>NC_061111.1:85776018-85823884 GCF_002878395.1 Capsicum annuum
GAAAGGTGGAATAGTGACTTTTGTTTTGAATTTAGGTACTTGAAATGTGAACTTGCGTTTTGATTTTAGTAAAGTGTGGTCACTTGAGAAGTGAATTAGTGACTTCAAAATATTTTTAAGTGTAGGTACATTTTTTTCATTTTGAATGAAGTTTAGTTTAGTAACTTGTGAAGTGAATTAGTTACTTGAAAATGTTTAGGTTTAGGTATTTAAAATGTGAACTTTTGTGACTTGAACTAATCACTTGAATTTGATTGATTGTGTAGATGAAATCTGATTATAGATGGATATATCAACGAAATATCAATAATAGAATGGATGAGGCTCAGAATAAAGTTATGGATAATGAGTTGTAGTTTTTAGTATTTGTATGTTTTATAGTTTGGATTTGGAACCTCGATAAATTTTGTAAATAATGTTTGTATTCTTATGGTGATTGGTTGATTGTATATTAAATAATTGGTGGGATGTATTGTAGATAATAATCAATTCTTGTAAATGATTGTGGTTGGCTATGTTGTAAATAATTTGATTTTAAATTTTTGTATTTAAAAAAATTTCAATATTTTTTTTACAAAACTATCAAAAAAACCGACCACATGTGGTAGCTTTAAAATTTTTGATTTTTTCTTTTTACAAAATTATCAAAAAACCCGACCACATGTGGTAGCTTTTTTAAAATATAATAATTAAAAAATATTTATAAAACCGACCACAAGTAGTCGGTTTTTATTTATTTTTTTAATTTTTTTTATAACAGACCACTTGTGGTCGGTTTATTTTGAATTTTTTAATTCTTAAAATCATTTTTTCTATTTTAATAAAATAAGAATGAATTAAAATTTAAAAAAAAAAAAAACCAACCACTTGTGGTCGGTTTTTAAAAAGCCACCATAGGTTTTCCGACCACAGATTTTGGTCAGTTTTGGTGATTGGTTTTCTCCTTTTTTCTAGTAGTGAGTGCCCCCGCACCTAGAACTAAGTAGGAGCAGCCGGGTAGTAAACCGACTTCTAGATCTCAAGTAGTATTTTTGAAGGACATGTTTTTCCTGCCTATAAGAAGTGTGGTAAAAGTCATCTAGGTGAGTACTTGATGGGTAGAGATGGTTGTTATAGTTGTGGTAAGGCAAGTCACGGGATAAAGGAATGCCCTTTTATTAAAAAAGAAAGTAGAGATGCTGATGCTTATCTTCAAGTTCAGTACACCACCTCAGCAACTAAGTTAGGCCACCTAATCCCACAGTAGAGAGTGGGACATCTAGTATCAGTAGCGGTCAGTGTCATAACTAGTTTTAGGCTATACCCTGTCATCAGGAACTGAAGAACTCCCCAGATAAAGTCACTTGAATGTTTTGTGTCTTTCACTTTTATTATTATGTGTTTTTAGATCCGGGTTCAACCCTATCTTTTGTAATCCCACTTACTGTTGTGAATTTTTGTTTAAGTCCTAAAATCTTTTTGAATCAGTGTAAGTTTCCACTCTCAATTGTGAGTCAGTTGTTGCCAAATGAGTCTACAAAAACTACCCTTTTATAGTCCTCCATTGGGTTACTTTAGCAGATTTAATAAAACCAGAGATGATAGATTTTGATGCCATTCATGGTATTAATTGGATCCATTCATGATGTACTTTAGTTGATTGTCGCACACGAGTTTAGCTTCCTAGCAAGTCAGTCCTCAAGTGAAGGGTAGTTTAGTATTTTTGAAGAGACATTTTATTTCATATCTTAAGTCAGGAATTTAATCTTAAAAGGGCGTATCTATCACCTAGTTTAGGTTAAAGATACTATGTTTGAGACCCCAACCATTCAGTCAGTCTGTGTAGTCAATGAGTTTCCTGAAGTCCTCCTAGAGGATCTACTTGGGGTACCTCCCAATAGAGAAATTTAAACTGGGATTGATCTTCTTCTAGATACCCAACCTATCTCCATTCCCCTTACTGTATGGCTCTGACTAAACTTAAAGAATTAAGGGAATAGATTAAGGACCTCTTAGATAAGGGATTTGTTAGACACAGTGTTTCTCCATGGGGTGATCTAGTCTTGTACATGTGTAAAAGAATGGTACTCTCAGAATGTGCATAGAATGCAGACAGCTAAACAAGGTCACCATCAAGAATAAGTACTCCCATCCCCAGAATTGATGATTCATTTGACCAGCTTTAGGGTGCTTATTAGTTTACAAAGATTGATCCCAGGTCTGGATATCATAAGTTTAAGTTCAGGGAGTGTGATATTTTGAAGAATGTTTTTACAACTTGGTATGGTCATTTTGAGTTTGTGATTATGTCATTTGGACTAATAAATGCTCCAACAACCTTTATGGACTTGATAATTAGGGTCTTTAAGTAGTATTTGGACATATTTGTCATTGTCTTCATAGATGAAATACTTGTTTATTCTTGGAGCAAGAAGGAGCATGCAGACTATTTGGGGATAGTACTGCAGACCCTTAAATATTGTTAGTTATTTGCAAAATTTAGAAAGTGTGATTTGGATGGAGTTGGTTACCTTCTGTGGCATGTGAGTTAGGGTGAAGGTATTCATGTAGATACTCAGAAAACAAATGCAGTAAAGTGTTAGCCTAGGCCCGTTACTCCATCCGATATTAGGAGATTTGTAGGTTTAGCAGAATACTACATGAGATTCATTGAGGGTTTTTCCTCAAAAAATGTACCATTGACTAAGTTGATACAAAAGAACGTGAAGTTTCAATGGTCAGACAAAACTGAGAAAAGATTTCAAGAGTTAAAGAACAGATTAACTTTTGTACAAGTGCTAGCTTTGCCAGATGGGTTAGATAGAGTTTTTGTGTATTATAATTCCTCTAAAGTTTGGTTAGGTAGTGTTTTAATGCAAAATAGAAAGGTACTATCTTATGCCTCCAAGAAACTTAATCATGAGAAGAATTACTCAACACACGATTTAGAGTTAGCAGCTGTGGTGTTTACTTTGAAAATTTAGATACATTATTTGTAGCATGTCGATATTTTTATAATAAAGGCATCTAATACTTGTGAAACACCTTGGGGTTGGGTCCTTAGAAAACTGAGACAAGATATAACAAGGGGGTACAGGTCATATATTAGGGTACGATTGGTAAGGTTACGTCGTACACTAACTAGTGATTGTTGGTGGTTAGATTGATTTTTGGAATGGGTATGATTTGGGTTGGTATAAGTCATATGGTCGGGTACGGGTCATATGGTTTGGGTTTTCCTTCACTTAATCTAAGACTTATTAAAATAAATTGGATCTGAGTATGAGTGCCTCACCATGGGTCGTGAGATAGGGTATGAGTCATATTATCCCACTCTTATGTTGGGTAGTGTTAACTCCTTTTGGTTCTATTATGGGTATGAGTTAAAGGTACTAGTCGTATCCTTTGATATGGTTTGCCTTGCATGGTCGTATGTTGACCAGTGTGGGGTCAAAGAGAGGTCTAGGATACGAGTGGTGGGTACCACTCATATTGGAGGGTACGACTAGCATGGTAGAGATGTACCCACTTGCAGGGATTTTATACAGTTAAGTTGGGGGTAATCTAGACATTTTCCCCCTTAACCCATTATGACCCCACGACTTGTATCACACTTGGGAGGTTATTTTCCCTATTATTCTAATCAAAAACACTTAGAAACACTTTCTAATTCTCTCTAAGGCTCTTGGGTAGAGGAAGGCTAGGGTTTCATCTAGAGGAGCAATTTAGGGTTTGATTGGGTGATTTCTAGCCAACATTTTCATCATCTAAGCAAGATACTTCTTCCTCAATTCTAGTTCCAACTAAAGGCATGATTTATACAATGTTTTCATGGCATGATTATTGTACTGTTTTGGGGTTTTCAAATATTTGTTGGGGTTTTTGGTATTAAATGTTTGGTTATGTTTTTTCCATTTTTTAATTATATTTTTACATGCTTTAATAGTGGTTTGGATAATTGGTCGCTTGGTAATAGTTATTTGGTAATTGGAATTGGTTTTTGATACACTATGCCCCCAACATATTTGATAAAATACCTATGATAATCCTTTTACTATATTATTGGACTTTTAATGGGACTATTGCATAGTATGGTTTGGTATTGTAACCCTAAATGGTATAAATTTTTTGGAATGGTTACATGGTAAGGTTTGGTGGTCATAGTTATGGTTAATTAAACTCACTTGTGGTGTACAAGGGAATCCCCCAGGCAAACATAATAACGGAACACTTATGGGGTACAAAGGATTCCCCGAAGTTAACTTGATACTGTAATCAATGGGTACATGGGAATCACTTTACATACAAAGGTAGGCTAAGGACATTGTTTACAAACTATAGTCGGTATGACAATACTACTACTCATAACCTTGGTTAATAATAATGGTACAATGGTTTGGTTGGATGGTAATGATTTTAATTGAGTAATAATAGCGGGGTGTGATAGCTCACCATGAAGGTGCGAGTCTAATGGACGAATACTAGAAACTCATGTTTGCCGACATGAGAGGTTGATCATAGCGACCATAAATGATATATGAAGTAAATAAGAATCCTCTAAGTACACTGTACATAAGTATCATGGACAGAAAAGGGTACTCAGGAATCCCCTACTCTTATGGTATCTTTGGTTTGTATGGCTACACGCATCGAGGCTCGTTCAGGAGGTTACACAGGACCCATATAACCCATAGGTGGTTCTAGGATGGTTAAGCTACACATACCTAGGTTAATGATTTCAAATTCATGTTAAACCTAGTTCCCTTTCCCGACATGCATATATATATATATACATGGTAATTTGCATATAGTTGGTTTACTTGGTTTTGCAAGATGGAATTATTTTATCCTTATCCTAAGTACTTACTAGCGTTCACCCACTAACCCATCCTCAGGCGGCTGTATCCTCATGCGGTGCAATAACTGGCCGTTTTACTCCTCCTGCTCAATAATTGAATTTGGGATCGGCTATTGGATTGATGTTGTAATCTTCCATATTCTGGAAGGCTCCATTTTATGTTCATGGATATTTTTACTTACTTTGAATATTTTATGGATATTGATTTTAGCTATGGCTGGGGGCATGTCCCAACTAGATCTTGGTTTTCTTTTAGATAAAGGCTTTTATGGAACTACTATAGGTTGGTATGGGTGGGATCGGTAGTGGTGTCAACCTTAGTATTGGCATTGGTACTGGGATAGATACCGTTTGACTAAATTTCTCATTGTTCCATCCTTTGGTTTTGGCTTATGGTTTTGGTTTGGTTATGGTTATCGATTGGTTTTGGGATGGTTAGGCTCATTTGGGTTGGTCTCTGCTATAGACCTATCCTAGAGTCTATATTTGAGAAATTACATGCTATCTTGTTATATGTTCAGAATTCATCCGACTCAAGGTATATGATGTATCAGGGGTGGTTTTCAGTCCTAGTTAGACTTGGGATACCCATTAAAAAAACTCGGGTTGGGTCGGGTCAAGTTTGTATTAGAGCTTTAGGTTCATGGTCTATTAGGAGTCCATAAAGCCATATCGAGTAGAGTCTTTTTTAAGGGTGTGTAGAACGCCACACTCATAAGGGAGAGGCTACAAGGCATTTAGGAACATTTCACTTTCTTGGTATTCTATTTTGAAGCTTGGAGTCTAAGCCCTGGAATCTTCTCTAATCCTTATTTATTCATTTTTTAGATCATGCCTCGACGATCTGAGATGCAAGGTAACTCTTCTGTCCCAGCTGGGGATAATGTTGATGGGACTCATACTACTCAGGGGATCCACACTTAGTCTAGGGGTTCAGTCCCTGATATTTCTAAAGTTTCACTGGTTACTTCTAATCCTCCTCAGGGTGAGGTGATTTATATAGAATTTTGCCAATCGATTTATACTATTGCTCAGTTGGTTACTACTAATGTTGAGTGGGATACATCTGGTGTCTCATCTGTTGAGGCTATAAGGTTTGGCCTGTTTATGCAAATGAATTCTCTTACTTTTACTAGTGTGAAAGTGAAGGAGGATCCTCAGGTTTTCTTGGATGAAATAGATAAAATCTTCCAGGTGATGCAGGCCATAAGTGTGAAAGGGGTGAATTTTACTGCTTACCAACTTAAGGATGTGGCGTACAAATAGTACAAGGAATAAGATAGGGTGAGAGATGATTTTGAGGAGTTAACTTTATAGGAGACTTTCTTTAATGCTTTTTAGGACTACTTCTTTCCTTAAGAGTTGAGGGAAATGAAAGCGGAGAAGTTTATTAATTTAATTCAAGGGAAAATGTTTGACAAGGAATATGCCTTGAAGTTTCATTAGTTGTCAAGGTATGCTCTTGATATGGTGTTTGAAATAGGGGAAAAGATGAGAAAGTTCACCTCTGGACTATCTCGAGAATTGATCCTTGAATATAAGACTACATTGTTGATCAAGGATATGGATATTTCTAGATTGATTGCTCATATGTAGCAAGTAGAGGAAGAAAGAGAAAGAAGGCTGAGTTTAGGGAAAGACAGGGTAAGAATTTTAGGTCATCTAAATAAGGTAGTGGGAACCATCAAGGCAGTCGAGATGGAGGTAAGTGGCCAAAGAAGAAGTGGGGGAGTTGTGGTTCTTTCTCTATAGCTAGTGCTCCTTACCCAAAGCCTTTGGGTGATAGGTGTCAGCAGGCTGGCGATAATTTGTAAGCATTGGGTGCCCAATCTCAGGCAAGTGGGACTTAGTCGGTCTCATCATCCCCTCTTTGTTGGTTCTGTGGAAGGTTACATAGGGGTTTCTGTGATGAGGAGAGGGACAAGTATTTCAAATATGTTCAGTCATGCCATACACTTAGAAACTATCCAGTTGGTAAAGGTGCTTTGGGAGCAAGTAAGGCTCTGATTAGTTCATCTTCTGCTCTTGCACCAAAGGGTAATGCTTCTGCATCTATTTTTTCTTTTGGTATCGACACTAGTCAGAATAGGTTATTTTCTTGCTACTCAGCGAGAATCTGAGGCATCATCAGATGTCGTTATTGGTACATTACAACTCTTTTCTCATGACGTGTATTATTTTCTTGATCCAAGGTCCAATATCTCTTATGTGACCCTATTCGTGGCTGTGTATTTTTATTTTGATCTTGGAATTATTTTGGAACCTTTTTCTGTTTTAACCCTGGTAGGTGACTCTTTGGTTGCTAAAAGGGTCTGTAGGGGGTGTGTGGTATGTGTTGGTAGTAGGCAGACTTTGGTGGATTTATTTGAACTTGATATGGTGGATTTTGATATTATTTAGGGATGGATTGGTTACACTCTTGTTATGCATCCTTAGACTATCGGACCTGTAAGGTTATTGTTAGGGTCCCTGGTGAGCCGATTATTGAGTGGAAGAGTTGTTTCCTAGCTCCTAGGGGGGTTTATTTCTTATCTTAGAGCTCAGAGGTTAATCTCTAAAGGGTGTCTCTATTATCTGGTCGGCGTTAAAAATTCTAACTTGGAAGGTCCTTTTTCCATTCGAACTTGATGGTGAATGAGTTTCTTAAGGTCTTTTTGGCCAATCTTCATAGTGTTCCTCCAGATGGGGAGATTGAGTTTAGTATTGATTTGGTTTTGGACACTCATCCACTATCAATTCCTCCTTATCAAGTGGCTCCGACTGAGTTGAGGGAACTCAAGAAGCAACTTAAGGATTTTTTGGATAAGGGTTCCATCTATCCTAGTATGTCCCTTTAGGGTGCAGTATTGTTATTCGTACGAAAGAAATATGGTTCCCTTCGGATGTGCATTGACCATAGGCAATTAAATAAGGTACAATCAAGAATAAGTATCATCTTCCAAGAATAGATGACTTGTTTGATCAGTTGTAAGGTGCTGAATTCTTTTCTGAGATAGATCTTTAATCTTGGTATCATCAGCATAAGATTAGAAATGAGGATATCCCTAAGACAACTTTCCAAACTTGGTATGGGCACTTAGAGTTCCTAGTAATGTCATTCAATTTGACTAATGCCACAGTGGTATTTATGGATTTGATGGATAGGGTTTTCAGGCAGTTTTAAGAGATTTTTGTCATTATGTTCATTCATTACATCTAGGTGTATTCTAAGAGTGGGGGGGATCTTGCTAATTATCTCTATGTGGAGTTGTAAACCTTGAATGAGCAGTAATTGTATGCCAATTTCTCTAAGTGTGAGATTTAGTTGAACGTTGTAACTTTTTTTAGTCATATTATTTCTAGTGAGGAGATCATGGTGGATCCACAAAATGTGGTTGTGGTTAAAAGGTGGCCTAGATCCATGACTCCAACTGGCATTTAGAGCTTTTTGAGTTTGGCTGGAATTATAGGTGTTTCGTGGAAGGTTTCTTGATGATAGCTGCCCCATTGACTAAGTTCACTCAGAAAAAAGTAAGGTTTTCTTGGTTGGATACTTGTGAAGGGAGTTTTGAGAAGTTTAATGATAAGCTAACGTTGGCTCCAATTTTGACATTACCTGAAGGTAATGAGGGGTTTGTGGTTTATTGTGATGCGTCCTGGGTGGGACTTGGTTGTGTTTTAATGTAGCATAGGAATATAATTGCCTATGCTTCCAAGCAGTTGAAGGTGCATAAGAGGAAGTAGCACACTCATCATTTGGAGCTTTTAGCGGTGGTCTTTGCTTTGAAAATCTAGCGACATTACTTAAATGGAGTATATGTGGACATCTTTTATGATCATAAGAGCCTATAGTATGTGTTTACTCAGAAGGAGCTAAATCTCAAGTAGAGGGGATGGTTCGAGCTTCTTAAGGACTATGGTATGAGTCTTCACTACCACCCATGTAAATCTAACGTGGTTTCTGATACTCTTAGTAGGTTTTATAAGGGGAGTTTGTCATATGTTGAAAAGGAGAAGTAGGAATTGGTGAAGGATATTCACCGCTTGGCTAATCTTGGATTTTGTCTCTTGGGCTCAAATAATGGTGGTGTGATGGTATAGGAAATGGTTCGGATGTCTCTTAATGTAGAGATCAAGGAGAAGCATATGCTAGATCCTATCTTGATGAAAATCAAGAGTGATATAGGTGGGAAAAGGGTGATAGTATTTGAGATCAGTGGTAATGGTACCTTGAGGTACCAAGGGTGGTTATGTGTTTTTGGTGTTAATGGTTTGCGACAAAGAATTTTGGATGAGGCGCACAAATCACTCTATGTTGTTCATCCCGATTCAACAAAAATATATCATTATCTTAAGGAGATGTATTGGTAGAATGGTATGAAGAGGGTTGTGGCGAACTTTGTCTCCAAATACATAGTGTGCTAATAAGTCAAAGTTGAGCATATGAGTCCTGGCGGGTTGTATTAGGAGATTGATTTGCTTGAATAGAAATGGGAAGTGATCAATCTGGATTTCATTACCGGTCCTAGAATCAATTTGATTTGATTTGTGTCATCATGGATAGGATGACAAAGTTCGCTTACTTCTTGCCGATGCGGACTAACTATTCGGTTGAGGACTATGCGAGGTTGTATCTTTATTAGTTTGTAAAGCTGCATGAGGTATCTATTTCAATTATCTTTGATTGTGGTACATAGTTTTCATCTCACTTCTGGCGGTCTTTTCAGAAAGAGTTGGATACTAAAGTTAGTTTGAGTACTGCATTTCATCCATAGACTGATGGACAACCAGAGAGGACTATTTAAACATAGGAGGACATACTTCGTACGTGTGTGATCTATTATGTTGGTAATTGGGTTGAGCTTCTATCTCTGGTAGAGTTTACTTACAATAATAGTTACCATTCTAGTATTAGAATGGCCAATTTTTAGGCATTGTATGGTAGGAGGTGTAGATCTCCTATTGGTTAGTTCAATCTTGGTGAGGCAGATATATTTGGTCTTGATTTGGTTTATCAACCTATGAAAAAGGTAAAGGTGATTCAGGATAGGCTTAAGGCTTCCCAAAGTCACCAAAAGTCCTATGTAGATATAAGGCGTAGAGACTTAGAGTTTGAGGTTTGGGATAGGGTGTTCCTAAAGGTATCTCCCATGAATGAAGTAATGCGGTTTGGTAAAAAATGGAAGCTCAGTCCTCGGTATATTATCTCTTATATGGTTTTGCGGAGAGTTGGTAATGTGGTGTATAAATTGGATTTGCCTTCTAGTTTGAGCTCTATTCATCTGATATTTCATGTCTCTATGTTGAGAAAGTGCCTTGGTGATCTTTCTTCAGTGGTTCCTTTGGTGGGATTGGGTTTCTTGGATCCTCTGTCTTAGGAAGATGTCCTGGATGAGATATGGGACAGAAAGGTTTATCAATTATGGACCAAGGATGTGGCCTCAGTAAAGTTTCTATGGTGGAACCACAAGGTGGATGAGACTACATGGGAAGCGGAAGCGGACATGAAGTCTAAATATCCAAAAAAAATTCTACTTTGAATATTTATGTGAAAGGTATGTGTTCTTGATCACATCCTTATTTTCTAACATAGTTTAGGTTTAGAATAGTTCCTTGCGTCTTTATTTTCTAACATACTAAAGGTTGGATTGATATTTGATAATGCAAATGACTCTGATTGATTCCCTTGCATCTTTGTTAAAGGTAATAGTAAAGGCATCTAAGGGGTGTAACTGTGCTTTTAACTACGTTGTTTATCATTCGGGGATGAATAATCCTAGTGGGGGGAGACTGAAACACCCTAGATTTTGGTCCTTAGAAAATTTCTTGGATTTCTGGATTTCTGGATTTCTGACAAAATATGACTAGGGGATACAGGTCATATGCTGAGGCACCGTTGGTAAGGTTGGGTCATACACTAACTAGTGATGGTTGGTGGGCAGGATTGGTTTCTCGAATGGGTACGATTTGGGTTGGTATGAGTCATATGGTTGGATACGGGTCGTATGGTTTGGGTTTTCCTTCACTTAATTTAAGACTTAGTAAAGTAACTTAGATTTGAATACGATTGGCTCACCATGGGTCATGAAATAGGGTACGAGTCGTATTGTCCCACTCGTATATTGGACAGTGTTAACTCCTTTTTATTTTTTTATGGGTACGAGTTAAGGGTACTAGTCATACCCTTAGATATGTTTTTGCTTGCATAGATGTATGTTAATAGTGTGGGGGTCTAAGGGAGGTCTAGGATATGAGTAGCATATAGCAGTTATATTAGAGGGTACGACTAGTATGGTGGAGTCGTACCCATCTACAAGGATTTTATACAGTTAAGTTGGGGGTAATCTGGACATTTCCCCTCTTAACCCATTATGACCCCATGACTTGTATCACACTTGGGAGGTTATTTGACCTATTATTCTAATCTAAAACACTTCGAAATACTCTCTAATTCTCTCTAAGGCTCTTAGGTAAGGGAAGGCTAGGTTTCATCTAAAGGAGCAATTTAGGGTTTGATTGGGTGACTTCTCTCCATCATCTTCATCATCTAAGGCAAGTACTTCTCCCTCATTGTTAGTTTTAACGAAAGACATGATTTATAGAATGTTTTCATGGCATGATTACTGTAGGTTTTAGGATATTCAAATATTTGTTGGGGTTTTTAGTATTAAATGCTTGATTATGGTTTTCCCATTTTTTAATTATGTTTTGTCATGCTTTAATGGTGGTTTGGTTAATTGGTTTCATAGGAATGGTTATTTAGTAATTGGAATTAGATTTTGAAACACTACTCCCCCAACATGTTTGATAAAATGCTTATGATAATGCTTTTACTATGTTATTAGAGTTTTAATTAGACTATTGCATGGTATGGTTTGGCATTGGAACCCTAAATGGTTTAAATACTTTGGAATGGTTAAATGGTAAGGTTTGGTGTTCATGGTTAAGGTTAATTGAACTCACTTGTGGGGGACAAGGGAATCCCCCAAGCAAACATAATAATGGATCATTTGTGGGGTACAAGGTATTCCCCTAAGTTAACTTGATAATGTAATCAATAGGTATATGGGAATTCCTTTACATACAAATGTTGGCTGAGGACATTGTTTCCAAACTATCTTCAGTATGATGATACCACTACTCAAAGCCTTGGTTAATAATAATTGTATAATGGTTTGGTTGGATGGTAATGGTTTTAATTAGACAGTAATGCCAAGGTGTGATAGCTAATCGTAAAGGTGAAAGTCCAATGGACAGCCACTGGAAACTGCTGTTTTCTGACATGAGGGGTTGGTCATAGAGACAATATGATACTATGAGGTACATTGGAATCCTCTAAGTATACTATATATGTGTATCATGGAGAAATAAGGGTACTCGGGAATCCCCTACTCTTATGGTATCTCTGGTTCATGTGGCTACACACATCAGGGCCTGTTCAGGGGGTTACACTAGACCCATATTACTTGTGGGTGTTTCTAGGATGGTTAAGCTACACATACCCAGTTTAATAATTTCAAATTCTTGCTAAACTCGATTCCTTTGTCAGCAGGGATATATATGTTTGTGTGCATATGGTTGGTTTACTTTATTTTAGTTTAAGGCATTATTTTATTCTTATCCTGAGTACTTGCTAGTGTTTACCTGCTAACCCATCCTTGGGAGGCTGTATCCCCATGCTATGTAGGAACCGACCGTTGTACTCCTCATGCTCAGTGATCGAATTCAATATCGGCTATTTGATTAAAGTTGTGAGCTTCCATAATCTAGAAGGCTGCATTTCATGTTCATGGATGTTTTTACTTACTTTGGATATTTTATGGATATCGGTTTTAGCTATGGTTGGGGGCATGTCCTAATCGGATATTGGTTTTCTTTGGGATAGAGGTTTTTGTGGAACCACTATGTGTTGCTATGGGCGAGATCGGTTATGGTATCATCCTTAGTATTGGCATTGGTATTGGGACTGATACCGATGGATAAAATTTCTCACCGTTCTATCCTTTTATATTATGTTATAGACAGGAACTTGGTTATTGTTTTGGTTTTGGCTTATGGTTTTAGTTTGGTTATGGTTATCGGTTGGGTTTGGGATGGTTAGGCTCATTTGGATCGGTCCTACTATAGACCGATTCTAGAGTCTGGATTTGTGCAATTTCAGACTATCTTGTTATATGTTCAGAATTCATCCGACTCAGGGTATATGCTAGATTGTTGGGTTGGGAATCGAGGGTGTTCTCTGGTCCTGGTTGGACTTAGGATGCTCATTACGACAAGGCCCTGGGTTGGGTCATGTCAAGTTGGTATCAGAGCTTTAGGTTCATAGTCAATTGGGAGTCCACAAAGCCATGTCAAGTAGAGTCTCTTTTGAGGGTGTTTAGCGCTCGACACTTATAAGGGAGAGGCTACAAGGAATTTAGGAATGTTTTACTTTCTTGGTATTCTATTTTCAAGCTTGGAGTCTAAGTCCTAGAATCTTTTCTAATCCTGTTTTGTCCGCTTTTCATATCATGCCTCGACAATCGAAGATACAAGGTAACTCTTCTGTCCCAGCTGGGGACAATATTGATTGGACTCATACTACTCAGGGGATCCATTCTCAGTTTAGGGGTCCATTTCCTGATATTTCTAGAGTTACACCGACTACTACTAGTCCTCCTAATGGTAAGGTGACTAATAAGGAATTTTGCCAACCGATTCATGTTATTTCTCAATTGGTTGATGCTCAGTCTTAGTGGGATACATTTGGCATCTCATCTTCTGAGGCCACAAGGGTTGGCCAGTTTATGTAGATGAATCATCCTAATTTACTGGTATGAAGATGGAGGAGGATACTCAGGGTTTATTGGATGAATAGAGAAAATCTTTAGGGTTATACAGTCCACGAATGTTGAAGGGGTGAATTTTGTTGCTTACCAGCTTATGGATGTGGCGTTCCAATGGTATGAGGAATGGGATAGGGTGAGAGGTGATGTTGAAGAATCGACTTTGTGGGAGGCTTTCTCTAATGCTTTTAAGGACCGCTTCTTTCCTCAAGAGTTGGCGATACCAAAAGCGGAGGAGTTTGTTAATTTAAGGCAAGGGAAAATTTCTGTCAAGGAATATTCCTTGAAGTTTCATTAGTTGTTAAGGTATGCTCTGGATATGGTGTCTGACATGTGGACAAAGATGAGAAAGTTCACTTCTGTATTGTCTCGAGATTTGATCCTTGAAAGCAAGACTGCATTGTTGATCAAGGATATGGATATTTCTAGGTTGATTGTTCATATGCAGTGGGCGGAGGAAGAAAAGAGAAAGCAGGCTAAGTTTGGGGAAAGACAAGCTAAGAAGTTCAGGTCATATGAACAAAGTGGTGGGCAATAGCAAGGAGGTCAAGGTGGACGTAAGTAGACAAAGAAGAAGTGCGGGAGTTCTAGTTCTTTCTCTATAGCTAGTGCTCTTTACTCAAAGCCTTTGGCTGATAGGCGTCAATAAGGTAGCAATAATTTTTGGGCATAGGATGCCCACTCTCAGGCGAGTAGGGCTCTGTCGGCCTCATCATGCCCTTTTTGTCAGTTCTGTGGTAGGTTGTATAGGGGTTTCTATGATGAGGGTAGGGACAAGTGTTTCAAATTTGGTCATCAAAGCCATTTGCTTAGAAACTGTCTAATTGGTAAGGGTACTTCTGTAATGACCCGAAATCTCATCCTGAGCCTGCTAACCCTTTGAGCCTGCTACTAAGTTTGAGCCTGCTAACCCTTTGAGCCTGCTACTAAGTTTAGAACTTACTCTAACGACAAATAGAGCAAAACAAAGGTACTGTAATATCATATTTCAACTGAAATAACTAAGGAATACTATCTAAATAGCACAATACTGAAAAATCTAAAACACCACTGATCGTTTAGTCTGACAAAGCCTCTACTACTCAAACTAGAGTGCCATTGGGACAGACCCCAACTAACTCGAACTGATCTGAAAGTAACACTCAAAACACTATGAAAGAGGAAAAAAATCCAGATATAGGTCCTCGAACCATGAGGACTCACCAAGGATAAAGATGTAGATGAGATGCTCGGAGATCACTATCGCTATTGAGATTAAGCACCTGAACCTACATTATGAAACAATGTAGCAGACAGACGTATATGTGGATCACTACTTTGAGGATGTACTGAGTATATGGGGGGTATGCAATAATTAAAAACAACAATATCATCAATCTTTTATAGAAATCATGTGTGCTGATATAACTGACTCACATAGCTTGAATAACTCAAAAATGTAAATCTCATAAATTATGAATAATGGAACGTATAGTATAAGTCTCATGAGTCAGTACACTTGGTACTAAAAATCTATATTTGTAGTCTCTTCTCAAACATATAGACTAAGTAGTAAAGTGCTCACCTCTGTATCTGAAAGCTAAGACTGTAACTTGAAAACTGAAATCTCAAGTAAAACAATATTTGAATAAGCTTGTGAGCCTGTACACTCGTTATCTAAAAATCTTTACTGACTAGGATATCTTTCAAAACTTTAGGGGAAATACTCAAAAGCTATTTAATTTTACTAGAAGGTAAGTTCTCTTAACCGACATACACCATGCGAGCTACATGGAGTTCAATTTTTTTTCCTCCTAAGGAAGAAACCTACGTTGGGGAGAGGCGTCATACTCTTGTCAGGGAGTATAACCTCAACTCAATGGTCACTATCTCGGCCTTGGGCCCATAAATCTCAATCCTACGGTGGAACGTAGTTTTGGGGCATGAAACCGTAGTAAATTACCCAACTCAGTGCTAAATACTGCTCCCTTTAATTAGCTACGCTAATCTCATAGGAAATCCACTTTTAAAATAATCTCATGGTTTATAATGAAACCAACTACAAAATCTGTAATCTCATTCAGTGAAGTGGATTTCAAAGCTATTATGACCATCAAAGTCAAACTTTCTTAATAATCTCAAAAGAATCAAATCATGGGTGCTTATAGCATAAAAGTTCTTAAAATTACAATCTCAAATAGGGATTAATGACCCATATATCAATCTCACGTTAAGACGTATCAAAATTCATACTCGTTATCATAAAGATTCATAAATCATACAGAATTCTGAAAATTTTCAGCAATATGCATTATAATCTCAACATACTCATGTACTTCAATTTCTAAAACTTTGAAACCATCATAATCTTAAGAAATACAACATAGGTTATAACCCATACTTTAACTTCATAAGAAAACATGTAAAACCACATATCTTTGTAATTAAAACAACTTTTGGGCACAAGGACGAAAGGAGTGTCCTTTCCAAACCCCACATACCTTAGGTTATGAATTTAGATGAACAAGCTTGCTTGAGACTCTTTTTCGTACCCTTGAGTGAGGGTTCTTGAAGCTTTTGACTTGGGAACCTTGATTCTTAAATTAATTTGCAACAACTATGGTGAAATCTTGGAGAAGGGATTGGGTCTTGCTCTTGAGGGTTAGTCTTGAGAGAAAAACCCTATATTTTATGCTTTGGATAAATCTGAAGTTCTATGCTTCATTTTGATATATCTAGATGTTAAAAGGGGTGGGAAAAGGCCAAAAAGACCTTTTAAAAGTGGCTTTAAATTGCTGAACGGGATCTGCGATGGCTCGTGCGATGGTCCGTCGCTAGTTCGATAGTTGGGTCCAGTCAAAGTAGCTTCACCCACATCAAACCAACCTATAGGTGATCTACATCTCCTCCCATACAAAGAATCGAATGGGGCTATCTGGATGCTAGAGTGGTAACTGTTGTTATACGCGAATTCAATCAATAGCAAATGCTCATCCCAACTACCTTTGAAATAAAGAGCACATGCCCTCAACATATCTTTCAAAATCTGGATGGTCCTTTCAGCCTGACTATTTATCTGTATATGAAAAGCAGAACTAAGGAGAACCTGGGTATCGAGACCCTTTTGAAAAGCTCTTCAAAACTGAGAAGTGAACTGAGTACCCTTATCTGAGATAATAGACAAGGGAACTCCATGCAACCTGACTAACTCCTGGATATACAATCTAGCATAATCCTTAGCTGTATAAGATATATGCACCAGTAAGAAGTGCACTTAGTCAACCTATCTACAACAACCCAAATAGAATCATGATGATGACACAAAAGAGGTAAACCAGTCACGAAATCCATATTCATCACTTCCCACTTCTAAGTAGGGATACCAAACTCCTGCATTGCACCACCAATCCTTTGGTGCTCTACCTTAACCTATTGGCAAGTAGCACACTTTGCCAAAAACTCTGCTATGTCCTTCTTCATACCATTCCACCAATAGATTTCCCACAAGTCATGGTACTTCTTGGTAGCATTAGGATAAATAGAATATTGCGCACCATGCGCTTTATCCATAATTCTCTTCCTCAAGTCATTAACGCTAGGAAAACACAATCTATCCTGACATCTCAACACACCATCTCCCCCTTTAGAGAAAATCTCCACCTTTTGTCCCTTAACTGACTCCTTTAGTTAGACCAAACTAGGATCTATGTCTTTCTTTTTCTTCACCTCCGATAGTAAAGAGAATTTGAAACTACTTTGAACCCAAACACTACCATTAGCTGAATCAATCAACCTAACACCCAATCTAGCCAAACGATGCACTTCATAAGCTAAATCCTTCTTATCCTTCTCCACATAAGCCATACTGCCCATAGACAACCTACTAATGGCGTCTGCCACTATATTGGCCTTGCCTGAATGATTCAACATACTTATATCATAATCTTTTAGCAACACTAACCATCTCCTCTGTCTAAGATTTAACTCCCTCTGATTAAACATATACTGCAAGCTTTTGTGGTCAGTAAACACATCCACATGAACACCATACAGATAGTGTCTCTAAAATTTTAATGCAAAAACCACAGCAGCCAATTCAAGATCATGGGTCGGGTAATTCTTTTCATGCAGCTTCAACTGTCTAGAGGTATAGGCTATAACCTTACCTCTCCGCATCAACACACAACCAAAAACCAACTCTAGAGGCATCACAATACACCACAAAACCATCCGTACCATCAGGTAAAGTTAACACAGGGGATGAAGTAAGTTAGACACAGCGGCTGAAGTGAGTCAGCCTTCAACTCTTGAAAACTCTTCTCACAGGAATCTGACCGAAGGAACTTAACTTTATTTTGGGTCAGTCTAGACATAGCAGATACAATAGATGAGAAACCTTCAACAAAATAGTGGTAATAGCCAGCTAGACCCAAGAAACTTCTAATGTCTGATGGAGAGATAGGTCTAAGCCAATTTCTTACGGCTTCTTTCTTTTGGGGATCAACTTTAATGCCTTTGGCTGAAATAATATGTCCCAGAAAGGCTACTGACCTTATCCAAAATTCACACTTACTAAATTTGGCAAACAACTAATGATCTCTAAGAGTTTGAAAGATAATTCTAAGATGATCCACATGGTCATCCTCAGTATGGGAATACACAAGGATATCATCTATGAACACTATGACAAACATATCAAGATATTGTCTGAACACTCGATTCATGAGTTCTATGAAAGTTGTAGGAGCATTGGTTAGCCCAAAAAATATGACTAGAAACTCAAAGTGACCATAGCTGGTTCGAAAGGCTGTCTTTGGAATATCACACTCCTTTACACTAAGATGATGATAGTCGGTTCTAAGGTCTATCTTTGAGAAATAACTTACACCTTGCAACTGATCAAACAGGTCATCAATTCTAGGAAGAGGGACTTGATCTTGACTATGACCTTATTAAGCTGACGATAGTCAATGCACAAATGCAAAGAACCATCTTTATTTTGCACTAACAGGACAAGTGTGCCCCAAAGAGAAACACTGGCCTTATGAAACCTTTATCTAAAAGATCTTTGAGTTTCTCTTTTAACTTCTTAAGCTTGTGAGTTCCATACGGTATGAAGGAATAAAAATAGGTTGTGTATCGGGAAAAAGGTCAATCCCAAATTCTATCTCTTTATTGGGAGGTACCCCTAGGAGATCTTCTGGAAAAATATCTGGAAATTCATTAACTATGCTGACTGACTGAAGAGTTGGAGCTTCAGACTCAGTATCTTTAACTCGAACTAGATAATAGATGCAACCTTTGGATATTAGCTTTCTGGCTTTGAGTTAGGATATAAAATGACTCTTGGGAGATACTGAACTTCCAAACCACTCAAAAACTGGCTTATTTGGGAATTAAAACTTAACCACATAGGTACGACAGTCTATAGATGCAAAATAGGAATGAAGCCAATCTATACCCAGAATTATATCAAAATTGACCATGTCTAACTCTATTAAATCAGTGAATATGACCTTATGAAGAACAGTAATAAGACACTTCTTATATACTTGCTTAGCAATGAATGACTCTCCTACTACGGTGGAAACTATGATAGGCTCAGGGATCTTTTCAAAATTCACAGCAACTAACGGGGTCACATAGGAGAAACTTGACCCAGGGTGCAACAACACATAAACATTAAAGCAAAAGACACGAAGCATACCAGTAACAACATCAGGAGAATTCTCCTGTTCCTAAAGAGATGGTAGGGCATAGAACCTATTATAGCGCTGTCCACCGCCAGTACTAGATGAAGTACCCTGAGGAGGAGTTATCGGGCTAAAGGAGCTGGAGCGCTGGTAGTCTGAGTCTGGGGACAAATATCTCAGCTCCCTGGCCTAGTATGCTAACACTCTCTAAGTCTATGGCCTATCATGTCATAACCAAAACAACCCCTATGATTGGATAAGCACTTACCGGGATGGTCCTACCATACTTAGTACATGAAGGATAATGAGGTATGTTACTCACACTGTTCTGGGATCTAGACATAAAAGGCCTATTACCCTACTCTTACCAATTTTTAGGCATGAGAGCACTAGCTGATGAAGGCGCTGGCATAAATGAATGATTTTGAAACTAGGGTTGATTCCCTTCATGGGATCTAGTCTGGCCATGCTTAAACTGCTCTGATCTAGCCCTCTTATTTCTCCTTACTCTATCTCTCTCCCTTATCTTATATACCTCGATCTACTAAGCATGTATCATCAGTCTAGACAGATCCATATCCCTATTGAGCCTAGCAATCCTACACTCTTTCAGCACCAAACCAGACACACCGGTCATGAACTTACTCATACTAGATTGGGTGTCAGCTACCAAGTAAGGAGCATACTTAGCTAATTGGTTGAACTTAAGGCAATACTCTTTTACTATCATAGAGCCTTGCCTTAGGTTCATAAACTCCTCTATCTTTGCTTTCCTCATCTCAAGTGGGAAGAACTTTTCTAGAAAAACATCTTGAAACACCTGCCAAGTCATAGGAGAAGTATTCTCCATTTTATTATTCCTCCATGCCACAACCCAGTCATAAGCAAATCTTTCAGCCTATAAGAGGCCAGCTCTACACTCTCTTCTTTAGAAATATGCATGACTTGGGTAATCTTCTTCACCTTCTTAAGATAAAACTGTGGGTTCTCACCAACTTTTGACCCATAGAACTCTGGTGGATTCATCCTCATAAAATCCTAAATCTTGGTTGTAGCTAAATCACCTCCTTTCTGGTGTGGAACTACAGCCTAGTTATTGGCCTGAACGTTAGCAGTGACTGTCTGGGCTAACGCCTAACAAGCTGCCCGAAACTCAGCAAGAACATATTTTCATTAAGAGGATCAATAGGCTGAGGTTGCTCATTATAGTTTCTGTGGGCTCGATGAGGAGGTATTTTCTATCATAAAAGAGCATTAATTAATAGCAGAGAGAGAAAATTGTAAACATGATGGATTATAAAGGAAAGAGATGACTTTTTTTCCAAATACGTCTTGTAGCCTCTTGCTCTTAGATATGGCGCTCTACACACTGATGATCAAGACTCTACATAACATGGCTTGTCAGACTCCCTAGGACTTCTTAAACCTTAGTCTCTGATATCAAGTTTATAATGATCCAAAATCTTATCCCAAGATGTCACACGGTACTTAAGGCTACATGTAGCCCCAAGCTAACCCTTTGAGCCTGCTACTAAGTTTAAAATTTACTCTAATGACAAACAGAGCAAAAAAAAGGTACTGTCATATCATATTTCAAATAAAATAATAAAGGAATACTTTATGAATGGCACAATACTGAAAAATATAAAACACCACTGATCATCTAGACTGACAAAGCCTCTACTACTCAAACTAGAGAGCCATTGGGACAGACCCCAAATCACTCAAACTGATCTGAAAGTAATACTCAAAACACTATGAAAGCGGAAAAAGATGCAGATATAGGTCCTCTAACCATGAGGACTCACCAAGGATAAATATGTAGATGAGATGCTCGGAGATCATTGTCGCTACTGAGATTGAGCACCTGAACCTACATTATGAAACAATGTAGCACACAGACGTATATGTGGATTAGTACTTTGAGGATGTACTGAGTATATAGAGGGTGTATGCAATAATTAAAAACAACGTTATCTAAAAATATTTACTGAATAGGATACTTTCAAAACTTTAGGAAAAATACTCAAAACTTATTGAATCACTTTTACTAGCAGGGAGGTTCTCTTAACCGACATACACCATGCGAGTTACATGGAGTACAATATTTTGTCCTCCTAAGGAATAAACCTCATATTGTGGAGAGGTATCATGCTTTTGCCATGGAGAATAACCTCAACTATGTGATCACTATCTAGGCTTTCGGCCCATAAATCTCAATCTTATGGTGGCACGTAGTTCTGGGGTATGAAACTATAGTAACTTACCCAACTCGTTGCTAAATACTATTCCCTTAAATTAGCTATGCTCATCTCATAGGAAATCCACTTTTAAAATAATCTCATGGTTTATAATGAAACCAACTACAAAATTGTTAATCTCGTTCAGTAAAGTGGATTTCAAAGCTATTATGACCATCAAGGTCAAACTTTCTCAATAATCTCAAAAGAAGCAAATCATAGGTGCTTATAGCATAAAAGTTCTTAAAATTATAATCTCAAATTGGAATTAATGACCCATACATCAATCTCATGTTAAGACATTTCAAAATTCAAACTCGATATTATAAAGATTCATAAATCATATAGAAATCTAGAAATTGTCAGCAATATGCATTATAATCTCAACATACTCATGTACTTCAATTTCTAAAACATTCAAACCATCATAATCTCAATAAATATAACATAGGGTATAACCCACACTTCAATTTTATAAGAAAATAGGTAAAATCATATATCTTTGTAATTAAAATAACTTTTGAGCACAAGGACAAAAGGAATGTCCTTGTTCAAACCCCACATACCTTAGGTTATGAATTTAGATGAACAAGCTTGCTTGGGACTCTTTTTCATACTCTTGAGTAACGGTTCTTGAAACTTTTCACTTGGGAACCTTGAATCTTAAATTAATCTACAACAAATATGGAGAAATCTTGGAGAAAGAATAGGGTTTGGCTCTTGAGGGTTAGTCTTGAGAGAAAAATGCTAGTTTTTGATGCTTTGGATGAATCTAAAGTTCTATGCTTCGTTTTGATATATCTAGATGTTAAAAAGGGTGGAAAAAAAAAACAAAAAGACCTTTTAAAAATGGCTTTAAATTGCTGAACGGGATCTGCGATGGTCCATCGCTAGCTCAATGGTTCATCGGCCTAACCATCGCACATGGACTAGAGTAGGTACTTACTACCTTAGTTATGATGGCTTGGGCGATGATTCATTGCTAGCTCGCTCGATGGTCCATCGGCCTGACCGTTGTACTTGGACCAGTAAAAGGGTTTACTGCCTCGGTTGTGATGGCTAGAGCGATGGTCCATCACTAGCCCAATCATCTGTTGGCCTGCCCGTCGCTCCTGGGTAGTTTAGACAGTTCTCTATAAAACATCCATATCTTTCTACTCCGATATTGGATTTTAGCGAAATGGGTACCGTTGGAAAGCTAATTCAATTTTCCACACGATAAAAAATAAAAATTAGGGAAATTCTACATGGTTTAAACATGAATCACTCAGGAAGTTATCCCATAATCTTTTGGAGACTAAATTAGACTTAAAGAAAGTTCAGGATATTATAGCTTCAGGAAAAAGTAAGGCCCGGTTGCTCATCTTCTGCTCCTGCACCAAAGGGTATTGCTTCTGCATCTGTTTCTTCTTTTGGTACCGACACTAGTCAAAATAGGTTATATTTACTATTACTCAGCAAGAATCTGAGGCACCACCAAATGTCGCTACTGGTACATTACTACTCTTTTCTCATGACGTGTATTTTTTTCTTAATTTAGGATCCAATATCTCTTATATGACCCTATTTGTGGTTGCATACTTTTTTTGATCTCAGAGTTATTTTGAAACCTTTTTCTATTTCTACCTTGGTAGATGACTCTCTGGTTGCTAAAACAGTTTATATAGGGGGTATCTATTGGTAGTAGGAAGACTTTATATGATCTAATTGAACTTGATATGGTGGATTTTGATATTTTTTTAGGGATGGATTAATTACACTCTTGTTACGCGTCCTTAGACCGTAGGACCTATAAAGTTATCTTTAGGTTCCCTGGTGAATCAGCTATTAAGTGGGAGGGTGGTTCCCTAGCTCCCACGGGGACATTTATTTCCTATCTTAGATCTTATAGGTTAATCTCTAAAGGGTTTCTCTATTATCTGGTCCGAGTTAAAGATTCTAACTCAGAAGGTCCTTTTTTTTAATTCAATCCCTGTGGCAAATAAGTTTCATGAGGTCTTTCTGGATGATCTTCCTGGTATTCCACTGGATAGGGAGATTGATTTTAGTATTGATTTGTTTTTTAACACTCGTCCAATATATATTTCTCCTTATCAAATGGCTCCGGCTGAGTTGAGGGAACTCAAGAAGCAGCTTAAGGATCTTTTAGTTAAGGGTTTCATCCATCCTAGTGTATCCCCATGGGGTGAACTGGTGTTATTCATATGAATAAGGATGGCTCCCTTTAGATGGGCATTGAATATCAACAATTGATTAAGGTAATGGTCAAGAACAAGCATCCTCTCCCAAGGATAGAGGACTTGTTTAATAAGTTGTAAGGTGCGAAATTCTTTTCTGAGATAGATCTTCAGTTTTGGTATCATCAGCTTAAGATTAGGGAGGAAAATATCCATAAGACATCTTTCCTAACTCAATATGGGCACTTTGAGTTCCTGATAATGTCATTTAGTTTGACTAATGCCCCAGTGGTATTTATGGATTTAATGGACAGGGTTGTCAGGCAGTTTCTGGATTTTTTTCTTATTGTGTTCATTGATGACATCTATGTGTATTCTAATAGTGAGGGGGTTATGTTAATCACCTCCATATGGAGTTGCAGACCTTGAATGAGCAGTAGTTGTATGCCAATTTCTCCAAGTGTGATATTTGGTAGAATGTTGTAACTTTTTTTAGTCATATTAATTCTATTGAGGGGATTATTATGGATCTAAAAAAGGTGGTTATGTTTAAAAGGTAGCCTAGACCTATGACTCCAATCGATATTTAAAGCTTCTTGAGTTTGGCTGGGAATTATAGGTGTTTCATAAAAGTTTTATCGACAATAGCTGCCCCATTGACTAGGTTAACTCAGAAGAAGGTAAGGTTTTCTTAGTCGGATACTTGTGAAGGGAGTTTTGAGAAGCTTTATGATAAGCTAACTTCGGCTCCAGTTTTGACATTGCCTGAAGGTAATAAGGGGTTTGTGATTTATTATAATGCATCCTGGGTAGGACTTAGTTATGTTTTGATACAGCATAGAAAGGTAATTGCCTATTCTTCCAGCTATTAAAGATGCATGATAGAAATTATCCTACTCATGATTTGGAGCTTTTAGCGGAGGTCTTTGTTTTAAAAATCTGGTGGCATTATTTATATGGTGTACATGTGGACATCTTTTTTAATCATAAGAGTCTACAGTATGTGTTCACTTAGAAAGAGCTAAATCTCAAGTAGAGAAAATGGTTCAAGCTTCTCAAGGACTATGATATGAGTCTTCACTACCTCTCAGGTAAAGCTAATATGGTTGTCAATAATTTTAGAATTAATTTGATTCTATTTTGGTCATCTGGGATAGGATAACAAAGATTGCTTATTTTTTGTCGGTGTGGACTAACTTTTCGGCTAAAGACTATGTAAGGTTCTATCTTATAAGATTTTAAAGCTGCATAGTTTACTTATTTACATTATCTCTAATCATGGTATACAGTTTTCATCTCACTTCTAGCAACCTTTTTAGCAGGGGTTAGGTACTATGGTTAGTCTGAGTACTGGTTTTCATCCGTAGATAGATGAGCCAGAAGAGAGGACTATTCAGACATAGGAGGACATACTTCGTGTATATGTGATTGATTATGGTGGCAACTGGGTTGATCATATACCTCTAGTAGAGTTTTCTTACAATAATAGTTACCATTCTAATATTGGAATGGCCCCCATTTGAGGCATTGTATAGTAGGAGGTGTAGATCTCCTACTGGGTGGTTCAAGCTTGGTGAGGCAGATATGTTTGGTTCGAATTTAGTTTATCAGGCTATAGAAAAGGTAAAGGTGATTCGAAATAGGCTTAAGGCTGCCCAAAGTCTCCAAAAGTCCTATATAAATGTAAGGTGTAAAGACTTAGAGTTTAAAGTTGGGGATAAAGTGTTCCTAAAGATATCTCCCATGAAGAGAGAGATGCGAGTTTTTAAAAAGAGAAGCTCAGTCTATGGTATATTGGCCCTTATGTGGTTTTGTGGAGAGTTGGTTATGTGGTGTATGAATTAGAGTTTCCTTCTAGTTTAAGCTCCATTCATCTAGTTTTTTATGTCACTATGTTGAGGAAGTGTCTTGGTGATTCTTCTTTGGTAGTTCCTTTGGAGGGATTGGGTATCTCAGATTCTCTGTCATATGAAGAGGTCCCGATTGAGATATTAGATAGGCAGGTTCGTTGGTTCTGGACCAAGGATGTGGCCTCGATTAAGGTTCTATAGTGGAACCACAAGGTGGAAGCGACTATATGGGAAGCGGAACCAGACATGAAGTCTAAATATTTGTATTTTTTTTTTCTTTGGATATTCTTATAGAAGGTATGTGTTCTTGATCACATCTTTATTTTCTTAGTTAAGGGGTTAGAATAGATCCTTCCATCTTTATTTTCTAACTTAGTTAAAGGTTGGATTGATATTTGATGATGCAAATGACTCTGATTGATTCCATTGCATCTTTGTTAAAGGTAAGAGTATAGGCATCTAAGGGGTACAAATCGTGTCTGTACCTACCCTGTTCCTCATTCAGGGATGAATGATCCTAGTGGGGGAGACTAAAACACTCTGGGTTTTGGTTCTTAAAAAGTTTCCTAAATTTTTGACAAGATACGACTAGTGGGTACAGGTCGTATATTGGGTTACGGTTGGTAAGGTTGGGTCGTACACTAACTAGTTATGGTTGGTGGGTTGAATTAGTTTCTGGAATGGGTACGATTTGGGTTAGTACAAGTCGTATGGTCATATTCGGCTCGTATGGTTTGGGTTTTTCATTTACTTAATTTGATAATTAGTAAAGTAACTTGGATCTGAGTATGAGTGGCTCACCATGGGTTGTGAGATATGGTACGAGTAGTATTGTCCCATTCGTATGTTGGACAATGTCAACTTCTCTTGGTTTTATTATGGGTACAAGTTAAGGGTACTAGTCGTATCCTTAGATATGGTTTGGGTTGCATGGTCATATGCTAACCAGTATGAGGGTCTAAAGGAGGTCTAGGATATGAGTTGCAGGTACCACTTGTATTAGATGGCACGACTAGTATGGTGGAGTCGTACCCACCTACAAGGATTTTATACAGTTAAGTTGGGGGTAATCTGGACATTTACCCTCTTAACCCATTATGACCCCACGACTTGTATCACACTTAGGAGGTTATTTTCCCTATTATTCTAATCTAAAACACTTAGAAATACTCTCTGATTCTCTCTAAGGCTCTTGGGTAAGAGAAGGCAAGGGTTTTATCTAGAGGAGCAATTTGGGGTTTGATTGGATGATTCCTCACCATCTTCTTCATCATCTAAGGCAAAATACTTCTCCCTCATTGTTAGTTCCAACTGAATGCATGATTTATATAATGTTTTCACGGTATAATTATTGTATAGTTTTGGGGTTTTGAAATATGTGTTGGAGTTTTTGGTATTAAATTCTTGGTTATGGTTTCCTCATGTTTTAATTATGTTTTGACATGCTTTAATGGTGGTTTGGATAATTGGTGTCCTGGGAATGGTTATTTTATAATTGTAATTGGTTTTGGAAACACTATGCCCCTGAATATGTTTTATAAAATGCCTATGATAATGCTTTTACTATATTATTAGACTTTTAATATGACTATTGCATGGTACAGTTCAGTATTGGAACCGTAAATGGTTTAAATGGTTTGGAATAGTTTAATGGTACGGTTTGATGGTCATGGTTATGATTAATTAAACTCACTTTTGGGGTACAAGGTAATCCCCTAAGAAAACATAATAATGGAACACTTGTGGGGTACAAGGGATTCTCCCAAGTTAACTTGATAATGTAATCAACGGGCACATGAGAATCCCTTTACATACAAAGGTTGGCTAAGAACATTGTTTGCAAACTATAATCGGTATGACGATACCACTACTCATGGCCTTGGTTAATAATAATGGTATAATGGTTTGCTTAGATGGTGATGGTTTAAATTGGGCAATAATAGCGGGGTGTGATAGCTAACCATGAAGGAGCAAGTCCAATAAATGGACACTGGAAACTCATGTTTGCCGACATGAGGGGTTGATCATAGAGACCATATATGATACTATAAGGTACATGGGAATCCTCTAAGTACACTATATATATATGTATTATGGAGAGAGAAGGGTACTCAGGATCCTCTACTCTTATGGTATCTTTGGTTGGTATGGCTACATTCATCGAGGCCTGTTCAGGGTGTTACACTTGACCCGTATAGCCCGTGGGGGTTCTAGTACGGTTAAGCTATACATACCCAAGTTAATGATTTCAAATTAATGTTAAACCCGGTTCTTTTTCCAGGCATATATATATATATATATATATGTATAGTTGTGTGCATATGGTTGGTTTACTTGGTTTCAATGGATGGCATTATTTTATCCTTATCCTGAGTACTTGCTAACATTCACTCGCTAACCTATCCTCAGGCGGTTGTATCCTCACGTGATGCAGGAATTGGTCGTTCTACTATTCCTGCTCAGTGATAGGATTTGGGATTGGCTATAGGATTGAAGTGGTGAGCTTCCATATTCTAGAAGGCTCTATTTCATGTTCATGGATGTTCTTACTTACTTTGGATATTTTATGGATATCGGTTTTCTTTTGGATAGAGGCTTTTGTGGAATTACTATGCGTTGGTATTGGTGGTATCGGTAGTGGTGCCAGTCTTAGTATTAGCATTGGTATTGGGGCTGATACCATTGGACTAAATTTCTCACTATTCTATCTCTTTATATTATGTTATGGACAGGAACTTGGTTATTGTTTTGGTTTTGGCTTATGGTTTTGGTTTGGTTATGGTTATCGGTTGGGTTTGGGGTGGTTGAGCTTGTTTGGGTCAATCTCGGCTATAGACCTATCCCAGAGTCTGAATTTGTGCAATTACACGCTAGCTTGTTATATGTTTAGAATTTATCCAGCTCGGGGTATATGCTGGATGGTTGAGTTAGGTATCGGGGGTGGTCTCTGATCCTGGTTGGACTTGGGATGCCCATTACGATAAGGCCCCTGGTCGGGTTGGGCCAACTTGTTTATGCAAAAAGAGTTAAATATTCATCAGAGAGTGTTGTTGAAATTGCTAAATGACTATGGCATAGATGCTTTCTACCATCCGGTTAAAGAAAATATAGTAGTTGATTCTTTGAGCAAGTTGTCTATGAGTAGTGTAGATCATCTGGAATAGGAGAAGATGGAGTTGTCTAAAGAGGTGCATAGATTATCTCATATAGGAGTATGTTTGTTTGGATTAAATAATGGTGGTATGGTTGTTCAGAAAGCTTTAGAGTCTACCTTAGTAATTGAAATGTGTTACACCCAAGAGCACACGCAAGTGTACATCGTCCCACCAGGTAGTAAAGTGGCCTTTTACAAGCCAAGTATCGATCCCACAGGGACTTGTGTTAACAACTATATAATTCAAGTATAATTATTAAGATTAAATTGGTGTAAACGTAACCAAAAGAGTTGGAAGTTTAAAACTAAAATAACTTACCAACATGATAAATTAAAGGTCTTGGACAATCAGTGGGGAGAAACCCATGGTTAAGGCTCTGCGAACAATCATACTATGTTGTTGAACTTCATTGGTTAGGTTACTTATCTTGGTTGTTGATTCACGGGGTTGATATTTTGTCTATGGTCTTTCGAGCCTCTAATCGCCTATCTATCTTAGCCCCACAACTATATTGTTGAGCGAAGATGTGAGAACTAAGTTAAATGCATTCATATTTCACCCTGTAAGTGAACCAAATAGGGCACGTAGGTATATTTCTATCCTAAAAGCAAATTATAACTTCGTTCTAAAGAAGATTACAATCCTATTCTATTTATCCTCACGTACTATCCTCTTGTTCCTCCTTCTGAGCTCACAAGATGACTATGGATGCATTCTAAGGGTAAATAATCCTTAAATTAGTGATAACAAGGATAAATAAACAATCAAACATGATAAATAAAAAAAAACAAGTCAATTCATAACAAGAGTAATCATGTTTTTGGTCTTAACCCCAGAAAAGGGTGTTTTGTCGTTCATGGACATAACAGTAATAGCGATAGATGAATACGTGTTAAAATCCATAAACAAACTAGATTAGTGGATGTAAAAAACTAATTTAATTGTTCTCCAGCCTCCCTAAAAGTTTCAAGGTGTGTAATTTAATGTTTAAGGGTCCTATTTATAAGAGGACACAAGCTGGCGATTTGAACTTAGGTGCATGCCACGCCCGTTATCCCGGCGCCTAGGGTCTGTGTCATTCTCTTATCGTGGTGAAACACTGTAATTTGTAATTTAGGATGCCCCTAAGTCCATGGCACGGACCCTACTGCGGTGCTAAGATCCGTGGCATGCCAATGACTCCAAAAGGTCTAGTTTTGGTCAAATCATGTCCTATTTGTTTGTCCATCCATTCCAAGACTTGTAATGTTGTTTCCAATTGATTTATAGCTTTTTTATCATTCATATATTAACATGATCAATTCACCAAGCATCCTATACATCAAACTTCACGAATTAGAGCTCAAAACTACATAAAATCCAAGACCATGAACTAAAAACCTAAGCTAAGAATACTAGTTTTGTCCTTTTGATATTTAGCTTAGTTTTGACTCTTCGATTGTTTCAAGTGAACTTTAAACACTATCGACAAGTTATTACACATATAATTAGACAATCATACCCTTAGGAACTCATAGCTCAAGCTAGTAACACTAGTTTTCTCTTCTAAACTCTAAGTGAGAAAATTGATTCCTAACTTGTTTGAAACATACCTTAAACATTGTGATCAAGTACTTTAACACTAAGATGCTCAATTATATAAGGATTTACTCATTAAGCACACAATAAGTCCTCAAAACAAGGCTAAATAATCTCGGATAACAACACTGAGGTGCATAAATTCACCTCAGATCATCACCCCACATTTAAAGCTTTGTTTGTCCTCGAACAACTCTTTACTCTAAGCATCATAATCAGAAAAGACTCCACACTTATATAACAAGCAAGACACTCAAGCTAGTACTACAATGACTACACAGAATGCATGTTTTTACTCTAAGTATGTTATACACACAATTGGACTACTCCAAAATATCCTACCCTCAAGAATTGACTCACCAAGTTGGCAAACTCACGCATATTTCTCAATTAGAGACATCATACAAATCACCTAACTATCATCAAACACGTGCCCTTACCACAACAGAGTTACCCATGCTCACTCACATAGATGCAATTTATCCCAGAATGGGTATAAGAATCAAATTACGTGCACTTTCATAAAGAATTCATAATTTACACAAGATGAACCATAGGCTTGCCCTTAGTGTAATACTCTACTAATATCAGAGTGTTGAAGCTTAAGATCAAATAGTTCTTTAGGGGTTGTAATGTAGGCTAAGGAACAAGTAGGAACTATTTTGGCCCAGAATAGTTACTATCTTCCCTAAGCGCTTTAATACATCACACTTTTCATTTAATTCACCTCTAACAACCACAGTTCTACCTCATCTACCTTCACACATATCTTTTGTTTCTCCCCATCTTATTAAGCTAATTCACCAACAATGAGTTGGGAGTATTTTCTATTCACATCTTCTTCAATTTGAACAATCTTTATTCTTTTCATTACACAACTCCAAACCCCAACACATGAATTTTCAACACCAATAGGTATTACTTTGGGGCTTTAATTTCACCTTTTACCTACTTGAATTTCAAACTCCTAAACTCAATTTATTTTTAACTAAAATTCTGACATGACACGACCGAGGGCCTTGTTTAATGGGAGTCCCAAGTCCCACCGGGACCAGAGACCAGCCCTGTTACCCAACCTGACCTCCAGTCTTCTGCCTTAATTTGACTGAATTTTGAGCTTATAACAAGATAGTGTAACAGCTCACACGAAGACTCTAGGATAGGATCACAACCATGACCAACCCAACCGAGTTTAACCATCCCATGCCAACTGCCAATCGTACCAAACCATTCCAAATGCCATAAACCAGGCCATAAACAAATAAGTACCAAAACATAATATAATTAATCCCAAAATAAAATACGATGGAACAGTGAGAAATTATGTCCAATGAAGTCAGTCTAAGAGCCTATTCCAATGTCCAGGCCTACACCAATACTAGTCCTACTCATTCCAACCCATAGCAGTACCACAAAGTCTCTTACCAAAAGAGTAATAAAATCTAGTTGGGACATGCCCCCAACCATGGCCAAAACCATTATCCAAAATAAAATCAAAGTGTCTAGAAATATCCATAACATGAAAGAGAGCCTTCTAAAAGGATGGAAGCTCACCACTTTAGTCCAAATACTGATCCCTAAGTCAATCACTATGTGGGAGGAGTAAAATGGATAGTTCATGCATAGCGTGGGTATACAGCCGCTAAAAAATGGGTTAGCGGGTGAATACTAGCTTAATCTCGAGATAAAGATAAAATAATGCCATTTATAAAGCCAAGTAAAACTATCCACCATACATATATATGTATAACCTTATCGAGAAAGGGGACCAAGTTAGCAAGAATTTAAAACTGTTACCTGGGTTGTGTAGCGTTACCGCCCTAAACCACCCTAAGAAAGATTTAGACACTGTCCATCATATGAGTTCATGGTATGAATCATATCCTGGCTTACAGCTCACGATGAGCCACTCGTACTCAGATCCAACCTAAGTAACCAAGTCTAAGACTAAGTTAAGGAACCAAATGATCCATACCCACTAATATGACTCATATCCCTAAGTCATATACATTTCGGTAACCAAAATCCATCCTACAAACCAACATTGGTCAGCATACGACTGGACCATACCATCCATACCCCAACATACGGCTCGTTTACATGATTCATATTGGGTTCAGAGACCAAAATTCCAGGAAATTTTCTAAGGGTCAAAACCCAAGGTGTTATAGTCTCCCCCACTAGGGACATTCATTCCAAATAACGGACAAGGTAGGAGTAACTACACACACGAGTCATTTGCATTATCAAATATATTCCCAACCTTTAATAAAGTTCGAAAACAAAGTGGAAAAGATATTAATATTTTCTTTAATAAACTCAGAAAATAAAGATGTGTTAAAGACACATACCTTCCGCACGAATCGCAGGAGCAGAAAACAAAAGTGGATATTTAGACTTCATGTCCTCCTCCACTTCCCAAGTAGCCTCTTACCTTGTGGTTCCACCATAGAACCTTAATCGAGGCTACATCCTTGGTCTGCAACCGATGAACCTACCTATCCAAGATCTCAACTGGGCTTTCCTCATAAGATAGAGAATTTGTGATACCCAATCCTTCCAATGGAACAACCGAAGAAGGATCACCAATGCACTTCCTCAATATGGAAACATGAAAGACCGGATGAACTAAGATTAAGCTAGAAGGCAAATCCAGCTCATAAGCAACATTACCAACTCTCCGTAAAAATTCATAAGTACCAACATAGCGGGAACTGAGTTTCCCCTTCTTGCTAAACCACATTACTCCCTTCATGGGAGATACCTTAAGGAAAACTTTATCCCCAACGTCAAATTCCAAGTCTGTATGCCTAACATCCACATAGGACTTTTGGCGACTTTGGGAAGCCTTAAGACTATCCCGAATCACCTTCACCTTCTCTATAGCCTAGTAAACCAAGTTGGGATAAAACATATCCGCCTCCCCAAGCTCAAACCGACCAATAGAAGATCTACACCTCCTACCATACAATGTTTCAAAAGGGGCCATACCAATACTTGAATGATAGCTATTATTGTAAGTAAACTTTACAAAAGGTATATGCTCAACCCAATTTCCACCATAATCAATCACACAAGCCCAAATAATATCCTCCAATGTCTGAATAGTTCTCTCCACTTTATCATCTATCTGTGGGTGGAAAAAAATACAAAGACTAACCCTAGTCCCTAACCCATTCTAAAAATATCGCCAGAAGTGCGATGTAAACTGCGTGCCACGATAAAAAAATAATTGAAACAGGCACATAATTCAGCTCACAATCTGTTAAAGATACAATTTCGCATAATCCTACGCCGAGAAAATAGTCTGCACTGGCAAAAAGTAGGTTGACTTAGTCATCCTATGTACGATGACCCAAATGGAATTATATTAATTTTGAGACTGAGAAAGACCGGTAATGAAGTCCATATTGATCACTTCCTATTTTCATACTCAACCTTAACCTACTTACATACTATGCATTTGGCCACAAAATCATCCACATCCCTCTACATACCATTCCACCAATAGATCTCCTTGAGATCATAACACATCTCAGTAGAGCTGGGATGAATAAAATAGCGCGATTAATGCACCTCAACCAAAATCTTTTGTCATAATTCATTGACATCAGGAACACATAACCTCTTTTGGTACCGTAAAGTACCATCACCGCTGATCTCAAACACCACTACCTTTTTCCCACCAATGCCACTCTTGATTTTCATCAAGATAGGATCTAGCACTTGCTTCTTCTTAATCTCTATACCAAGACATGATGAAAAACTTTTTACACCATTAACCACCATTGTTGGTGTCTAAGAGGAGAACTCTAAGATTAGCCAAGCGGTGAATGTCCTTTACTAATTCCCACTTTCTTTCCTCTACATAAACCAAACTCCCCATGGATAACCTGCTAAGGGCATCAGCAGCCATGTTAGCTTTACCTGGGTGGTAGTGAAGACTCATATCGTAGTCCTTGAGAAGCTCAAGCCATTTCCTCTACCTGAGATTAAGCTCCTTCTGAGTGAACACATATTGTAGACTATTATGATTAGACAAGATATCCACGTGAACACCATACAAATAATGCCACCATATTTTAAAGCAAACACAACTACCAACAGCTTTAAATCATGAGAAGGATAGTTTCTCTCATGAATTTTCAACTACTTGGAAGCATGGAAATCACCTTTCCATGAATTTTCAACTACTTGGAAGCATGGCAATCACCTTTCCATGTGGTATCAACACATAACTAAGCACTGCCCGAGATGCATCACAATAAACTATGAACCCATTATTGTTTTTCGATAAGTCAGAATTAGAGCCGAAGTTAGCTTATCTTTCAACTTCTTAAAACTTCTTTCATAAGCATCCGACCAAGAAAACTTGACCTTTTTCTAAATCAACTTATTCAAAGAAGCAGCTATCGATGATAAGCTTTCCACAAACTGCTTATAATACTCAACTAAACCTAAGAAGCTTTGAATATCAGATGGAGTCATGGGTCTAGGCCACCTCTTCACTACAGCAACCTTTTATGAATCCACCATGATCCCCTCACTAGAAATAATATGACTGAAGAAAGTTACAGCATTTAACCAAAACTCATATTTAGAGAACTTGCCATACAACTGTTGTTCCTTTAAGGTCCGCAAAACCACACGGAGGTGATTACCATGATCCACCTCACTTTTTAAATAAACCAGAATGTCATCAATAAATACAATAATGAAAATATCCAAATACTGATGAAAAAAATTGCACATCAGATCCATAAATGCCCCTGGAGCATTATTCAACCCAAATAACATTACCAAAAACTCAAAGTTCCCATACCGAGTACGAAAAGCCATCTTAGGTATATCTACCTCCCTAATTTTTAGTTGATGGTACCCAGAAAGAAGATCTATCTTAGAAAAGAACTTGGCACCTTGCAACTGGTCAAACAAATCATCTATCCTTGGAATAGGATATTTGTTCTTGACTATTACCTTGTTCAACTGCCTATAGTCAATGCACATCCAAAGGGAACCATCCTTCTTGCACGCAAACAAAATTGGTGCACCCCATAAAGAAACACTAGGACGAATAAACCCCTTATCCAGAAAATCTTCAAGTTGCTCCTTGGGTTCCCTCAACACAACCATATCCATTCTATACAGAGGAATAAAAATTAGGCGAGTGTCTAAAACTAGATCAATGCCAAACTCGATTTCCCTATTAGGAGGAACACCAGTAAAATCATCTAGAAAGACCTCTGGAAACTTATTAAACACTGGAACTGACTGGATAGAAAGATCTTCTGAGTTAGAATCTTTAACCCAGACCATGTGATAAAGTCAACCTTTCGAGATTAACCTCTGAGCTCTAAGATAAGAAATAAATATCCCCTAAGAGCTAAAGAACCGCCCTACATTCTATAACTGGTTTATCACGGAAACTAAAGATAACCCTACGAGTCTGATAATCCAAGGATGCATAACAAGAGTGCAACCAATCCATACCTAGAATGACATCAAAATCCACCATACCTAACTCAACAAATCCACCAAGTTCTGCTTGCCACCAACAGATACCACACACCCCCTATAGAATCTCTTAGCAATAATTGAGTCACCTCCTTGGGTAGGAATAGAAAAAGGATCGAAAATAACTTGCGGATTAAAACCAAAAGATACAGCCACATAAGGAGTCACATAGGAAAAAGTGGACCCCAAATCAAGCAAACAATATACATCACAAGAGAAAAGCTATTACATACCCGTAATGACATCAGGTGATGCCTCGGGATGCCAAAGCATACAACCTATTCCGACCAATACTAGAACCAGGAACAGTAACTAAAGTAGATGCAACACCATCAGGTGTAAGAATAGAAGATAATGGCACAAGAATCTTATCCGCCCCCGTAGCAACCTTATTAACTGAATAATATCTGTGCCGATGGCCTTCCTGGCCACACTTAAAGCATTAGTCCATTCCTTCATCATAATAACCCTAATAAGGATGATCATAGAATCGACAAAGAGGGCATGAAGAAACTAACTGACCTTTGTTTTCTCGAGATTGGGCACCCTATGTCCAAAAATTGTCACCACTTTGATAATGCTTGTCTCCTTCCTGGTAAGGAGAACTAGTAGAAGAGAAAAATCCGAAACTCCCCCACTTTTTTTTTGTCACCTGCCACCATCCCAACCACCCAAAGACTAAGCACCTCCCTGGTCAGAAAACCTTCTCCTCTTACCCCGTCAATCTCCAAACTCTACCTATTTCTTTTTCTCATCTTGTTCCTGCTGTATATGAATAGTCAACTAGACATGTCTATATCTTTAATCATAAAGGCAGTTTAGCTCTCTAAATTCAAAACTTAATTCAACCTGGAAGCAAACTTTCTCATTCTTGCCCACAGTCAGCCATCAAATCAGAAGTATAGCTTGATAATTGGTGAAACTTCAAGGAATATTTCTTGACATATATCCTCCCAAGCTTGAGGTTCACAAATTCCTCCATCTTTGCTTTCCTTAACTCTTGGGGAAAGAAACAAGATAAAAAGGCCTTAGAAAAAGTATCCCACAAGACTGATTCTTCCATATCACCCCTATCCTTGACCCACTCTTCATACCACTGATATGCAATATCTTTGAGATGATAAGATACAAAGTTTACCCCCTCCATATTGGTAGCCTACACCACCCAAAATATATTTTCTATTTTATCTAAGAAACCTTATGGCTTCTTCTCCACCATCACTCCAGAAAAAATGGGAGGACCCATATTTATAATTTGGCTAACCATTTTAGCCTCAATAGACAAAGCACCAGTTGTACCCCATTCAGCCTGAGCAACGACCATCTGAGCAATAATATGAATAGACTGATGGAATTCTGCATTAATCACCTCACCTTGAGAAGGACTAGTAGCAACCGATGAAACTTTAAAACTATCAAGGATAGGACCATGATCAGAGATCAACCACAAAAATAGGATGCACCCTTTCAGCATTACCTCCAGATATGATAAAAAAAATTGTGTTTCATATCTACGAGGGCTGATCTGAAAGACGAATAAACAAAGATTAGAGAAGATTCTATAACTAAGACTCCAAGCTTGAAAATAGAATACCAAGAAAGTGAGATATTCCTAATTTCCTTGTAACCTCTCCCTTATGAGTGTGGCATACTACACACCCCTAAAAGAGACTCTACTCGACACAGCTCTATGGACTCCCAATTGACCATAAACCTAGGCTCTGATAACAACTTAACATGACCCAACTGGGGTCCTTGTCATAATGGGCATCCTAAGTTCGACCAGGACCGGAGACCACCCTCGTTACCTAACCTAACCTCCATTTATCTGCCCTTAGTTGGCTTAATTTTAAGCATATAACAAGATAGTGTAATAGCTTACATGAAGACTCTGGGATTGGATCACAATCGTGACCAACCCAACAAAATCCAACTATCTCACACCAATTGCTCAACTGTACCAAACCATTCCAAAGGCCATAAACCAGGCCATAACTAAATAAATTCCAAAACATAATATAATTAATCCTAAAATAAAATATGATGAAATAGTAAGAAATTATGTCCAATGATGACAGCCCACCAGCCTATTCCAATGCCAAGGCCAACATCAATATCGATTTCTCTTATTCCAACCCACAGCAGTACCACAAAGCCTCTAACCAAAAGAGTAATAAAATTTGGTTGGAAAATACCCCCAACCATGGCCAAAACCTATATCCAAAATAAAATCAAAGTGCATAGAAATATGCATAACATAAAATAGAGACTTCTGAAAAGATGAAAGCTTACCACTTAGTCTAAATGTTGATCCTTGAGTCAATTACTACGTAGGAGGAGTAGAACGGTCAGTTCCTGTATAGCATACGTATACATCCGCCAGTAGATGGGTTAGCAAGTGAACGCTAGCATGATCTCAGGATAAGGATAAAATAATTTCATTTATAAAGACATGTAACCATTTATATACACACAATCATAGTATAACTATGTCAAAAAAGGGGACCAGGTTTATCATGTATTTAAAACCTTTACCTAGTTTGTGTAGCTTTGCCGTCCTAAACCACGCATGGGCTATATGCGTTCATCTCTCCCTACTAAAAGGTCCCCAATGCGTGTAGCCGCATGACCAAAAAAGAAAACATGGGATGATTAGTAATTCCCCCAAAATATAGTGTGACATCATGCACACGGTCACCAAGACTAAACATCACATTGGCAAATATGAGTTTCAAGTTTTGGTCCCCCCGAGACCTCCACTTTAAACTTCTTTGCTACACATCCCACCATTATTTTCCAACTAAAACCATTACCAGGCAACCACCTAATCCATTCACCATTAATTAACCAAGGACATTTAAGGGTGGTATCGTCATACCGACCATACTTGCAAGTACTATCCATAGCCAACCATATATAGGTTTAAAGGTAATTTCAAATGCCCTTCTATTTACCATATAAAACCACTGGCGGATTCCATGTATCCCACAAGTATAACTATTTATCCATTTACATTTCCAAGCCATTTAAACCATGTATAATTCCTTTATCAAGTTTTAAAACAAGCAAGAGTTCCATTAAAAGTACTCAATGCGATGAAAATAATATTATAGGCATTTTGTCAAACACATTAGGGGCATAATATAACCTAAAACAATTCCAATTACCACTAAATTATTCCAATGTAATCCAGTTATCCAAAACTACCATTAATGCATATAAAACATAATTAAAATCATGGAAAACCATAACTAACCATTTAGTATCAAAATCCCTAATTCATATTTAAAAACCAAAATTATAAAATCAATGAAATCATGAAAAAATTTATAAAACCATGCTTCTAGTTAGAATTAACAATGAGGGAAGAGAACACGCCTTAAACCAAGATGATGATGGAAAGAAATCACCAAGACAAGCCCCAATCTAATCCTCTAGTTGAAACCCTAGCTTTCCTTGCCCAAAAGTTTTTGAACGAATTATAGAGTGTTTTAGAAGAGTTTTTAAGTGTTAATGAATAGAATAATAGGGTAAAAAACCTCCCAAGTAGGTTAAAAGTCATGGGACCTTATTAGGATAAGTGGGAAAATATCCAGAATACCCTCACTTAACTTGCAAAAAATCCCATCGCAGGGGTACGACTGACCTTCATGAGTCGTACCCTCTAATATGATTGGTACCCTTCTCTCATATCCTAGCCTCAACCACTGGATCTGACACTGTCCAGCATATGACTTATCCAACTAAGTCATATCCAAGGCATATGATCTGTACCCTTCATTCGTACCCCTGGAAAATAAACCTAAGAAAGATTTAGACATTGTCCACCATACGAGTCTATGGTACGACTCATACCTTAGCTTATAGCTAATGATTAGCCACTCATACTCAGATCTAACCAAAGTAACCAAGTCTAAGACTAAGTTAAAGAACCAAATAATCTATGCCCACCAATATGACTTGTACCTCTAAGTTGTATATATTCCAGTATCTGAAATTCATCCCACCAACCAACACTGTCAGCATACGAATGGACCATACCATCCATACCCAACATATGGCTCATTCCCATGAGTTGTATTAGGCCCAAAGACTAGAATTCTAGGAAATTTTCTAAGGATCAAAACCCAGGGTTTTATAAGGGCTTAGGAGCTTTGGATAAATTTATGGTCCATCAAAGAAGGGTATACAGGCTACATATAAGGCTACCAAATAATAAGCTAAAGGTATAATAGGGCTACCTAAGATTATGCACAAGGGTAGGTAAAAGAGGGTACGAATTATGGCTATAAAAGAAATTCCTATATCATCTCTTAAACCTGCATTCTTTATTTAACTTTGCACGCATACTAGGCATGTTCTCGACATCAAGTATAACTAGGACTACACAACAACCTCACAGATACATAGAACATGTTAAACTCAAGTAGGTTCATTATAGACTATTAACCAAACAATCATATGAATTCAATATTAAGACAACAAGTGCAAGAGTCATAAACTAGAGCTTAGGTGTCTCAAAAATAGCAATTCACACAGTCAACATGCTTTTTACTAACAAAACCACATGTATCATGCAATCACACATAGCACCTAGAAAGAAAATCCTACTTATTCTAACACAAGAAATTAAAAAATTTACTCCTAAAAAAAAGGATAATGGGTTCAAGGGGCACCCCCTGGAAAAGTATCAAAAGGAACAACCACGGGGTGGATGAAATGTGCACCTACTAAACTGACCTAAATAAACTAAAACTAAAAAGAGAAAATCTTTTATAAATTTAAAATTTTAAATTTAACACAAAAATAATGAAAACAACTAAGACTTAAGATCCTACAGTATCACTTCACCTGAAACATGGGAATTTCCATACCCCACACTAAAAAATCTACTTTTTCCCTAAAGTATACTTTAAAGTAGAGATAGAAATACTCTCTGTGGCCTCTAGACCTAGCTAGTATCATCTTTTATCATTAAAAGGGTCTAGGTACCCTATACTTAGTCTTCGTCATGCTTCTTAGCTTAGGTTTTTGGTACTCAGACTTTCCATCTACCTGTGAATCAAAAAAATAAAAACTATGTAAAGTAAGGACTCAAAATACAAAAATAAACACCTACTTTAACTTAGGTTGCCTCCCAAGCGGTGCCTGATTTAGGGTCGCAACATGAACCAAATTAACATCTTCCTCTGCCTTAAGAATATGAATTTTACCCTCAACCTCACATCCATCTTTTTGCTTTACTCATAGGGTGGTGGAACTAAGATGAAGGAACTTATCAATGGATAGTGCATTGTAAACCACTCGGACTTGATGTGAGGCATGTTTTTATGTTGCATGTCTAGTGCAAATTTAAAAATATAGGATTCTTGTTCCTCATCTTCACACTCTTCTACTATTTTAGATGACTCCAAAGACATTTCATCATCTAAACATAATGTATATAAGTGCTTTGAATTAGATCTAATCCCTCTTCTAAATTTACACCCTCCACAACACACCTACTCTTGTTCACCTTCTCAATGTTAGTATCAAGACAAAGATGACAACTGAATGGCTGAAATTCTTGTGTCTACTCCATAGATAGGATAGTATACACCTCATATATTAAAGGTCCCAACCACTTTCTTCTATCAAAATCTGGATAATAACCCTTTCTATGGGATCCTCCACAAAAATAACTAAAATCATCATCACTCAAAATCCATCTATCTCAGGTTGACATATCAAGAATTATGACAAAAAAGTAAAACAAACAAAAAAGAAAAGAAATACTAAACTATGTACAACTAAATATACATAAATAAAAAATAAAATAGTTGCCTATTTACAAGTCCACGGTAACAGCACCAAAAACCTATTTCGTTAAGTGCACACACAAGTGTACATGGTCCCACCAAGTTGTGAAATGGCCTTTTATAAATCAAATATCGATCCCGAAGGGACTTGTGTTAACAACTATACAATTCAAGTTTAAATATTGAGATTAAATTGGTGCAAAGGTAACCAAAAGAGTTGGAATTTTAAAACTAAAGTAACTTAACAATGCGGTAAATTAAAGGTCTTGCACAATCAATTGGGAGAAACCAATGGTTAAGGCTATGAAAATAATCCTACTATTCTATTGAAATTCATTGGTTAGGTTACTTATCTTGACTTTTTATTCATGGGGTTGATATTATGATTATGTTCTTTCGAGCCTCTAATCACCTATCTAGCTTAGCCCCACAACTAAATCATTGAGAGGGTATGGGAGAACTAAGTTAAACACATTCTAAAGAAGATTATAATCCTATTCTATTTATCTCCGCGTACGATCCTTTTGCTCCTCCTTCCGAGATCACAAGATGAAAATGGATGTATTCTAAGGGTAGAAAATTCTTAAAATAGTGAAACAAGGATAAATAAACAACCAAATATGACAAATAATCAAAACCAATTCAATTCATAACAAGAGTAATCATGTTTTTGGCCTTAACCCCGAAAAAGTGTATTTAGCCGCTCATGGACATAACCGTAATCACGATAGATGAATACATGTTAAATTCCATAATAAAACTAAATTAAAGGAAAAATACTAATTGAATTGGTCTATATACTCCCTCAAAGTTTCAAGGTCATCCAAGGAACATAATGTTTAAGGGTCCTATTTATAGGAGACACAAGCTGCCGATTTGAACTTAGGTGTGTGCACGCCCCTTATCGCTGTGCCTAGGGTATATGGAACGCCATTTTCACAATTAAACACTATAATTAATCATTTAGTATGTCCCCAAGGCCGTTTCACATACCCTAACACTATTATAAAGTCCATGATATGCCAATGACTCCAAAACAGGGGTTTTTGGCCAAATCTTATCCCATGCGTTTGTCCATCCATTCCAAGCCTTGTGATGTTGTTTACAATTGATTTAAAGATTTTTAATAATCCATATATTATCATAAAAAACTCACAAAGATTCCTATATCATCAAACACCACGAATTAGAGCTCAAAACAACATAAAATCCAAGACGGTGAACTAGAAACTTAAGCTAAGAATACTTTGTCCATTTGATCTTTAACTTAGTTTGGACTCTTGGCTTGTTACAATTGAACCTTAAATACTATAAAAAATTTATTACACACATAATTAGACAATAATACCCTTAGTAACTCATTACACACATTAGTATCCATCAAGGTCAACTAGAACAACACAAAGCTCAAGCTAGTGCCACTACTTTTCTCGTCTAAACTCTAAGTGAACAAATTGATTCCAAAATTGTTTGATAAACACCTAAATATTGTGATAAAGTAATTTAACACTTATATGCTCAATTATATAAAGATTTACTCAATAATAACACAAGAAGTCCTAAAATAAGGCTAAATAAGCCCAAATAACAACACTGAGGTGATCACCTCAGATCAAAGTGAAAAAGAAACACCATAATGATCCTATACTTAGCAATTTAATGGATACCATTCATAAGAAAATAGTTTAGATTTTCTCCCAAGGTGGAGATGGTGTTATTTGCTATCAGGATCGGTTATGCGTTCCTAATGTTAATGTGTTGAGAGAAATAATATTAGCGGAAGCTCAAAGTTCTAAGTATTCAATTCACCCTAGTACTATCAAGATGTACCATTATATATGGAAAGTTTATTAGTGGAATGATATGAAGAGGGTCATAGAAGAGGTTGTATCTAAGTGTCCCAACTATCAACAAGTGAAAATTGAGCATAAAAAACCAGGGGGTACATTTTAGGATATTAGCATCCCTACTTAGAAGTGGAAGGATATTAATATTACTTAAATTATAGGACTTCCTTGCACCAGACTCCAGCATGATTCGATTTGGGTCATCATGGATCTAATGACCAAGTCGGACAATTTATTACCAGTTAATACCTCAGATACAACTGAATATTATGCTAAGTTATATTTTTATGAGTTAGTAAGGCTACATGTTATTTCCTTATCTATCATTTCGAATTGAGGTACTCAGTTCACTTTACAATTTTGGAAATCATTTCAGAAAAACCTTGGTACAAAGGTGAAGTTTAGTATCACCTTCTACCCTCAGACAGATGGTAAGGCTGAACGAACCATCCAAACTCTAAAGGACATTTTGAGGGCTTATGTGATCAATTTTAAGGAAAGTTATGATGACCAACTATATTTGATTTAGTTTTCTTACAATAACAGCTACCATGCTAGAATTTGGATGCCTCTATTTGAGGCCTTATATGAGCGTAGGTTTAGATAACCTATAGGTTGGTTTGAAGTTGGTGAATCAACTTTGGTTAGGCTAGATTATATTCTCTAATCAGCGGAGAAGTTTTAGTTGATTTGTGAGAGGTTGAAAATTTCTCAAAGTCATCAGAAATTATATGCGGATGTGAGAAAGAGAGAAGTAAAGCCTATTGTAGGTGATTGCATGTTTTTAAAGGTGTGACCCGTGAAGGGAATGATCAAGTTTGGAAGAAAAAAAATCTCAGTCCCCGATATATTTTTCCTTATGAAATTATAAAATGTTCTATATATATTGCTCATGAGATAGATCTTCCATCAGAGTTAGTCATCATTCATCCAATTTGCCATACGTCTATGTTGAAAAAGTACATTAGAGACCCATCCTTAGTAGTGCCCATAGAAATTATTAGAGTGAAATATAGTTTGTATTATGAGGAGATCCCAGTTGAAATTCTTGATCAACAAGTTAGAAGGCAACAAAATAAAGAAGCTAGCTGGATAAAAGTTCTTTTGAGGAATGAACCAGTTAAGAGAGCGGTATGGGAAGTAAAAGTATACATGATGATTCAATATCCTCACCTATTTACTCCTATAACAGTGTTAGTTTGAAGTAAGAAATCTTCCCTAATCTATTCCCCTCACCAACATACTTACTCATATCACTTTATGCTATGAAATTTATGTGTAATAAGTTGTTTCAGTTGAAACCTCATGGTTGAGGTGAGTAGTTTAGTTTTATAGAAAGATAAGCTTCACATGATAGCCTAGTAAGTTGTTAGATTACTCTTTATCCATCCCAGCCTTCATTGAGGACAAATGGTCTCAAGAGGGAGATAATGTTAAACTCTAAAATTTTAATGATTTTATTTTGATAGCTCCTTTATATTTTAGTGTCATTTTGTACGTGAATAATGATTGGGAATGTTAATGGTACCATTATAAAGTGTTTTGGAAAGTGCATTTTGGGACATTTTAGGATTAAAAAGTAGTAAGGATCTGCGATTAGAGAATGCCACAGTGGCATGGCATACCCAGATGTGAAAACCAGTGGCTTGGTATAATAAGAGTGTGTCATGACCTTGGTGTGGCGCAATAAGGGTGTGCCATACCCAAGGGCTTAGTAAAGCTAATTTTTATCTTATCTTTTAATTGTTCAAGGTCTTTTTGGTCTTTTACCTCCTAATTAATCCTACAATAATACTAAACATGATTTTCACCCTCATAAGTCAGAATACGCGATCCATCTCCTCCCAAAATTCTCAAGAACACCAAATAAGGATTCTTCTCTAAAATTCAAGCTTCCATGGCTCCAATTCAAGTTTCTCTCAAGAAAGTTCATCAAGTTCAGGTATGCTGGGTTTGAACAAGAATATTCTTCAATCCTTTTACCAAAAAGTTTGAATTGAATATAAAGAAATTGATTCATAAGGGTTCATACACACTTTTATTATGCTTTAAGAATATGATGTTTCCTCATGAGTTAAGCCTTATTTAGCATAATATTTCTTGTTTAATTATGCTTTTATCCATGAAAGTTATCTTATGCATTGAGTTTGGTATTTTCACATGAAATTTCTATGAGATAGTAAATCATTATAATTTGAGTATTATGTACTCAGTTTATAAGAAGTTCAAGCTTATTAGTTCAAGTTACAAATTATTACATAATTATTGAAGTTTCAGTTTTGATCTTATAATCTCAGAGAATGTATAAAATACACAAGTTTCTTTATGAGTATGATTTAAGCAAGTGAAGCATAGTTGGTTTTCAGTTTTATAAACTCACATGCTACTTTAAGGTGAATTTTAGAAGTATGAGCATGAGTAATGTATATATATATATTTTTATATATATATATATATATATTGGGATTAGTATTTAGCACCAAGAGGGATTGTAGGCTTAGCGCATCCTATTTCTAGAAACTACGTACCACTGTAGGTTCAAGGGGCCTTGTTAGAGAGTGTCTCCTTTCCCCAAGAAGATAAGAATAGTGATCACTATAAGATTTTATACCAATGGAAAGGGTATAAAATCTCTTCTCAACATGGATAAGACAATTGACTAATGCTAGCTCATATAGTTTATGTCGGTTATAAGACTCCCACAAGAAAAGTAAAAAAGATTTTAGAACCCAAGTGTGTGAATCACAAGATTTACTCAATTTTTGCTTTATGATTTATGTTTATATTAGGTTAAATTGTCAAATTATGATTTACTATTCATGTTTTAATATGATTTGGCATTTCAATTCTTTCATGATCATAGTGAGTATACTTACACTTATCATGCATGGTTTATGGTTATAATCAATGTCAGTTTTACTTATGGTATCCACCCTTATATACTTAGAACATTCCATAGTTACTAATTACATATATGTCTATGTGGCTACATTATTTTATAATGTAGGTTCTTTTATTCGTCCTCAGCAGTATGATTAGACATGATAACCATTTACGATGTCCTAATAGTTGATGAGTCCCCATTATTTGATGGTAAACATTATGTTATATTTAGTTATTCAGCTAATAATTAGAAGTCCAAACTTTATGTTTTTCTTTCAGATCAACTGGGTCTGTCCTAACGGCTCATCAGATTATTTAAAGGCTTGTCAGAACTTGTCAGTTGTTTTCTTTTAGACATTCAGACTCTAAGTTGGTGTTATCGTGTCTTATTTTTATTAAGACTGATATTTGAATGAATGATAATTTGTTAGTTTAAGTTTTCAATTATGTTAATATAAGTTGTTTCTTATTTAGTGCAAAGTGAGTAAATATCATGGGTTAGCTTTAGGGATACTTGTAGTCCTAAGCACTGTGTAATGTCCAAGGGGTATATTTAGGGTTTTATAAACTTGGTATCAAAGCCCAAGGCTTTAAAAAGTCCTAGAGAGTCTTACAAGCCATGTTATGTAGAGTCTTGACCATGGGTATAAAGAGCATCACACTTATGAGCGAGAGGCTATAAAACGTATTAGGAACTATCCTTCTTTCGTGATCTCTATCTTGCTTTAAAGTTATCTCTATATTCTCTAACTCGTGCTTTCATATGACCAAAATGCCTCCTCCCAAATCTTACGTCCACAAAACTAAGGACCAACCAGCCCTACCACCACCTACAGATCCTTTGAATAAAAATGTCTACTATGTTGAGTTCCACAATGCTTACCAAGTGTTAGATCAAGATATGAATGAAAATTCTCAGAGTAATCAGCCAACAGTAGTCCTAATTCTTCAGAATGGTAACTTACCTATAACCAGATTATAAGATTTTATGAGAATGAGTTTACCTAAGTTCTTTGGGTCAAAGCTAAATAAGGATCCACAGTTTTTTGTTAATGAGATGAAGAAAGCACAAAGATTATGCATGTCACAAAAGAGGAATGTATGGAATTGGCATCCTACCAGTTGAAGAATATTGTTGGTGACTAGGTTACTATGTGTAAGAAAGTTAGGGTGAGAATGCAACTCTAGTGACTTGGAATGTATTTCTAAAAGCCTTTCTTGATAGGTTCTTTCCTCGTAAGATGAGGATATATAAGGTGGAGGATTTTATAAACCTTAGGAAAGGCTCTATGTTTGTGAAAGAATATTGCCTTAAATTCACTCAGCTTTCTAAGTATGCACTAGAGTTGTTCTCAGATTCTAAGCCTCATATGAGTAAATTTATCACTACAGTATCTGACTTGGTAGTCAAGAAGTGTAGGACTTCCATGTTTATTAGGGATATAGATACTGCTCGATTGATGACTCATGCTCTATAGATTGAGGTAGAAAAATTAAAGGAAAGAGAAAGG
>NC_061111.1:85823984-85830354 GCF_002878395.1 Capsicum annuum
TCAGCTTTCTAAGTATGCACTAGAGTTGTTCTCAGATTCTAAGCCTCGTATGAGTAAATTTATCACTACAGTATCTGACTTGGTAGTCAAGAAGTGTATGACTTCCATGTTTATTAGGGATATAGATACTGCTCGATTGATGACTCATGCTCTATAGATTGAGGTAGAAAAATTAAAGGAAAGAGAAAGGGATACTATGTGGGCTAGGACTGGACAGTTTGATCATAGTCATCATAAGTCAGGAGGGGGAAATCATTCTCAGTTTTAGAGTAATTAATCGACACCTGAACCATTCTCAGCCAATGCCCCCACACCCAAAACTAAACAGGAGCAGTCGGGTAGGCACTGACTTCTAGATCTCAGGATAGGGTTTTTGGGGGATGTGATTTTTCTACCTAGAAGAAGTATGGTTGAATCCATCTAGTGATAGCTAGATGGGTAGATATGGTTATTACAGTTATGGTAAGGCAAGTCACAAGATTAAGAAATACCCTTTTGCTATGCAAGAAAGTAGAGATGCCCATGCTCAATCTCAATACACCACCTCAGCAACTCAGTTAGGCCAACTAATCCTGCAAAAGGGTGCACAATATCTAGCACCAGCTGTTAAAACTGGTTCTAGGCATTACTTTCTCATCAGGTGTAGGAGAGCTCCCCAGATGTAGTCACTGATATGCTTCTTGTCTTTTACCTAGATGCTTATGTGCTGTTAGATCCATGTCCAACCCTCTTTTCCTAACCCCACTTATTATGTGAACTTTGGCATAAGCCTTGACAATCTTTATAAACCTTTTTTAGTTTTCACTCTCAATAGTGAGTCGGTTGTTACTAAATGAGTATATAAAAAGTGCCCTATTACAGTCCTTCATAATGTTATTTTAGCAGATTTAATAGAACTAGAGATGATATATTTTGATGTCATTCTTGGTATGGATTGGCTCTATTCATGCTATGCTTTAGTTTATTATTTCACCCGAGAGGTAAAGTTCCATTTTCATAATGAGTCAGGCCTCGAGTGGGATGGTAGTTCAGTATCTCCTAAGAGATGTTTGATTTTCTATCATAAGGATAGTAAGTCAATCTCAAAAGGGTGTATCCATTACCTAGTGTGTGTTATATATACTAAGTTTGAGATCCCAACTATTCAGTCGGTCTGTGTTGTCAATAAGTTACCTAAAGTCTTCCCAGAGGATCTACCCAGGGTACCTCCTAATAGATAAATAAAATTTAGGATTGTTCTTCTTCCAGATACCCATCCCATCTTCATTCCCTCTTACCAAATGGCTTTGGCTGAACTTACAGAGTTGAAGGAACAGCTTAAGGACCTCCTAGATAAAGGATTCATTAGACCTAGTATTTTACCATGGGGTACTCCAGTCTTGTTTATGCGTAAGAAGGATCATACTCTCAGAATGTTCATAAACTAGAGACAGCTAAACAAGGCTACCATTATGAATAATTACCCCATCCCCAAAATTGGTGATTTATTTGACCAGCTTTAGGGTGCCTAATAGTTTTTAAAGATTGATCTTAGGTCGGGATATCATTAATTGAAGGTCAAGGAGTATGACATTCTGAAGGCTACTTTTAGAACTCGATATGGTTACTTTGAGTTTGTGGTTATGTCTTTTGGACTAACAAATGCTTCAACAACTTTTATAGACATGATGAGAAGGGTCTTCAAGTAGTATTTAGACATATTTGTCATTATCTTCATAGATGACAAACTTGTCTATTCTCGAAGCGAGAAGGAGCATACAGACCATTGAAATATATTACTATAGACCCTTAAGGATCATCAGTTATTTGCGAAATTCAGTAAGTGTGAATTTTTGTTAGAGTTGGTTACCCTTTGGAGCATGTGATTTTGGGTGAAGGATTTCATCTAGACCCTCAGAAAATAAATGCAGTGAAATGTTGGCCTGGGCCCATTACTCCTTCAGACATTAGGAGCTTTATGGTTTAGCTAGTTACTATAGGATATTCGTTGAGGGTTTTTCCTTAATAGTTGCACCATTGACCAAGTTTACATGAAAGAAGGTGAAGTTTTACTGGTTAGACAAATGTGAGAAAAGCTTTTAAGAGTTGAAGGATAGATTGACTTCAACACCAGTGTTGGCTTTACTAGATGGTTAGACAGAGGTGTTGTGTATTGGGATACCTCCAGAGTTGAGTTAGATTGTGTTTTGAAGTATAATAGAAAGCTAATAGCTTATGCCAACAGACAACTTAAGGATCATAAGAAGAATTTCCCAACCCACGATTTGGAGTTAGCAGTTGTGTTGTTTAATTTGAAAATTTTTGGACACATTATTTTTATGGAGTGCATGTGGATATTTTCATTGATCATAAAAGTCTTAAATATATGTTTATGCAAAAGGAGTTAAATCTTTACTAGAGAGAGTGGTTGGAATTGCTAAAGGACTATGACATGAATGTGCTCTACCATCCAAGTAGAGAAAATATAGTAATTTATGATTTGAGTGGGTTGTCTATGGGTAGTGTAGCTCATGTGGAAGAGAAGAAGACAAAGTTGATTGAAGAGGTGCATAGATTAGCTTATTTGGGAGTATGTTTGCTTAGCATGGATGATGGTAGTGCAGGGGTTCAAAATAGATCAGAGTCATCCTTAGTAGTTGATGTGAAAGAGAAATAATGTAATGATGTTATACTTAGCCAATTAATGGATGTAGTTATCAGCAAAAGGTTTAGATTTTATCCCAAAGTAGTTCTCCATTATTAGGTTCAGTTATGTGTTTCTAATGTCGATGTGTTGAGAGAAAAGATATTAGTGGAAGCTCACAGTTCTAGGTATCTGATTTACCCTGGTGCCACCAACATATAACTCAATCTGTGGGAAGTTTAATAATGGAATAGGATAAAGAGCAACATAGCAGAGTTCGTAGCTGTGTCCCAACTGTCAATAAGCAAAAATTGAGCATCAAGGACTGGGGGATATGTTCTAGAATATCATCATCCCTACTTGGAATTGGGAGGTTATTAATATGGATTTCATTATGGGTCTTCCCACGCCAGATGCCAGCATGATTTAATTTGGGTCATCGTTGATTGAATGACCAAGTTATTCTATTTCTTACTTGTTAAGACCTTAGATATGGCTTAATATTATGCTAAGTTATATGTTTATGAGTTAGTGAGGCCCCATGGGATTCCCTTATCCATTATTTTGGACTGAGGTACTCAGTTTATTTTACAATTTTAGAAATTATTTTAGAAAGATCATGGTACAAAGGTGAAGCTTAGTATCATCGTCCACCCTCAAACAGGCAGTTAGGCAGAACAAACAATCCAAACTCTAGACCACATGCTAAGATTTTGTGTGATTGATTTTAAGGGAAGTTGGGATGACCACCTACCTTTGATTGAGTTTGCTTACAATAATAGTTACCATGCTAGTATTTGGATGGCTCTATTTGAGGCCTTGTATGGGCGTAGGTGCAGATCACCTATAGGTTGGTTTGAAGTTGGTAAAACGGCTTTGGTTGGTTCGGATTCTATTCTCCAAGTGATGGAGAAGTTTCAATTGATTTGTGAGAGGTTGAAAATTACTCAAAGTCATCAAAAATCATATGCAGATGTGAAAAGGAGAAAATTAATGTTCGATGTGGGTGATTAGGTGTTTGTAAGGTGTTACCCATAAAGGAAGAGATGAGGTTTGAAAAAAGAAAAAATCTCGATCCCTGATACATTGGTGCTTATAAAATCATAAAGTGTGTTAGAGATGTTGCTTTTGAGATAGATCTTCCGTCAGAATTAGTCGTTGTTTATCCAATTTTCCATGTATTTATATTGAAAAAGTGCATCGAAGACCCATCCTTAGTAGCTCCCATAAAAAGTATTAGAGTGAAAGATAGTTTGTCCTATGAGTAGATCCTAATTGAAATTCTTGATCTACAAGTTAGAAGGCAAAGAAATAAAGAAGCGACCTTGGTGAAATTTCTTGGGAGGAATTAATCAGTTAGGGAAGTGAAATGGGAAGCAGAAGCAGACATGATGAGTTGATATCCTCACATATTTACTCCTAGCATAAAGTCAATTTGAGGTAAGAAGTCTCTCCTAATCTATTCTACTCACCGACATTCTTTCTCATATTAGTTTATCCTATGAAGCTCAAGGGTAATAAGTCATTTCAGTTGAATGTTCATGTTTAAGGTAAGTAGTGCAGCTATAGAGGAATATATGCTTTATACACGGGCCTAGTGAGTCTGTAAGATCGATCTTTCCTTATCCAAGCCTTCATTAGAGAATAAATGGTCCCAAGAGGGAGATAATATTAGACCCCAAAATTTCAATAATTTTATTTTGATAGATCCTTCGTGTTTTAGTGGCATTTCTGACTTGAATAATGATTAGGAATATTGACGGGACAATTTAAAAAGTATTTTGGAATTTTCAAAATGTATTTTGGTATATTTAGGGACCAAACAACTGAAAGGGTCTGTAATTAGGGCATTCCATGGAGACATGTTGCACCCTGACGCAAATATCAGTGGCCAAGTGCAATAAGGGCATTTCATGCCCTTAGTGTGGTGCGATAAGGATGTGCCATGCCTGAAGGTGCAGTAATTCTAATTTTCAACTTTTTCTTCAATTATTCGAGGGATTTTTGGTCTTTTACCTCCTAATTAATCCCACAATAATAATAAACGCTATTCCACCATCATAAGTCATAGTACGCGATCCATCTCCTCCCCAAATTCTCAAGAACACCAATTAAGGGTTCTTTTCCAAAAGTAACTTTCCAAGACTCTAATTCAAGTTTCTCTTAAGAAAGTTTATGAAGTTCAGGTATGTGGGGTTTGAACAAGGATATACTTTCGTCCTTATGCTCAAAAATTTAATTTTTAATTAAATTTAAGGAAATTAATTTTCTAGGGTTCATACCTACTTTTCTTATGCTTTAAGATTATAATATTTCCTCATGTGTTAAGCCTTATTTTGCATAATATTTCATGTTTAATTATGTTTTATCCATGAAAGTGATCTTATGCATTTAGTTTGGTATTTTGACATGAAATTTCTATGAGATGGTAAATGATTACAATTTGAGCATTATTTACTTAGTTTATATAAAGTTCAAGCTTATTAGTCAAGTTAGAAAGTATTATAGCATGATTGAAGTTTTAGTTTTGATCTTGTGATCAATATGAAATTCACAAGTTTCTTTATGAGTATGATTTAAGCAATAGAAGTATAGTTTGTTTTCAGTTATATAAACCCACTTTCTAAGTCATGGTGAATTTTAGAAGTATTAACATAGGTATATATCTATAATATATAATTTATTAAGTGTGAAGGGCCTTAGAAATGTTGTTTGAACTCTTTGCCCTTCATTAAAAGTCTTTGCTTTACAAAAATCATCTTTTCACTATATTTTCTAATATTTAAAAGTTGAAAATTAATTAAATATATTTATGGTAAAACCTTCCCTTATTAGAAGTCATTAGAATTTCAATATTCTTTCCTAATTTAAGGGTTGAAAAATAATTAAATATATTTATGGTAAAACTTTTCCTTATTAAAAGTCATCAAAATTAATAACAACTAGTATTTTTTCATTAGTTTAAGAATTCTAAATCCACTAAATTTGACTTTAAGAAGATTATAAAATCTAAAAATAAATATAACACTTTTAGAATAAGAAAAATTTAAGAAGTACCAGATCTTTAAAAGTTTTAAGCACGTAATAAGTGTTGACACCCAATTTTGACCTCCGACACTCCTTTTGGTTGTTATTTTATCAAAATTACTATTTTGAATCTTAATATTTTCTACGCATTATTTAGTGTCGAACGAAATTTTAACGTGTCACATTCACAATTTGAAAATATACAAATTATTTTATTACTTTATTATTAATTTTTATAATTTATCAATTTAAATATAATATTTTTTTACATAATCTTGTTAGGATTTACAAATCATTTTGTAAATATGCACACTCACAATTTACAAATACATTGTTTATTAGGTGTCTATTTTATTTTAAATTATTATCGTTGATATATTATGTTTCGTATTTTATTTATGACTAATCTGAGAATAATTATATTATTTATTTTTACTTATTATTATATTATTGTTACATTTATTAATCCGCACCCTAGGTCAATTCAATTTTCTCCAATTCTTTATTTTCTAGCCTGATTTTGCTAATTTATAACAATTTTAGCTTAATTTAACCAATTTTTTACAATTCTAATCCAAAATATGTTTAGTTTTCATTCAATTTTGGACCAAATTCTTAATCTTTAGATCTCGGCCATTGATCAAAATAGATCTAACGGCTAGGATCAATCCCTTTCCCTCTTTCTTTTTAAACCATAAAGAAAACCCTAACCCCCACTTC
>NC_061111.1:85833354-85959936 GCF_002878395.1 Capsicum annuum
GACCTCGAAAGGTGCCTAACACCTTCCTTTCGAGGTAATTTGAATCCTTACCCGAATTTTTGGTGAACTAGACTTAATAACAAAATAGGTTCGCAGTTAGCATAGAATGATTCCCTAACACACCTTAATTTGTTAGGTGGCAACTCTTCACTCTTTAAACAATTTCATAAAGGATTTTCACGTCGAATCCCACTTTTCACGAGAAAAATGATGTGCGACAGAATGACAACTTCGTTGGTGATAATTAGTTTCTAACCATTACGAATTTGTGTTTTATATGAGATTCTCTATATTTGTATAAATTTTGTTTTGACATTTATGCAATATTATTTTCTTTTCACATCATGATTTATTTTCTACATGGTAACTTTTCTCTTTATATGTTTATATATATCCATTCATGTTTATCTCTTATTTCTTTTTAATTGATATTTAACTATATGTTTTGTTATTTGATTGAATATGTTATCGTATTTTTTCTATGTGGTATGTGTTACTGCTTTATATAACTGTCATTCTGCTTATATTTTTCTCCACTTGGAATCTTTTTTTTTTCAAACGGTTACGTAGGTACATGGACGTTCTTTTCAAAAATACCCCTCGAGAAATGCCTTGTGGATTGGTCGATCAGCGGTGCATCGATAGTCACAAGCTTTCCCACTCTCGAATTGTCCACTCGAGGGAACCATGTCATAAACCCACTCTTGTCCTTCAGATCGAGGCTGCATATTTCTTTTACAAAGGAATATGTGTCTCATTCAACCTGGGATGCCTTGGCACCCTTGATTCATTGAATATTAATCTCTTTCAAAGTCCAAAGGGGTTAACGACCCCAAAAGGACGCATAATATTATTTGTTATGTGTTGCATTTCTATTTATGCATTGTCTATCTTGTTGTTTTCATTATTGTCTTAGTCACTTCTTACTCTTAGTATCCCTCACTTTAGAGCTCTTTACTCTTAAAATTCATGTCATGTTAAGATCCTACAATACACTCTTAGGGCCTATTCAAAACTTTCCTCCAATTTATCCTCCTAACTTATCTGTTAGTATGTTAACCCCCCTAGGTCCAACTCTTGCTTTGATAAAGAGTTCCAGTCTCATCCATAATCTCTTAGTGCAGCTCATTATTTTAAGATACCCTCTTCCTAATGCCTTCAACATATTATTGTCCTACCATAATTCTCGGATGTTAATATCATCATATTCATGTCGTACTGTAGCTTTCCCAACCTCTGAGTTACGTAGAAGCTCTCATACTTATATTCACTCTGAATAAACATAACTCGTTATTAATGGTACATTCTTTCTACACTTCTTCACTAACCGTAAGTCCTTTCTTCTAAGGTTGACTAAAGTTGAATATCAGAAATGGCCAGTCAGGCAATGTTTATCAATCTTGTCAATAACAAAGCTGAGCATGGGGATTTGGGGTTGCATCAAAACAAAGTTATTTCGAGCATAAGAAGGATGGAAAGAAGAATAGTAAGAATTAGGGGAATAATGACTGATCTTCGAGGTTCAGTTGATATGCCACCAGATTTTCCTGAAACCTTATTTGAAACAGACTTTTACACTCACATCTACACCATGGAGTCCCATATATTGACAACTTCACCTATGCCAGATTATGATACACAAATGTCTCCAAGTTTGTATTCAATCGAATTTCTAAAAGTACATAGTGGGTTGACAAATATGAGTAAGGAGAAGGAGACAAAAGGATAGGTTTCTAACCATAAGGCAGGACTATCTCAACAACCCAAAATAAATGTTATCTAAATCAAAGAAAAAAGACAAAGATAAAATTAAGGACTTGAATTTTTAATTATATGATGGGTTTGAAAACCCTCAGTCCCATTTGAAGGCCTGCCTTGATGAACTAGCGGTTATCGGGCAAAGTGATGGTCTAAAGATGAAGCTCTTTGTCAGTTCACTTATAGGTCCAGCACTAATATGGTACACAGAAAAGACCCTAGCAAGTTGGTCTCTTTGGACAATTTGGCAAACGACTTTATTAGGCAATTTGACAATAAGCTAAAGAGAAAACTCATAGTTGAGACTAATTTGGTGGATCCACAATTCAAGAATAAGGAAAAGACGATCATAGATAAGACATCAAAACCTCCAATGCCTGAAGAAAGCATACCCCGACCTTAACTGATATGGTACCCAGCTTTGGAGATCATCCCAACATCCAATTATGTCCAAGATTATTATCCCCAATCCTTCACGAAACCTCCTCTACATACTGTTTTGTACCCACCTCCATTTATTGCTCTAACATCAAACTACCTTTCAATGTCTTACCAAAATCCACCAACAAATCAACAATCCAATCAATCCACTAGACCTCAACATGAGCTTTAGAAAAATCTACCAAAATTGTATACTCTTCTAGGTGAACCCATAGAATAGTTGTATGAATGGCTCAAGGAGGCGGGCTCCATCACGCCCATTGTTGACGTACCTTATGATCCTAAGTATCGACGGTATTGTCATAATCAAATTTGTGCCTATCATTCTAGGATGAAAGGGAATCCTACTAGGGCATGTTTTGCCACGAAGAACATGATTCAAAAGTTGATTGATACTCACGTGATAAATGTGACAGGGTCAAATTCTGATATTAATTGATTTTATAAGTTTGACTTGCACTTGTTGACAATGGTGAAGAGGCTATCATGTTGATTCTCCGCTCCAGGCTCTCAAACATTTAGAATTCCTTCAAGTTTTACAATTTGTAGATTTTTTATATGATTTTCCTGCTTATGTAATTTGAACTACGTTCGACCTGATTCCCCTATATGAGAGATATGTACATCATAATAAAATTTTCTTCTCCCCTATTTTATCATTTTCTATATGGAGTTGGATGAATAAAAAATATAATGTGATATCAAAGGATGTTTTGAATTGTTAAAGTCGATCTTGTCCATTTTTTTTGGCTTTCTTATCTTCTTTACAATTGCAATTTCAAAACTCAACATCATATTCTATCACTATCCTGCTTCATGTGTTAGGATCAATTCATGCGTCTAGATCACTTATTAAGTCCTACTCTTCATCCTCGAATTCCTTTTGTTTTAATATTTATTATGTCTTGAACTTACATGTGCTATGTGGTAACTTTTGTTTGACTTGTTTATTTTGTTTAAAGGTTGTCTAGCATTAGAACATCGATCTCAATTAAATCTGCAATACGACAAATATGATCAACCTATGAAAAGAATCCAGTCTTCTTTCTCTCCGCCCAAGGCAAAACATCGTGCCTCTTTATCCTCTCCTTACTAACACAGCCTCGCAATAATTTCCTACTGCCCGTGAGAGAGTTGATATAGATGCGCGTCACCAAAGGCTTCATGACTTAGAGAAAAGGTAAGATGAGAAACTGCATTCTAAAGGCATTTACAACTTGAGGTATGAGAAACTGTGTCTACATCCAAAAGTTAATTACCTCTGGGATACAAAGTTCCAAAGTTTAACATGTTTGATAGGCGTGGAGATCCAATCACACATCTAAAGGACTATTATGGAAGACTAGATTGCATAGGAAAAAATGAGTCTCTTCTGATGACATTATTTGTTTAAAGCCTCTCAGGAATGGCATTCACCTGGTTCGGCCAACAATATTTCGACAAATGTCATAATTGGGAAGAATTCGCTCAAGATTTTATAAGGAAATATAGGTTTAACATCAATACTGGTCCAACAATGTGGGATTTGCTTGAGTTTAAAAGAATGGACCATGAATATTTTGAGGAGTATGCAATACGGTGGCGGTTAAAAGCTTCTAACATGCGTCCTTTTGTACCTGAAGAGGAATTGGTCTAAATTTTCCTTAAATCACTAGATGGAATATGCTTTTAGAAAATGTTCTTCCTAATCAGTCACAGTTTTGAGAGTCTAATTTCAATTGGAAAAAGGTTAGAATATGAAATCAGCTAATGTTCAAACATCAAAGAGTCCATCCGAGGAAGGAAAAGAGGAATCATCACCCTCCATACCTCAGACACAAGGCTATCAAAATAATGAAGGGATTCATGTTGTTTTTGGTTCTCATGGGATGCATATTGAACATTATTACTCACAAGATTCTCAAAGCAAGGCTTGTCAGATCCAACCCTACTCTGTCCAGCAAGGTTCTCAAAATGAGACTTCTCGAGTACAAACCAACTTTCAACAAGGGCCTTACTCAGTACACAATGTTTTTCATCAATTGAAGAGAATGAGGTCTCGTACTTTTACTCAATGTTTTTTATCAATCGAAGAGAGTGATGTCTCTTACTTTTACTCCTTTGACTAAGCCCTTGGTAAACATATTTGAAAGGCTGAGGGCCCAAAGTATTATGGAATTGAGGAGAGAATAGATTCCTGTGCATCCACCCTCTAATTTTGATCCATCAAAAAATTATGCTTATCACTCGAATATTCAACATCATGATGTTAAGGAATGTTCGGCACTAAGGTACAAGATTCAAAATCTGATTGAAAAGAATAAGATAAAAGTGCAATGAGACCCAATAAGCAACACCTATGATCCTACCACTACAGGTGAAATCTTTGTTCAAGGTGATCCAACAAAAATATTTCCAAGACATTCACGAAAGAAGCGTAAAGCACATCACATGAATTGACGTGCAAACCTTTCTTGTTTTTCGTTACCATTCTCTTTAGATTCTTCTTATGGCCAATAAAAAAATTTTGTTTTATTTACCTTTATTTGTATTCATGAACTACGTTTAACTTGACTTCTATTTGGATACATAGGCAGCCCACTCTGGGTTCAGTCTTAATCTAATAAAATATTTTATTTCCCCTCTCTTTTAAATTTTTACACATCCAAAGTGTCAGGATGATAGGCCAATTCTTGAGCATATAAAGGCAGATTACAATTAAGGTCACGATGTTCAAGTATAGGATAACCATTTCTCTTGGACTAATATTTTCTTTGAGTGGCTCAGGAAAAGGACAAAAAACTGGGGAAGAATTTTTAAGGTTTCAAGGAAACCTCAAAAATTTCATAAGTAGGCAATAAATCCATTCACACTAACACGCAAAAGGTGTTTTTCATTCTAATTTGGGGCAGAAAATTTTGAGAATTTCTCAAAAATTTCACCATGATGGAGTACAAGTCCCAACAATTCATGAAGTAGAAACAACCATCAAGGATTCGAATTGAGCAACGTATGAATCAATATTTTCTTTTTAATTGATGATTTTCTTTGAGTGCGGACGACAAGTACTAAATACAACAACAAGGTTATAAGAAGACAGTTCCCTAATAAGGGAACGGAGCTAAGTTTTTCTATCTTTTAACTTTGACGATATTGAAATTGATATTATATTGGGTTCCTGTAAGAACCTTAATAGACAATATTGGGTTCCTGTAAGAACCTTAATAGATAATTTGGGTTTCTATAGAACCTTAATAGACAATAGTGGGTTTATGTAGAACCTTAATAGACAATAATGGGTTCCTGTAAAACCTTAATAGACAATATTGGGTTCCAGTAGAATCTTAAATGAATGATATTGATAACATGGGTTTCCTGTAGAACCTTAATGGAATAACGTTGGGTTCCTCGTTGAACTTTAAATTGAACTACTATTGAATTTTCGATTAGTAAGCGATGATTTTCTCTCTCGAATTTAAAAACATAGTTCTTTCCCCCTACGCTTTTCATCTCATGAATCGTATTCACATTCCACATTTCAAAATCACTCTAATCCTATCTTTTATTTTCATGTCTCTTAATCCATCGTTGTTTCAAATTCTATTCACTTCAATCTCACCAACCCACGATATCGTTGTTAATGCCCGCCCTTTATTGTTAACATTCTTTAGGAATATTGTTCGCTCTTAAATCTGGAACTACATACATCCTGATTCTAATAAAATTAGAGATATGTAAATGACTTAAAACCAAAGTCTCGGCCGCATTATTTTAAAATCCACCTCTTGTCACTCTCATTCCAACAAATCCTCTTTTCGGTCGGATAAAATTGGCTACTATGTCAACTTTCATTGCTAGACAATTCTTTCATCATTCTCAAGCAACGAAGGGGCAGCTGTTGACACCCAATTTTGATCTCCCGACACTCCTTTTGGGCTATTATTTTATCAAAATTATTAATTTTGAATCTTAATATTTTCTATGCATTTTTTAGTATCAAACGAAATTTTGTGTCACATTCACAATTCGAAAATATACAAATTATTTTATTACTTTTAATATAATTTTTTACAATTTATCAATTTAAATATAATTTTTTTACGTAATCTTGTTAGCATTTATTAAATTATTTTGTAAATAAGCACACTCACAATTTACAAATACATTATTTATTATTATTATTATTATTATCGACAATTTTTAACTTTGTATTCATACTTTATAGGTGTCTATTTTATTTCAAATTACTATTATCGTCGATATATTATGTGTCATATTTTATTAGTGACTAATGTGAGAATAATTATATTATTAATTTTATTATTATATTACTGTTACATTTATTAATTCGTAGGCTAAGTCAATTTAATTTTGTCCAATTCATTTATTTTCTATCCTAATTTTGCTAATTTATAACAATTTTAGCCTGTTTAACCAATTTGTTACAATCCTAGTCCATATTGTGTTTAATTTCCATTCAATTTTGGACCAAATTCTTTATCTTTAGATCTCAACTATTGATCAAAATTGATCTAATGGTCGGGACTAATCCCTTGTCATCTTTCCTTTTAAACCATAAAGAAAACCCTATCCCCCACTTCTCATTCTTCAGCCGCAACACCCCTTTTTATTTCTTGTTTATCTCTCTTCCTCTCTCTAAAGAATGGTGCCACCGTCTTTCACTGGAGAAACATAGCAGCCAACGGCAGCAGTAGCTGGTAAAGATGCCAGTGCCGCTGCATTTTCCCTATCAAACCAGCCCCAAGACTAGCTGGCTACCATGGCCGGTGAACAACAGACCAGACACTTCTTTGCCACCACCAGCCGTCAATCGTGTCTCCTCATTCCAATACCGCCACCAGCCACCAGTCAGTCATGCAGTCATCCACTGATCAACATCCAGCACCACCATTTGTTCTCCCTCCAACCGCCGCTCCGCCATTTCTTCCCTTATTTGTCTCTTTTCTGATCAAAAGGCTACAACAAAAAACTTTTTTTGTCGCCTTTATTAAAAATCGATAGGTTCTTGAGAACCCATCCCAAGTTTAATCCTGTATTTTATTTCCAAGTCTCAAAACATCTTCTACATTCTCTATTGTTTATTTATTTTTTCTTTCTTCACAATTTGTTTTTGTGATATGAAATTAGTAAAGTAGTGCTGTGAATTTTGATAAATCTATTTGTGGTTTGTGTTTATCCAATCATCTATGCTATTATATGTGAAAATTCCCAATTTTAGTAATGCTTAATCTTGTCATAGATTGTTGATTCTGACTTTTAAAATTACCCATCTTGTTTGTGGATGGTATTACTGAATTTGTTTAATAAGTTCTTTCCCTTCTCTTGTGATTGTGGCAGACTTGACATTTATTGCTTATGGTAAGGAATATTTGATTGTGTATTGTATTCTAAAATTATATTATGGCAATGGTTTTAAGTATAATTGGATGATTATACTATAGTAGTATTTATGGAGAATTGAAAAAAAAATCATTCTTAATTTGATTATTGATTGATTCTAAAATATTTTTTCCTTCTACTTTTCCTTGATTGATTGAAAAATATTCTCCTTCCTTTATTGTCTAGACCCTTTTTGCTATATAAGCACCCTCCTCTATACTTTTTTTTTACTCATGCTTTCATCTAGTACGACGACACGCATTAAACTTCTAGTTATTTATTCTACATATAAAAGTAAATTACTTCTCAAGCTCTTGGAACTTTTAGTGATTTTACCATTCATTCGCACTCACTATTCATACACATTACCTTGTTTTGAATGCATCAATAAGACATAGTTGTGATTGAATGCACTAATATATATATTTTGTAGGCATAAAGTTGAGGAGTTTAAAAGATATGGAATGGATCTTAAAAGGATCAAAAAAGGAGCAAGCAAGGCACAGCTGAAGACTTGGAACAAAAGGGTCTCACGTACCGCGGTCGCAGTTAGTTGACCATGATTGCGGCAGTCAAGTAAAAGTCTTCCACCCGCGGTCGTGGATGTTAACTGTGGTCGCAGCCAAATTCGCGCAATCGCGCCCTAGTGGAGAAATCAGCCCAGGGGAAAATCTGTAATTGTACGTGTTGATCCCAAATGTGCATAAAGGGACTCAAACCCTAGATACATTCATCATTGAACAATTATCCATCTTCCCCATTCCTCTAGTTTTAGCTTAGACTTTGTAGCCTCCATTTTTGGAGAAGAAAATATTGTATAAATTTTGAGTGAAGAATAAATTGAAGACTTTCTGAGTGGAGTATTTACTCACTTCCATTGTTAAAGATTGTAGGAGAGCCAAGTTTGAAGCAACATTCGGTTAAATCTTAAACAAGTCATTTCAATGAAGATTACGGGTATATTTATGCTTATTTATCTTATGTGTAGCTAAATCTCCCTCTTGGGGTTATGTGTGAATAGGAGTTAAAGCGTGTGTGGGTTGTTATTTTTAGCATCTATTTGGTAGTTCGTGATTATGGATTTTGTCATTGCTATGCTAATTTGGTTGGGATTTGATTAGCGAAAGCTCTAAATACCCACATGGATTTGATGGGCAAAAGCTCCAAGATCTAGAAAGATCGAGGCCATCTTCAAAAGAATAATTTTGGGTGAAGTGTAGAAATCTATATCATCCTCGAAAGAGGGATATGGAGACCAAAGCAATGATAAATAATTACGTGTGTAGTTTACTAACTTTTTACTGTCTTAGACATAAAGGTGAACGTGAAGTTGACTATGCCATGGGTGTCATCCTATAAATAAGGATGTCTAGATTGAGGTTGTGGTTACAAATTATTGAACACACTGATTAGGTATTTGACAGAATCAATAGGTGAAAGTTTGGTGTTTTGTCAAAAGACTAGCATCAAAACCTAAAACCATGCCTACCCGTATTTGATTTACTAAATTGATGTTGATGATTAACTCTCATATGTTACACCCTTAGTAATGCATAATCCCAAGATTCGTGCATAATTGTTAAAACTCTAAATTATTTGTAGCCCCAAATTTATACTAGAAAAACCCAAAAATAAAATCTTAGTGTTAATACATATCTCCCCCATTTTTATCTTTTTGCACCATTCGTTTGGATTTAACTTGTATCTATCATTTTGAATTAATTTGATTGCCACTCACATTGTTCCTCGTGGATTCGACCCCGACTCCAATGTTGGATAAATATATTGACGATGATCGCCTTGCACTCAAATTGACGTGTAAGTTGAGTGTTATCGGTGATCACTCTAAGTTAAGTTTCTATTCCTATGGAAAAGGTAGAATATCTCTCCTCAACGTGAGTAAGATTGGACTCTATGCTAGCTCACATGGGTTTTGTCAGTTATAAGAATCTTTCACTAGAAAAGTAAAGAGGATATTAGAATCTACGTGAATTTGGCTACAAGTTTTACTCAGTTGTCGCTTTACGATTTATGTTTATGTTAAGTCAGATTGTCAGATTATGCTTTACTGTTCATGTTTTAATATGATTTGACTTTTCAGTTCTTTCATGATCATTGTGAGCCTACTTACACTTTCCATGCATATTTTATGGTTATGGTTAGTATTAGTTTTACTTATTGGATTCACCCTCATAAACTCAGCACATTCCATAAGTATTGGCCACATATATGTTTGTGTGGCTACATTGTTTCATAATGTAGGTTCTAGTGTTCTTCCTCAGTAGTACGATTAGTGACAATCACCATTTCCCAAGTCTTGATAGTTGGTGAGCCCTCATGCTCCAAGGGTCAAGATTATGTTTTATTCAGTTGGCCAGCTAATAAGTGAAAGTGCAGACGTTATTTTTTTTCTTTTGGGTTAGCTGGGGTCTGTCTTAATGGCTTTTCAGATTATTCATAACCTGTCAATTGTTTTCTTTTAGACATTCAGACTATCAGTTGATATTAGTTTGTCCTATTTTTATTGAGACTAATATTTGAATGAACGTTAATTTGTCAATTTAAGTTTCCGCTTCCATCCATATAAGTTGTTTCTTGTTCAGTGCTAAGCGGGTAGATATCATGAGTTAGCTTTGGGACTACTTGTAGTCCTAAGAACCTTGTAATATCCAAGGGTAGCTTTGGGGTGTTACACAGATTTAATAGGAACAAAGTTGTAAATCTACAAATATATCTTTATATCAACTTGGCGGATATTATCTGACATTGTCATTTTTGTATATTTCTTATTTGATAATGCCCGATGGTACAATATGCCGAGCAATGAAGAGAGGTGAGGAAGAGGTAGAAAGTGAGTTGGAAGAAGATTAGGCTTTATTTTACGATTTAATTTTCAAGTCAGCAAAATAAAATTATTTTATGTGAGTTGGTCTATGACATGACAGCTATTAGTGTTGAGGGGTAAAAGTGAGTCAGTTCACTAATGGTAAGAGTGTTTTTGAGCCCAGGAGGGTGTAATTGATTCATTTTTAATAATTGAAGGATATTTTTGACTCTTTTTCGTGTAAAAAATAAAAATTACTGAGAGAAAAATCTTTCCTAAATAAGACTTTTACAGAATGATTCTCAATTTATAAAATTAAAACTTGTCCAAGAAAAGTAACCTAGATATGAAAATTTTTAATTTTTATTCCATAATTATTTACCCAAAAATGGGATTCATACGTAGCTTGTTAGGACTCCTATATGTTTACTTTGCCAAAAATAATGGCACAAGTGACAAGGCTCCTATTGTTGTTTAGTTTGTCAAAAACAGACAATTTTGATTATTAAATATTAGGATTTTTTTATTTAAGGAAAACAGTAAATCGTTTTGTCTATTGTTGAGCTTTCTAATGAAGAGTAAAATATTCAAACAACATTTATAAGGACTTTCATATTATTAATATAGTACTAGTTTAGGGTACGTGCGTTGCACATGTACTTAGTGTTTAAAGTATTTTCAAAATTGAAGAGAGTTTCGAATTTTCTACCTATAAAGGTGAAAGAATCTCGATCATTCTTTTATATTTAATTTCTAGGCGGTCTGACAATGCATAATTGTGATCTCCAATTCCATATGAACATATTAGTGAATAACCATAAAATGACAAAGATCTTTATTTATTACTTATATGATCATCTCCATACACAAATTAAATGGCTAAAATTTTCAGCGACAAGATATAATCAAGTTGTAATTCTAATTAGAACACAATATATGTGGTAGCTAGTAATGAACTACTTCCTCCATTACTTTCATTTCTTTCATTTTACAATATGGTTTTTGCCTAATCAAAAAGTTAAGAGCAAAAATAGAAAGTCTTATGCCAAACAAAAGATGCAGTTAATTAGAATTTCTAATATATTAAACATATCACACCCATTGTCATTAAAGAATTGAAATCGCCTTTGTATTAGGGATAAGTAAAATTGAATTAACCAATAAAACAAATCGAAAAAATTGTTATTGGCATATCGATATGGGGTTATAGGGTTAACAATTTTTAAACAGTTTTAGAAAAGCTTTTATAGGGATATCAGTTCAGTTTTCGATTTTAAGGTTTTAGTTAATGGTTAAGCCGATAACCCAATAAGATTATAGTAAAGTTATATTTTTATCCCTAGTTATATAATAGTGGCTTTATTTTTTAAATACATACATTATTGTGTTTTGCATTTTATAGTTGTTGTCTTAGTGATGTTCTTTTCTTTATAAACTTGTTGGCTTGATGGATTTTCACCCATTAATATAAACTATAAACCTACATTGATTGTCTTTTTTGAGAGATAGCGATTGTTGCTGCATTCAAGTTTCTTAATTACCCAAAAAAAATAAGTTTGTTTTAGTAATAATGTATTTGAATTTGCTTTAACTTGTACTTTGTATAGGCTTTTAAGCATGAAAGTAGTGTGTGTGTATATATATATATATGAACATATGAAAATAAGAAAAGAAGGTAAAAATAAAAGGAGAATTTTCTTATCAGTTAAATCGATAACATATACCTTATTGATTTGGTTATTGTTTAGCGTGTTGACAAATCAAAAATCAATAAACAGAACCGATAATACACAAAATTGAATCGAAACAATCGATGCACACATCTATTTTGCATGGGGATTATTTTACTAATAAAAAGAGACTTTCCTACCCCGATTCAAATTAGTCATAAGATTTTAAAGTGGTTACCGGGTAAGAAATTACAAAAGGTCACTTTGTTAGAGGTCAACAAGAAATCTTGATTAAAAAAATTTCAAACATGAATACTAATATATCATTCTTCTTAAAATAGTTCAAAATGACAAACATGTTTGTCACGACCCAAGAACACCTGTAACGCCTCGAGAGTATACCCTGAACGCCACATGGTGCCTACAGCCTCGAAGGACCACAAGCTAACTCATATTGGTACCTGCTGTGAGCACTGAATAAAACAATAGAAAAGCATATGCAAAATTTAACTGAAATGCCATAAGGTTTTAAATATGAAAACAAAACTGAATCAAAATACTGGAAACATCTGTTAGAAAACAATACTGAGAGATTGTCAATATCAACTGATAACTGAATAACTAACTGAAAATGTCTGAAAGTCTCTAACTGACTGACTATGGAGTTGATGGTACAAGTCCCAACTAACTCCGACTGACTACAAAACTGAACTGAAATAAATAAATATGGTCCTCGGAACATAAGGACTCACCACTGCTACTGCTGCTAAAATGTGCTGGGATGTCTAGGTACGGTCGAGAACCTAAGCGTCTGAACCTACGATATAAGATATTATAGCGCAAGAAACAAGTATGCGGTTAGTACTTTCAATGTACTGGTATGCTAAATGGGGTTAGGCTGATATGCATAGGCTCATGTGCATGAATAATAACTAACTGTATGTATGGCATTAGATAATTGATGTATAGTACGCATGAAAGTTGTAGAATCTGAGAATTTATGACCAAGCATATGACATAATACTGGAATATCTGAAAATTAAAATACTAAAATACTGATAATGTACAACTAATAACTGTATGCCATGGTCAAGCAAGCCTGAAACTGAGTACTGGACTAAAATTATGGGAGCTATCATCTAACCAACATGCCCTATTATAATCTAATTGAGGTCCAACCTGTAACCCCAGTTGGAAAGGTGCCAATCCCGTGCCACGAGTACTATATTGGATGTGTGGATCCACTAAAGTGTTTTCCCGAAGGACTAAGGGTCACCCTCAACTGGCAGGGCCCTAATAAGATATGTTTCAACCCTCAGCTGGCAGGTTAATGTATCAACCTATATTAGATACGTAGTTCTGGAATGCTGGGACTGTTACTAAAGGTCACACCCTCAACTAGCAGGTGAGCCCCCATCCCTGGGTTCGCTTGGTGCTAAATCTTACTCCTAACTAAATAAACTCTAATTACTGGACTGAATTGAGCTTACTGACATAATATACTGACTGAACTGATAATGCTCTAATATGTATATAAAACCATTCTGAAAGTACTGAAACTAAGTAAACAGCTAAGTTTTTGGGTATTCATTACCCCTGGACTCGATAGCAATATCAATAAGAATACATGAGAGCATTTTAAACCATATTACAACTTTGAAGACATCATAAATAGTTATTGTTCAAAATTCATCTATGAGAAATTTCATCAAACACATGGGAGTCATAGAATTAAAGAATGGTGATGGTTAAAACAAATGATAGTAACATAATTTCAATACAAAAATCATGGGTTAAGGAATTAACATGAAATTATCATCCTTCAAACATGTCAAGAACTAATTCCAATGAAAAACACATGTACACGTGATATGAATTCAAAATTCATGGATATAATTCATAAATACATGTAAAGATTAAATTTTCAAACTTGAAAATTGATTCTTGGACTCCATGGATGAACATTTAACATACCTTAGTTGAAGAATTCGTAAAGGCTCTTGGTGGATTTCTTGATAATTGAACTTGAATGTTGAAGGGGCTAGGGTTTGTTCTTGAGAGGAATTACTTTTAATTTTGAGTGAAATGTGAATTATGGGGCATAGATAGTGTTTTAGGACATAAATTTTGTGTTAAAGTGAAGGGGAAAAGACAGAACTACCCTTTTGAATTAAAAATTTAGAACTGGAGTGTCGATAAGGTTTTCACCGCGATGCAGTGATACCCTCATCGCTATACTCACCACAACGCGATGCAATCGTGGTAAGTCACTGAAAATTGACAATTGTTGTTTTGGCCTTCACTACAATGCGATGAGGCTTCCTTCGCTTTTTCCACCACGACGCGGTGGAATCATGGTGACTTGCTAGAATAAAAATCCAAATGTTGTCCAAAAAATCCAAAACTTACCCGAGATATGCTATTGACCACCTCGATCATGAATTAACCTAAAAATTGACATTTTAAGGCTGGAAAAGTTGGAATTAAAATCATCAAAGTTTAAGAGGTCTAGAAATGACTAAGTCTTAATCATTTCGTGAATTCCTCTAAGTCATGGACTCCTTAATCATGCAAGAATAAGCTGAAATGAGTTAGGATCTTACGGGGTATTACAATATCTCCCCTTTGGGATCATTCGTCCTCAAATAAGACTGATTAAGGTTACAATACAGAGGTACTGAGATTAGATACTAAGCATGCATAACTGAAACATGATTACATGACTGGGCTAAACTGATTCGTGAATGAATGTAATGACTTGAACATGATTATATGGCTGGAACTGAGAATGGAAAAGAGGAACTCTACAAAAATATTGCTACCTTGAGCTGAGTTTTAGTTTGCGGATAAAAAGTGAGGGTACTTGGTACGCATGTCTGTTTCTACTTCCCAAGTAGCTCCATCAACGGACTGACTTCTCTAAAGAACCTTGACCAAGGGAACTTCTTTGCTCCTTAGTCTGCGAATCTGGTGATCTAAGATTTCAACTAGGAGTTCTTCATAAGAAAGGTCATTCTGAATATCTAAGCTCTCTAAAGGAACAATGACATCTGGATCACCAACACACTTCTTTAATAAAGAAACATGGAAAACTGGACTCACTGATGCCAAATCTGCAGTCAACTCAAGCTCATACGCTACTTTCCCAAAACGGCTCAAGATCCTGAAAAGACCTACATATTGGGGAATGAGCTTCCCCTTTTTGTCAAATCTCTTCACTCCCTCATGGGAGAGATCTTCAAATATACAAAATCACCAATCTCAAATTTGAGATCCTTCTTCCTTACATCTGCATAAGATTTTTGTCGACTCTAGGCTATCTTAAGCCTCTCCTTGATCAACTGAACCTTCTCCAAAGCATCAAATACTAAATTTATCCCTATCAACACAGTCTCACCGACCTCAAACCAAGCAATAGAATATCTATATCTACTCCCATAGAGAGCCTCAAACGAATCCATTTGGATACTGGAATGATAGCTGTTATTTTAAGAAAACTCAATCAAAGGCAAGTGATCATCCCAACTACCCTTAAAGTCAATAATACAAGCTCTCAACATGTCCTCTAAAGTCTGAATGGTCCTCTCATCTTGACCATCTGTCTGAAGGTGAAAGGTTGTACTAAGACAAACTTAGGTACCAAGACCATTCTAAAAAGACTTCTAAAAATCAGAGGTAACCTAAGTACCTCTATCTGTAATGATGGTTAACAGGACTCCATGAAAACTAACCAACTCCCTAATATAGATCTTGGCATAGTCCTCAGCTGAATATAAAGTATGGACTGGCAAGAAATGGGCTGCTTTGATCATCTTGTCCATAATTTCCAAAATCGAATCATGCTGGCGACGAGTGCGAGGCAAACCCATCACAAAGTCCATGTTCACCTCTTCCTATTTTTAAGTGGAAATACTGGAAATATTTATCTAAAAATAATACAGATAGATTGTCAATATCAACTGATAACTGAATAACTGACTGAAAGTATCCAAAAGCCTCTAACTGACTGACTATAGAGTTGATGGGACAAGTCCCCAACTAACTCCGACTGACTATGAAATTGAACTGAAATATACATAACTGGTCCTCGGAATATGAGGACTTACCTCTGCTATTGCTACTGAAATATGTTGGGACGTCTAGGTGCGGTCGGGAACCTTAGCATCTAAACCTATGATATGAAACATCATAGCACAAGAAATGAGTATGCGGTTAGTACTTTCAATGTACTGGTATGATAAATGGGGTTAGGATGATATGCATAGGCTCATGTGCATAAATAATAACTAACTATATGTATAGCATGAGATAACTGATGTAAAGTACGCATGAAAGCTGTAAAATCTGAGAATACATGACCAAGCATATGACATGATACTAGAATAATTTGTAAACTGAAATACTGAAATACTGATATTGTATAACTAGTAAATATATGCCATGGTCAAACAAGAGTGAAATTAAATACTAGACAGAAATTGCGGGAGCTATCATTTAACTGATATGCCCCATTATGAGATAATTAGGGTCCAACCTGTAACCCAGTTAAAAAGGTGTCAAAACCATGCCATGAGTACTAACATTTGGATGTGTGGATCCAGTAAAGTACTGTCCCAAAGGACAAATGGTCACCCTCAATTGGCAGGGCCCTAATGAGATATATGTCAACCCTTAACTGGCAGGTTAACGTCTTAACCTATGCTAGTGACGTAGTTTTGGAATGCACGGATTGCTACTAAAAGTCACACCCATAAATTCCATGTGAGCCCCCATCTCTGGGTTCGCTCACTGTTAAATCCTACTCCTAACTAAATTAACCCTAATTATCAAACTAAATTGAGCTTACTGACATAATATACTGACTGAACTGATAATACTCTAATATGTATATGAAACCCTTCAGAAAGTACTGAAACTAAGTAAACAGCTAAGTTTTTGGGTATTCATTACCCCCTGAACTCAATAGCAATATCAATAAGAACACATGAGAGTATTTTAAACCATAACACAACTTGTTAGACATCATAAATAGTCATTGTTCAAAATTCATCTATGAGACATTTCATCAAAAACATGAGAGTCATAGAATTAAAGTATGGTGATGGTTAAAACATATGATAGTAGCATAATTTCAATACAAAAATCATGGGTTAAAGAATTAACATAAAATTATCATCCTTCAAACATGGCAAGAACTAATTCCAACGAAAAACACATGTAAACATGATATGAAGTCAAAATTCATGGATATAATTCATAAACACATGTAAAGATCAAATCTTTAAACTTGAAAACTAATTCTTGGACTCCATGGATGAACATTTAACATACCTTAGTTGAAGAATTCGTAAAGGCTCTTCATGGATTTCTTGAGAATTGAACTTGAATATTGAAGGGGCTAAGATTTGTTCTTGAGAGGAATTGCTTTTAATTTTGAGTGGAATGTGAATTATGAGGCATAGATGCTATTTTGGGACATAAATCTCGTGTTAAAGTAAAGGGGAAAAGATGAAACTACCCCTTTGAATTAAAAATCTGGAACAGGAGTGTCGATTAGGACTTCACTACGATGCGGTGATGCCCACGTCGCTATACTCACCAGACATCGTGCAATCGCGATAAGTCACTGGAAATTAACAACTGCTATTTTGGCCTTCACTGTGATGTGATGAGGTTTCCACCGCGGCGCGGTGGAATCGCGGTGACTTGCTGGAATGAAAATCTAAATGCTATCCAAACCTTATCTAAAAAATCCAAAACTTACCGAAGACATGATGTTGACCACCTTGATCATGAATTAATCTAAAAATCATCATTTTAAAGTCGGGAAGGTCGGAATTAAAATCATCAAAATTTAAGAGGTTTAGAAATGACTAAGTCTTAATCGTTTAGTGAAATACTCTAAATCAAGGACTCCTCAATCATGAAAGATTAAGATGAAATAGGTTAGGATCTTACGGGGTCTTACAATACCCCTCATTGTAACATAGTCCTTGGAACCATGAGTAATCCCAAGATAACCCATGAACTGGCATACTTCTTGAGCAATTGATTTAAATTGTATAAATACTAAATTTGTTGTGTGGAAGCATAATCATGAAAAATCTAATTGAATGTAATACTGAATGAGTTTACAACATGATACATCTGAATAAATAACTTGATTTACAATATCATGACTCTGACTAACTACCGATGAAGCCTCTACTATACTGACTATAAATAGCTGGGACATGCCTCCAACTCCCACTAATCAATACATATAAATAATTAAAATAAAGTACATGAACTACAACTAACTGGAGTTTTCAAAATAATAGAACTTATCACCTACTGGCTAGAAGCTGCAATTGTCTAATTATGATGTGTAGGCTACAACTGGTACCCACATTATGAGACAATGTAGCCTATAGACATATATATGGATCAGTACTTTGGAATGTACTGAGTAAGTAGGGGTGAATGCATTAAGTAAAATTGATTATATATGTAATCTTAAAACATGCATGCTAAGTGCAAGTAGACTCACCAAGAGACTGAAATAAATTGAAAGTTGAAGTATCTTAAAGCGTAAGCAACAAATATAATCTGATAAGCTGGTGAATCACTATACTTAGTTTATTAAAATCTTTACTTTTGTAATAAGTAAAACTGAAGCTGGGAAGTGGTAGAACATGAATACTACATGTAAATCTCAGGTAAAACTGAATAGACTGTAAAACTGAACTGAGGATCATGCATGGGTACTGAACGTGAAAAATAACATGAATATATAAAACTGAGAATGCAAGACCAAGCATAAACATGTACTTACATGATCTGAAATCTGAATAACTGAAATTTTTATAACTGAACATCTAAAATCTGTACACTTGGTCATACAAACCTGAACTGACATACTCTAAAAATTGAACTGAAACTCTCGAGGCTAGATATAACGACATGCCTCAATATAAGCTATCGAGATCCAACCAATAAACCTAGCTGGAAGGGTACTTGTACCTTGCCAAGGGTACTAACACTGGCTGATGATGTGGATCCAAAAGGCTAATATCCCGAAGGACGGGGTTGTCATGCCTAACTGATGGGGGACCCCTCAAAGTCTAGGTGGCATCGTAGGTCTAGAACCTAGGGACTTCTCTAGCGCCTTATGCCTAACTAACGAGGGAGACATCATCCCTACTTTCTCTGTGCTAAGTGTTACTCCCAACTGAATGACACTAAAATACTAACTGGTGTATACACTGATATTTAATAAGCTCATGTCATGGTATTCTGAAAATAACAGTGCATGCGAATTCTGAGGTAATTATAAGTGAATAAACTGAAAATGCTCAACATGTTCATGGTGTTCTGCTTATGATATTAAAACCATGGTCTGCCTGACTTACTACTTGAAAATATGGAAATTATGTAAAACACATAGGTATTGGGTGTTCATAAACTGCCAGCACTGAATGACCATAAAATACAATAACAAATTTGAGAAACTATAGTATGAGATCATGGTTCAAAAACCCAAAACATAGACATTTTATCAAATATGTGAGAATCATGAACTCGGACATGGGAATGATTAAACATGAGAGATTAACATGATTTCATGGCTAAATTTATAGATTGGGGATTTAACATAAAATTCATTTGAATATGACATTGGAAATTGGAACTTGAATCACGAGCTAATTCTGACTTTTAATGGAATCTTACGTGGACACTTCAGTATCTAAGCATGATACGTGAATTTGAGTATGAAAGCATACTAAACTTAAGGGACTAGTAATTTCTCATCAAAGTAATGGAATTCAAGATAAGACATCAAACTTGTAGTTGGAGACATTAAAAAATACAACTCTTATGCTCTTTAAACCCTTAATCACATGATAATGCTATATTTTCACACGTAAGGATTTAGGGATGAATTCTATCTTAAAACATGCATATTTAACTTGAAAAGTCATGAATTTGGATACAAGGTTGAAAGGTTAACCTTGTTCAAAACCCCGCATACCTTAATAGATCACAGAAAAACAGCTTTAATATTGCTTAAAGGCTCCCTCTCTTAGGTTACACAATATTATTTCCGCAACAAGAATTTTTATTGTTACAAAAATTTTCTTTAACTTTTCTTCTATTAACCTATAGACCTTCTTCTTATCACACAGATGTTATGTTTGGGAATATTAAGACAATGAGAAATCACACTATGCGTATACTTGGATAACTGAGTTGAAGCGTAAACAATCATGGTCTTGTCCTCATCCAGACCTACTAAGATAGTCAGTTGCTCTATATAAAAGTAGTACTCCAACGAAAGCCTCAACTGGACATGATCGATATAATCAATTATATATTTAAATTATTACCAAATATTTATGATTAAACATAGTATATTCAAACAGAAGGAATGCAAATATAGAAATAACTAATCAAAGTACCTCAGTAGATAATATCTTATGTCAACTGCAGCCACTCCTTTTGAGAAATCACCAATCAGTTCTATATATATCGAGAGACACAAGAATATCTTTTTTTTTCAACTCATAATTTGTGGCACGTGAATATATAGTAGTAATTTGCTAATAATATATCAATGAAGGTCAATATAATACTGAATGGCATGCAACATATGAATGATTTTTAAAGAGGCGGTCATATTTATAATAACTGCTCGAGCTCATCATCCTCCACCTCACAATGGAAGAAAAATACCTTGGTGTTGGAGATATTGTAGATTAAAAAGAAAAATTCAAGCAGTGTTAGAGGTATTCTTGTTGATGCCCTTCTCGTGCTCTTCTTAATCAATTTAATGAAGTACACCATAATTTTTGGGTCCAAATCCGCTCCTACAACAAAGAACCCATCAATATAGATACCCAAAAATGCATTCTAAACTATAAGCTAGAAGGAAAACAAATCACTTTATATATGAGAATAATAATATAACGCAACTAAGTGTAATAAACTAATAACATGAGCAAAAAATGAGATTTGTTCAACATAATTAGCCATCATCATATAACAATAACAACAACAACAACAATAATATACCCATTATAATTTCACGATTGGAGTCAAGGGAGGTTTGAGGGCGTAGTGTACGTAAACCTTATTCCTATCTCGTAGAGAGATGTTGTGTTTTCGATAGACCTTAAGCTTAAATAATGTATGCCAAATAATTTGACAAAAGGGATATAGATATGGAAGCAATAACAATAATGAAGTAATGCAAAAAATACAAACCTCATAGGACATATTGTTTTTATCCAGCCTCATGCATTTCGCAGAAGCTAAGGCCACCAAGAAACAAACGGATCTTCAAGACAAGTAGTTATCGCACACATAAATACAAATAGGAAACGTCCTTCAAATATTCTCAAGGGTGACATATTTTCTTCATCTTGTTCTATTCTTTTAAGTGCCACTAATACCTGTAGAGAAAAGCAATGACCAAAGTGAAATATCGCAAATTGATAGTAACCTGTGAACATGCCTAATTTGAAATTGATAGTTAATAATGTAAAAAAAGTTAAATTATTGACATTGTCATGTAAACACTCTCCTCAATAACAATATTAACAGATTATCAATTATATATATAAACCATATCACATTGGCAAGAAACAAATAAATCACTTAAACAAACAACATATTAACTTTTGTTAGTTTAACTAACATAACAAAAGTGTTTAAGCAAAAAGAAAAAAACTAAAAAAGAGATTACCTCAAAAAAATTGGGCACATATAGAATATACAAGTTTTTCTCTATAACAACATCCGTTATAAATAATTTTTTGAGAATCATGACAAATTTACTGATTTTTTGACTTTGGCGGCAGTCCGACGAAGTGGAAGCAAGGGAGGGTTTTGCTTTGTTCTATTTTTCGATTGGGATAGAGGACATATAATGGAAGTCCTTCCTATATAAGAGTGTTTTCTAATATTTCTTACCATATAGGCTAGGAGTCTACCTTAATTATTCTTCATATATTTTAGACTTTTTAATTATAATTAATATTTAATATTATAAATATAATCAAATACTAATAAATTGAGAAAATAGGTGAAAAGATGATTTTATCTATTGCAGAGTGTTTTAATGAAGGGCAAAAAGTTCAAATCACTTTTCTAAGGGTCTTCACACTTTTAATATATTATATATAGATATATAAATTATATATAGAGAGAGAGAGATATAGATTATATAGATATAGATATAGATTATAGATATAGATAATTCTTCATTTTAATTTATATATCTTATTTTTTATCTATTATGTATTTAAAAATTACATAAAAATTACGATAATTAACTACTTAAGATATTTGAAGAACATAAAAAACTTTGTTGACTTTCGAAATTCTATCAGCCACATAAATTGGGACATATGAAGAAACATATATTATTTAAAAATAACTTTAAAAAATATCATAAATTATAATAATTAATAACTTAAAATATTATCGACATAAAAAAATAATTTATTCTCTATATACTATCACAATCACATAAATTAGGATAGGAGTACACATATAATTTGAAATTAGTAGAAAGCACTTTAAATCACAATAATTAACAACTCAAAAGATATAAAACTATATATAAAAAATTTGATTGACTCTCTAAACTTCATCATTGTCACATAAATTGAGACAGAGAGAGTGACATAGATTATCTGAAAATTATGTAAATATACTATAAATTGCAGTAATTACAACAACAATGATATGAGCCAAATGGCCATCCTAGGTTTGGAATACATCATTCAATGCCAATACGTGAATGATCTGGTTGTGGTCACATTAAGGGGAAGAGAGCATGCATGGAGAGGTCATTTCAAGCATTCCATGAGGCAAAGCCGCGTGTGGAAGGTGGCTTGGGGGATGCTTAAATATCCACAACCTTGAAGCATTAAAAAGCACTTTCATTAAGGGTGTTTTCGAGATTTCACATGCCTAATTTACACTCCATAGGCGTCCACCCTTCATTAAGGGTATTTTGGTATTTTTGTCCTTCAATTGTAATAAGACTATATATAGTTTAGTATTAGGGCTTTTACCCTTTAGTTGTTTATTAATGTAAAACTTGAAACATTGTAACAAACTCTCTCTAGTGTGAGGAGTGTAACACCTTTAGTTGTAGGGCTTGGAATAGCCCCAAACAAATATGAGGGCAACAAGTGTGGATATCACTTGTGTTGGAATATTAGCTTGATACGTTGGTGTTTAAAGGAGGTAAAGTTCCTCTTGTGTCAACGTAGGAGTTAGGTGTTTGTCGTGTGTAGTGTTAAGGGTTCGAGAGTCCACCAAGTTCTTGGGTTCTTAAGATTATACCTTCACTTGTCTAAATATCTATCCGTTTTGTTTATGTTGTAATTGTTTGTTTGTTGTTCTTGTACTCTTACCCGTGAGGTGTTGTTATTGTTACCACATTGTTGTTATTGTTATCTTGTTCATAATCTTGTGTTGTACAATAGTTTGGGTTGGTTGATTTGGTGTGATAAACACCTTATTCTCTTCTTATTGTTGTATTCTTAGGAATCCCAGACTTGGTCTCCAAAAGGGCTCATGGTTTTCATGAAATTTATAGACTGTTTGGACTGATTTTGGTGTTTCCAAGTTTGTATCATATCATTTGGTATTAGAGCATGGATTGATCTTGTTCCCACAAGATCAATATTGGGCTCGTAAACTTGAAAACCAAAAAAAAATTATTGAAACTGAAAAATCCAAAAAATAGCAATTTCCTTATGTTTGTATTTTTGGCCGAAATTGTGTTCTTGTTGTAGTTGTCTTGACCGAGTTTGAGTCTATATCTACGTGTATTTTTACTTATTTTGTTGTTTCTTGCGTTAGATTATTTCTTCATTAACACCATTGAGTCAATATCCAAGTTGAGCTTGAACAATTCATATTGGTATTGTTGTTGCAGTTCCAAACTTAAACAATGTTGGTGCATTTTGGTGTTGTTGTTGTCGACTGAAATTTGAAGGTGTTGTTTGAACTCCTGTTGTTGGTATTTTTTTGTGGGTTTTAAGTTTGAAAAAGGTGTCGTTCGTTCTTAGAGCTCAATGTGAGACTTGGTATTCAAACTTCTATTGAATGTTCATGTTGTTTTAGACCAATATTCATGTATAGTTCCAAGAAGACTCTTTAATAGTGTTGTTTGATCCAAACCCAAGTAGTGGGAAGAGAAGCCCTTGTGTTTGTTTTTAAACTAGTCCCCGAAAATCTACCAAAAGGGAAGTGAGACAAAAGATCTACCAAAAAGAATAGTTACCAAAAGAAAGAAAAACCATTTTCCTAAGTATCCAAAAGAGGAAAAGTTCACCGACCCCTCAAAAAGGTGTCTTGCCTAAAAGGTGTAAGACAAGTCAAACCTTTTTGAAAGGTGAAAAGGTCCCCAATCTTGTCGTTGTCTTCTCCAAGGGCGGGTAAGCCAATTCAAGAAAAGAAATTCAAACCAAAATTTCAAAGTAGGGAAAAATAAGAACTTTTCAAAAACCACAACCAATCCTAGACCGCCACATCACCAAATTCCGTACAATACCAAAACTATTGGCTCAAAATATTGGATTCTTAGTTTCTTGTTGTTGATTCTAAGTTTCATTTTGTTGATTCTTATACTAATTGGAAACTAGTAAATGCCTACTAAGTTGTAAATTAGTTTTTGAATACATTTCTTTGTGTTAGCGTTCTTTTTATGCTTTTATTGTTTTTGAATCGTAGTATTTCTTGGTTCAAGTTCGGACATTACTTTCTTGAGACTTCAAGAAAAAAATTCATTCCGACCAAGAAGTAGACTCACCCCTTGACTCATCACAAACCACAAGCCGACTTGCAATACTTGTGAAACTAAGTGTGAGATGATCAAAGTGTGTGAGAGTGTGGTGCGGATTTTGTGAACTAATTATTTTATTTTGTGAGTTTGTTTTGTTTGTTTTAGGTACAATTACAATGGAATCCGCGGCGTTAAGCTCTCAAACCTTGGGAAATGACGCCACAAGTGTCATTTTAGCTAAACTTGAAGCCATGGCACGTCAATGGGAAGTGATAAATGAAATGTCGGATCATATAAGAGTTCCAAGGGAGCAAGTTGGATGCCCGGACGCACGTCAAGATAAAGTCCATAGCTCAAGTAAGATACAAAGTAAAAATGCTCTCCCCTACACTCCTATGAACTTGGATTATCGTGATTTGCTAGTAGTAGCCAAGTAGGTGTGCTTGGTGGTTTTCCTAAATAGTTGTATGAGCCTTCCCATAGTGATACCCTTGAAATTATTAGGAGTGAAGCTGTGAGCTTGTTCTTGGATAAAGATTATGATGTTTTCTTGGCTCAAAGAGATAATCATGCATTTGAAACCACTTTAAAACTTGGAAATGATCCCTTAAAGAGTGAGAGTTCCAAATCTATCCACGGGATAGATCCTACTCTCTTTAGGCATAATATCATATTTGAAGGTGGTACAATCACTCTTAATGAATCGAGTGATGAGGATGATAGTATAGCTTGTCTTGAGGGCTATAACCTATATGTTAACTAACTCTGGTGAGACAACATTCCTCCTCAAGATGGAAATCTCTTCTTGGAAGATAAGAGTACTTTTAAGGGTAGGGAATGTGTATTCTTGAGAGAAATAATCAATCGGGTGAAGATGGCCTTGGTTTTATTGATTTCTTGTAAATCCAAATTATGCCTATTCCTTGAAAATAAGTTCCATTGTGATCCTTTACATGACACCCCGCCCTTTCTTGATAAATGTGGGGATGACTTACTTAATATTTATGATGACTTGAATTGTGACCCCTTTGATGTTAATGGTGTATTGTGTTTACTCGAGGTCCCTAGGGTAAATATGTTACTTTGGGGTGTTGCTCATGTACGTGTATCCATGTTTGACACACTTGTACTTAAGTTATGTGAATCAAAACTTGTGAATGGCAAGTTGTATTCTTATTTATGGAAGAGTCCAAGGATGTTCAAGGCTTTTTGTCACCTTTATAGGGTTGGACCATTTGAAGTATCTTGTAGGACTCTTGGGAGCATATTTGATATCGTGGGTATAGGGAAACAATTGTGTCTTATGGTTCCTAAGATAAAGGTAATCTTACCTTTTGTATCTAGTGATGCCATTACGACCATGGTGGCTTCCTTACCTCTTGGTGATTCCTTTAACCAACTCCTTTGTAACATTTTTAGTATGTTCCTCTTGATTAAAACAAAGGATGTTTCGTTAAATCTCAAGTGTCTAACACCTTGGAATGATGATGTTGTTTGTTGTACTAACCCTAACCCTCATGCCATGAGGATTTTGTGTTTGTTTGCCCTTTCTTTGTTCTTGCAAGGTGTAGATTCGAGGTCGAATCTTTTTCAACAAGGAGAGGATGATATGAGCCAAATGGCCATCCTAGCTTTGGAAGATATCATTCAGGGCCAACATACGAAGGATCCGGTTGTGGTCATATTGAGGGGAAGAGAGCATGCATAGAGAGGCCATTTCGAGTATTCCATAAGGCAATGCCGCGTGTGGAAGGTGGCGTGGAGGATGCTTGAAGAACCACGACCCTGGAGCATTGAAGATCACCTTCATTTAGGGTGTTTTAGGGATTTCATATGCCCAATTTACACTCAATAGGCGCCCACCATTCATTAAGGGTGTTTTAATCTTTTTGTCCTTTAATTGTAATAAGACTATATATAGTTTAGTATTAGGGCTTTTACTCTTTAGTTGTTTATTGATGTAAGACTTGAAATATTGTAACAAACTCTCTCTAGTGTGAGGAGTGTAATACCTTTAGTTGTAGGGCTATGAATAGCCCCAAACAAATATGAGGGCAACAAGTGTGGATATCACTTGTGTTGGAATATTAGCTTGATACGTTGGTGTTTAAAGGAGGTAAAGTTCCTCTTGTGTCAACGTAGGAGTTAGGTTTTTGTCGTGTGTAGTGTTAAGGTTCCAAGAGTCCACCAAATTCTTGAGTTCTTAAGATTATACATTCACTTGTCTAACTATCTATCCCTTTTATTTATGTTATAATCGTTTGTTTGTTGTTCTTGTACTCCAACCCGTGAGGTGTTGTTATTGTTACCACATTGTTGTTATTGTTATCTTGTTCATCATCTTGCGTTGTACAATAGTTTAGGTTGGCTGATTTGGAGTGATAAACACCTTGTTCTCCTCTTGTTGTTGTGTTCTTAGGAATCCAAGACTTGGTCTCTAAAAGGGCTCACAATTTTCTTGAAATTTATGGACTTTTGGACTGATTTTGGTGTTTCCAAGTTTGTACCATATAATTTGGTATCGTATCATGGCTTGATCTTGTTCCCACAAGATCAATCTTGGGCTCGTAAACTTGAAAATAATTAAAAAAATATTAAAACTGAAAAATCAAGAAAAATAGTAATCTGCCGGTGTTTGTATTTGTGGCCGAAATTGTGTCCTTGTTGTAGTTGTCTTGGCCGAGTTAGAGTCTAGATCTAGGTGTATTTTTATTTGTTTTGTTGTTTCTTGTGTTAGATTCTTTCTTCACTAACAACATTGAGTCAAGATCCAAGTTGAGCTTGAACAATTCATGTTGGTATTGTTGTTGCGGTTCCAAACTTGAACATTGTTGGTGCATTTTGGTGTTGTTGTTGTGGATTAAAATGTGAAGGTGTTGTTTGAACTCGTGTTGTTGGTATTTTGTTGTGGGTTTTAAGTTTGAAAAAGGTGTTGTTGATTCTTGGAGCTCAACGTGAGACTTGGTATTCAAACTTCTATTGAATGTTCATGTTGTTTTAGACCAATATTCATGTATAGTTGCAAGAAGACTCTTTAATAGTGTTGTTTGATCCAAACCCAAGTAGTGGGAAGAGAAGCCCTTGTGTTTATCTTGAAACTAGTCCCCAAAAATCTACCAAAAGGGAAGGAGACAAAAGATCTACCAAAAAGAATAGTTACCAAAAGAAAGAAAGACCATTTTCCTAGTTGTCCAAAAGAGGAAAAGTTCACCAACCCCTCAAAAAAGTGTCTTGCCTAAAAGGTGTACCACAAGTCAAACCTTTTTGAAAGGTGAAAAGGTCTCAAATCTTGTCGTTGTCTTCTCTAAGGGCGGGTAATCCACTTCAAGAAACGAAATTCAAACCAAAATTTCAAAGTAGGGAAAAATAAGAACGTTTCAAAAACCGCAACCAATCCTAGACCACCACATCACCAAATTCCATACAATACCAAAACTATTGGCTCAAAATCTTGGATTCTTAGTTTCTTGTTGTTGATTCTAAGTTTCATTTTGTTGATTCTTATACTAATAGGAAACTAATAAATACCTACTAAGTTGCAAATTAGTTTTTGAATACATTTCTTCGTGTTAGCGTTATTTTTGTGCTTTTATTATTTTTGAATCATAGTATTTCTTGGTTCAAGTTCGGACACTAATTTCTTGAGTATTCAAGAAAGTAATCCATTCCGACCAAGGAGTAGACTCACCCCTCGACTCATCACAAACCACAAGCCGACTTGCAACACTTGTGAAACCAAGTGTGACACTATCAAAGTGTGTGAGATTGTGGTGAGGATTTTGTGAACTAATCATTTTATTTTGTGAGTTCGTTTTGTTTTTTTAGGTACAATTACAATGGAACCCGTAGCGTCAACCTCTCAAACCTTGGGAAATGACGCCACAAGTATTATTTTAGCTAAACTTGAAGCCATGGCCCATCAATGAGAAGTGATAAATGAAATGTTGGATCATATGGGAGTTCCAAAGGAGCAAGTGAGATACCCGGATACACGTCAAGATGAATTCCATAGCTCATGTAAGATACAAGGTAAAAATGCTCTCCCCTACACTCCTATGAACTTAAAATATCATGATTTGGCTAGTAGTAGCCAAGTAGGTGTGCTTGGTGGTTTGCCTAAGGAGTTGCATGAGCCTTCCCTTAGTGATACCCTTGAAATTGTTAGGAGTGAACCCGTGAGCTTGTTCTTGGATAAATATTATGATGTATGCTTGGATCAAAGGGATGATCATGTATTTGAAACCACTTTGAAACTTGGAAATGATCTCTTAGATAGTAAGAGCTCCAAATCTATCCACGGGATAGATCCTACTCTCTTTAGGCATAATATCTTGTTTGAAGGTGGTACAATCACTCTTAATGAACCTAGTGATGAGGATGATAGTATAGCTTGTTTTGAGGGTTATAACCTATATGCTAACCCACTATGGGGTGACAACATTCCTTCTTAAGATAGAAATCTCTTCTTGGAAGATGAGAGTACTTTTAAGGGTAGGGAATGTGTAGTCTTGGAAGGAATAAACAATCGAGTGAAGATGGCCTTGGTTTGCTTGATTGCTTGGTAAACCCGAATTATGCCTATTCCTTGAAAAATGTGTTCCATTGTGATCCTTTTCATGACATCCCACCCTTGCTTGATAAATGTGGGGATGACTTACTTAATATTTATGATGACTTGAATTGTGACCCATTTGATGTTAATGGTGGGTTGTGTTTACTCGAAGGCCCTAGGTCAAATGTGTCATTGCCTCTTTGGGGTGTTGCTCATATACGTGCATCCATGTTTGACACACTTATACTTAAGTTATGTTAACCGAAATTTGTGGATGCCAAGTTGTATTCTTATTTGTGGAAGAGTCTAAGGATGTTCAAGGCTTCTTGCTACCTTTCTAGGGTTGGACAATTTGAAGTATCTTGTAGGACTCTTGAGAGCATGTTTGATATCGTGGGTAGAGGGAAACAATTGTGTCTTATGGTTCCTAGGATAAAGGTAATCTTACCTTTTGTATCTAGTGATGCCATTACGACCATGGTGGATTCCTTACCTCTTGGTGATTCCTTTAGCCAACTCCTTTGTAACATTTTTACTATGTTCCTCTTGATTAAAACAAAGGATGTTTTGTTATATCTCAAGTGTGTAACACCTTGGCATGATGATGTTGTTTGTTGTACTAACCCTAACCCTCATGCCATGAGGATTTTGTGCTTGTTTGCCTTTTCTTTGTTCCTGTCATGTGTAGAATCGAGGTCGAATCCTTTTGAAGAAGGGGAGGATGATATGAGCCAAATAGCCACCTAGCTTTGCAAGACATCATTCGAGGCCAACACGTGAAGGATCCGGTTGTGGTCACATTGAGGGGAAGAGAGCATGCATGGAGAGGCCATTTCGAGCATTGCATGAGGGAAAGTCGCACGTAGAAGGTGGCTTGGGGGATGCTTGAATTACCACGGCCTTGGAGCATTGAAGATCACCTTCAATAAGGGTGTTTTAGGGATTTCACATGCCCAATTTACACTCCATAGGCGCCCACCCTTCATTAAGGGTGTTTTGGTCTTTTTGTCCTTCAATTGTAATAATACTATATATAGTTTAGTATTAGGGCTTTTACTCTTTAGTTGTTTATTGATGTAAGACTTGAAACATTGTAACAAACTCCGAGACTTGGTCTCCAAAAGGGCTCACGGTTTTCTTCAAATTTGTGGACTGTTTGGATTGATTTTGGTGTTTCCAAGTTTATATCGTATCAAACAACAAACCCAGTGTATTCCCACAAAGTGGGGTCTAGAGAGGGTAGAGTGTAAGCATTCCATACTGCCACCTCAGCTGAAGTAGAGAGGCTGTTTCCGATAGACCCCTGACTGAAGACAGATAATAAATATAACAAAACATAAAAGCAAACAACAAACAAGGGGTGACACACTGAGATAATAATGAAAATAAGACACCCACAAAGTAATCTTCTAAAATTTCTATACGAAAAATCATAAACATCACCAAAATACCATGAACAAGAGGCTACATGACACTACAAACAACAATACAAAACGAGCACTCTTTTCTACTATTACTAATGTACTCCTACATACTAGTCCTTTACCCTAATCTGCGTCCTCCACACCTTCCTATCAACGATCATGTCTTTCATATGTTGTAACTGCCCCATGTCCTACCTAATCACCTTCCTCCAATATTTTTTTGGCCTATTTCTACCCTGCCTAAAACTGTCCATAGCCAGCCTCTCACCTCCAAACTGGAGCATCCACATCCCTCCTCATCATATGCCCGAACCAACGCAACCTCACTTCTTACATCTTGTCCTCTACTTAAGCCACCCTCACCTTCTCCCGAATAATTTCGTTTCTCACTTTATCTCCTCTGTTAAGTCCACACATCCACCGCAATATCCTCATCTCTGTCGCCTTTAATTCTTGTATATGGGAATTCTTAATTGGCCAACACTTCAATCCATACAACATAGCTGGTCGGAATGCCACTCTGTATAAGTTACATTTAACCTTTGGAGGCACCTTCTTATCACTCAAGACACCTGAGGCGAGCCGCTATTTCAACCATGCTACACCAATACGGTACGAGACATCCTCATCAATCTCATCATCCCCCTGAATCATAAACCCAAGATACTTGAAACTCTCCATCTTCTGAATATCCTGAGAATCCAACTCCACGACCACGTCATCCTCATGCGGCAAATTACTAAACTTACACTCCAAGTACTCTGTTTTGGTCTTGCTTAACCTAAAACCTTTAGCCTCAAGGGTCTATCTCCAAACCTTCAACTTATCATTAACTCCACCCCGAGTCTCATCAATCAGTACAACATTATCAGCAAATAACATACATCAAGGCACCTCTCCTTGAATACGTCGCATTAAAATATCCATTACTAAGGCAAATAAAAATAGACTAAGAGTTAATCCGTGGTGCAACCCTTTCAAACACAAGAAAGTTCTCTAAATCTACTCCTACCATCCTCACACGCGTCTTTGCACCATCGTACATATCCTGGATTGACCTAATATTCGCCACGGGCACCCCTCTAGCCTTCAAGCACCTCCACAAAATCTCCCTAGGAACTTTGTTATACGCCTTCTCAAGTCCAATAAACACCATGTGCAAGTCCTTCTTCCTCTCCCTAAACTACTCCATTAATCTCTTCACAAGGTGAATAGCCTCCATAGTCAAGCAACCTGACATAAAATCGAACTAAGTCTCGAAACTCAACTCTACCACCCTCTCTCAAACCTTCATGGTAAATTGCAGTAATTAACAATTTTAAAAATTTAAAGATCATACAAACATCTATAAATTATATAGAAAATTTGGTTGACTCTCTAAATTACATCAATGACACATAAATTCAATCAATTAAAGTAACATATATTGTCTAAAAATAATATAAAAAGTATTGTATATTATTAAAAACTTAAAATATTTAAGAATCGTACAAAAAATTTAATTGACTCTCCCAAATTTATTTGGATCATATAAATTGAGACCAAAAGATAATACATGACACAGGCTCTTGGGTCTAGTTAATACACTATACCTCTTTGCGCTACCAATTACAAAATTAATTTTATTCTTTATAATTTAAAATTTAATGTCTCTATTATAAATTTATTACCATGTATAGTGAATGTCTACTTTAACATATATAGTGAATGTCTATTTATAGAAAAGTTAGAAACCCCAAGGTTAGTTTTTCCCTATAAATAAAGGGGGTTTTCTTCATTGTAATTCACTCTTCAAGAATCCCTCAAGAGAAATAAGAATTATTTTCTATTCTCTCTACTCTTATTCTTTATTCTTTATTATTTCATAACACGTTATCAACACGAGACTCTACCAAACAAGATGAGATTATAAATCTAAAGGTAATTTTAAAGTTATTAATTCCTTATGTTATTTGTCTTTTGTTACTAATAATTAATTATTGTTGGATTTGAGGAAAAACAATTGGTTTGGAACCATTTATGTTTTAAACTTATTCCTCAAGAACAATATTATCAAAAAGAATGATAATATGTTGGGTTTAAGTCCCATCAATTTATGTCTAAGACGCCTTTATATGGGTAAGACGTTAAGTTTGAATCCCAATGCACCATATTGATGATATTATGATGGCTAAGGCAAAATAATGTGTTTTTAATGAAAAGTCATGAAATATGTCCCATTGAATGTGCTCCGCTCCATGAAGTAAATATGGTAGCAATATCTGATAAGTCTGAAATATGACAACTTACTTCATTCTTGAAGTGTATATTATAGCAATGCGTAGTATGTCTGAAAGAAGACAAGTGATTGAATGCACGAATATACGCGTGGAGGGACAATATGATAATGATCATCAAAAGTGATAATATTTTCACACACGTATTATGATCATAAGATATGTTAGAGAAAAATTCTCTAGATTATATGTATGTCTCGATTTGCTTCTGAAGTAGCAATATCATACAAGAAGTTATAAGCTATCAATTTGATAGGCTTAAGACACGATTATATTTCATTCATGGGAATGAAAATTTCAATTGTTATAAGCATAGATCCATTCCTTGGGTGAATGTGATGATATTTAGTGAAACTTATCAACAAACGTGAACTTGATTGTGATGGCTTCACAACTCACCTCTGAATGGGGCAGAATAACCGAGAAGAGTTATTTTGACATCTACATCTAAAGTAGTAAATCTGAAATTTACTAAAGTAAAAGACGCATGTCATAGTACTTGGAGTTTGCTAGAATAAAAGTTCATAAATTGACATGAATAATTGCGACATCTCAAAGATGTATATATTGAGTATTGAATATATATTGATGAATCAGAAAATTCTTCATTACTTTAATGTTGTTTGTTCTCATGATAAGTTGGTTTGACCAACTAATTTTGGGATTGGATCCATTAAAATTTGAAAAGTATAAAAGGTGAATATGGGCCCGTTCACCTGTCATGTGATCTATTAAGATGCATCGATATAAGATGATCATTTGTACATTTGTTGTCAACCTGCAGTTTGACATTCATAAAGTTGCTCAACAAAATTGAGTTAAGAGCATAACTTTCAGATTGTGTAATCAAGAAAATTCATCTTGATAATGATGGTTTGACATTGAATGTCTTTGATAAAAAGTTAAACCATTGCTAATGAGAACTAAGTTTCATGTGTTGGTCTGAAATATGATATGTTGCATACAATGACACTTATATGCATTAGACCAATAAATTATGATTATTTCCTTCCTTTCAATTGGTTCAAGGTCAGGAACCAACTATTTCATCTAATAGTTTTGATGTGCGGTATACAATTAATGAATATACCATGATGCACAAATGTGATTCCTTAAAGAAAATGAAGGATATATGTTAGTTTTTCTAACATAAGAGGGAGATTATAAGCAGTTATGAAATATGTTAGAAATTATCATAGATCCTCATTCAAAAGATAATTCAAGTCAAATGTCGAAAGCATTTGTTGACTCAAATTTAATCTCATATTTAACCTGCAAGTGCTCCTATTTTGTGTCCCTAAAGGACAAAGTCTATGCATGTGTGAAGCGTAGTAGACCAATCGATTCGAAATAAAATAATCCTTGAAAAGGATAAGGAGCAAACAACCATAATAAGAAGGCAATGTGCTCTTGAAGAGCCTACGACATAACACTTCATGAAACCTTATGAAAGGTTCAGGTACCTGAAAATAATAAAGTGATGAGATCTCAAAAGGTTACGTCACATTGTGAATTGATACAAAATGATATATCATCAATTATATCTTTGATACAATATTGACGCAATATTGTGAATAATTACGAGGATTTGAATTTTACGTTTATTTAAACATGATGACGTGAAAACATTTATCAAGTGACCTGAAATGATACATTTTGGTAAGCGTAAAACTTATTTGATTTGCAGTCCAAACACTTGAAGATATCACACTTGACATATTGGATATTGTCGCTTGACAATAATCTATATGAAAATCCCTAAAAGATTCAAATGGCCTGAAGCATATAAATTTTCTGGGAAACTTTTTATTATCCTTTTAAGAGATAATTTGATGATTTGAGTATCATTAGAACTCCTGGAGAGTTTCCAAAAGCAATAGAATATTTGCTTAAATGAGACACATGCAAAATTGAATAAGGATTCATTCCGGCCTCAAAAAAGAATGAGGAACTCCTTGGTTATGAAGTACCATGTATTAATGCAATCGATGTACTAATGTATCTTGCAAATACTATAAAGCCTGATATGGCCTTTTTTGGTTAATTTGTTAGTAAGATATAGTTCTGCTCCTACTAGAAGACATCGGAATGAGATCAAACACATATACGATACCTAAAAAGACTATCGATATGGGCTTATTTTATTGTAAAGATTGCAGTCTCGATCTTGTTGATTATATTGATGCTGGGTATTTATTTAACTTGCATGTGTTCACATGTGGGGATACTATTATATCTTGAAGATATACAAAGCAGTCTACTATCCACTTCATCGAATCATGCTGAGATAATAGTTATTTATGAAATAAGAAATAATTCAGCTTACATAGCACGTCTTAATGGAGAATTCATAAAAGATATAGAATAAAGCACACTTCATCAAAACTTTTCTACATACATGAGTTACAAAAGAATGGTGATATTTACGTGCAACAAATTCATTCAAGTAACAATGTGGCTGATTTATTCTTCAAGTCTCTTTTAACTGCAACTTTCAAGAAGATGGTGCACAAGATCAGGATGTAAAGGTTCAAAAATGTTCTCATTAGGGGACTTAATACGCATTGTATTATTTTTCCCTTACGAGATTTTCCCCACTGAATTTTCCTGATAAAATTTTTAATGATACAGCCTATATACATATTATTAGATGTGTACTCCTTTTCCTTTATTATATTTTTTTTTCGAATTACTTTGATTCTCTCTACTAACATAAACAAAAGAAACAAAAAAGAATTTAACACAAATATGAATTGAGAATCCAACAAAAAGAGGAAAGAGAAAAACAGATCAGAAATCAGTTTAAACATTGACCTCTTCCTAGTAATTCCGACAAACATGCTGACAACAGCCACAATAATGACTTGCCAACGTCAACATAAGCACGAAGAAGAAAAATTGAAACCTCTGCCATGACAGCCACATACAGCGTTCCTCCGAACAAAGAAAGCACGAAACCGAAGGAAAAGATGGGGTTAGTAAGCAGGAGGAGGCTTGTGGTTTCAGATTTCATCATGTCATTCATGTGGGTTTGGTCAAGTGTGCTTATCAAGATGTTTGTTCATACAATTTTGGGTTATGGGGCTCATGATCTCAAAGGTGACATCCTCAAACATGCAATTTCTGTCATCAATATGTTCTTCTTTGCCTTTTTGGTTAAAGCGACCAAAGGTGGAGCTTACAACCCTCTCACTATCTTATCTGGTGCCATTTCCGGGGATCTCACCAATTTCATCTTCACTGTTGCTGCTAGAATTCCTGCCCAGGTTTGTTTTCTCCATTTCCTTAGTTTTTTTTCTTTGTCTAAACAACTCACCTGTCCTTCCATTGAGTTTTTACAAGTTTCTCTCCTTCAAGTTAAATTTGAAATTCTAAACTAGGATAATTTGGGTGGTGTACATACAAATTTTGTGGGTTGAAAATCGATATTAAATTTGGATAAATTCCTACATTCAAGAAATATCAAACCTAAAGTAAGATGGGCAAATTAATTAAGGATGACAAAAAAGCTTCAAAACTAAAAACAGAGTGACACAAGTTTTAGATATTGAGTAGAGGTAACAATTTTAAGATTAGTATTAATGACACATTTTAACCCTCAAGTTTTATTATTTATACAAAGATTCCTACTCCATATTTACACAAAGATCCCTACACCATCACCACAACTCCTCCTCCACACCTTTTTTGTTGCCGCCCGCCACCGCCGCCTCCTCTTACTCCAAGATCACTATCACTACCATTTCCTATTTTTCTTCTTTCTCCTCTACCACCATCTCTATTAACACCACAACAAATGTCATTTTCTCATTCGGCATCACCACCAGCACCACCTCCTCCATTGTTACCATAAATATCATTTTTTCGTGGGCTCCTCCTCTAATCAGATCTTTTTTCATAAATTAAGTAAGTATCAAAGTTGCTGCAGCAACAGTCGAAATTGCTGCAACAACAGTCGAAATTGCTGCAGCAACTTCGATAATTGTTGTAACACAACAACTAATAGTAGTTGTTGCAGCAATTACCGTAGTTGTTGAAGCAACTCTCGTAGTTGCTGAATTTGCTAAATTTTTTCTTCATTCATTTTTAAAAGAAATCAAAAAATTTCTATTCAATCTTTTCAATTTTTTTTAAAAATAGTCCATGAAAATTAAAAAAGGAAGAATGAAATGAAAAGAGAAATAAAAAGAAAAAGAGAAGATGGAAGAAGAGAAAAATTTATAGAGAGAAAAAAATAAGAAGAAGAAGATGGGGAGAAAGAAAAAGAAGAAGAAAGATTGAAAGATAAGAAAAAGGGGGAAACTCTAAAATTTGAAATTTGGAGTTGGAGGACTTTTTAAAAAATACACTTTACACCCTAATTAACTTAATCACAATTTAAATGAAGTTTGACCTTAGCTGGTCAAAGCTGTCACTATTTTTAATTTAAAGACTTTTTTGTCAAATCCCACTTAATTTTCTCAAGTAAGATTGATTATTTAAGTTCAAAAGATGGTCATTTATTTGGGCTAGTCCATTGAGTTGACTTCCAAAAGATGAGCCTATTTTACTAGCCTAAGATCCAAATGGCTATTAGTTCATCTTGAATTCCATGTCCACATGTTACATTACGTGGCATCAAGTCAAATGAAGTAGCCAACGGAAGCATATCATATGTGGAGCTATGTGGCATGCCAAGTCATTTCGACATATCAATTGGAAGCTTATCATATTAATTTGTAATTCAATGGACCAATCAAGTCAAAGCAAATGGTTTTGGCTTTATCAAAACTCGGATTTCCCATAAGGCCAAAAGGACAATGATAAGTACATCAAACAAGTTGAAGGAAAGCTAGAGATGCTCTAAAGCTTTGGCTTTATCAAAACTCTTGATTTTAGCACTATAAATAGGGATTTCCCATAAGGCTCAAGGATAATGATAAGTGCATCAAACAAGTTGAAGAAAGCTAGAGATGCTCTAAAGAAAGCATAGAAAGTCTTCCTCTACATTTGCGATCTTCGTCCGCGATCAAATCAAACAACAAAGTGCAAGCCAAGATTCTAAGTCGTCGGTCTCAAATATTCCTTTCATGATAGTTGAATCTCAATTTTTGGTTCTTGATGATCATCAAATTGTTCGTGACACACAACAATTAAATATCCAATCTTGAATCAAATCTGAAGTCCATTAATATCAAGCTCTTGAGGCTTTGAACCGACATTCATAAGGAAAAGAATCAGAGGACCAATCTCTTTAGATTTGGGATATTCCAGTGATCGTAACCTCTATCATATTTGAAAGGAAAAAGGCCCAAGATTATACCTTCGTGTCCTTGGGAGCACATGTTTTGTTCATATCTTAACCCCTGAAAAAGGATTAATTAGCCCCTTGTTCTCTCAAATGTGTCTTTCTGGATTATTCTCAGTCCGGCCGGCTATGTTGTATGGAGCGGAATTTTGGCCAGTTAAAAACTCCCACATCCAAAAGTTGAAGGTGGCGGAGATGCGAATGTTGCGATGGATGTGTGGACATACCAGGAAAGAGACGGTGAGGAATAAGATTATTCGGGAGAAGGTGGGAGTTGCTTCGTTGGAGAATAAGATGCAAGAAGTGAGGTTACATTGGTTCGGACACGTGATGAGGAGAGGCTCGGATGCTCCAGTGCGGAGGTGTGAGACACTAGCTATGGATGGTTTTAGGCAAGGTAGAGGTAGACCGAAGAAATATTGGAGGGAGGTGATTAGGTATGATATGGAGCAGTTACAACTTACAGAGGACATAACCCTTGATAGGAAGGTGTGGAGGACGTAGATTAGGGTAGAGGGTTAGGGGGTTGGAGTGCGTCAGTAACTATAAGGGAGCGTTCTTTTGTGTCTGTAGTTTTTATTCGTGGTGTTGTGTGATGTCTATGATTTCGGTTAGATAGTTCTTATTTTTATCTTGTGGTTGTAGTATTATCTTGTTGCTAGCGGTGTTAGTTTATTTCGCACTTATCTTTTGTGTTTGTTATACTGTTATCTGTTCTGAGCCGGGGGTCTACCGGAAACAGCCTCTTTACTTCACCTGAGGTAGTGGTATGGTTTGCGTACAGTCTACCCTCCTCAGACTCCACTATATGGGAATACACTAGGTATGTTGTTGTTGTACTTAGACTGGCCTTTGAGGAATCTATGTTTACTTTACATCTCCATCCATAGTGCTACTTGTCTTACCTATATTGGCTTTTGAGGAATATACAATTACTTCTACATCTCCATCCATAGTGCCACCACTCTCAACTTACCGTCATTGTCCACATTTAGTAGTAGCTCAGATATTCACATCTGCTCTAGACCCTCCACCTATTGCAGACTTGTTTCCTCCTAATCAACCGATTGCACTTTGAAAAGGCATACGGTCTACTTGTAATACTATCCCATATTATACCCTTTTAAGATCATCGTCTCTAATTACCCTATTATGTCTTTGTATAATCTTTGTCCTCCATCTCCATCCCTAATTATATAGGTGAAGCACTTTCTCAACCAAGATGGTGACATACTATGATTAACGAGATGCCTGCTTTACATGCGAGCGGTACTTGGGAGCTTATTCCTCTTCCTTCTAGTAAATCTATTGTTGGTTATCATAAGGTTTATGCAGCAAAGTTGGTATATGGTCAAGTTGATTGGCTTAAGGCTTACCTTGTTGCCAAGGGATATACTCAGATATTTGGGCTTGATTACAATGATATTTTCTCTCTCGTGCTAAAATAGCATTTGTCCGTCTTTTTCTATCATGACTGTTGTTCTTTATTAGTTGGACATTAAGAATGTTTTCCTCCATGGTGACCCTGTGGAGGAAGTTTATAGCTGGTTTCTCAGAGGGAACCTTGACTGGTGTGTCGATTGCGTCGGGCACTCTATGGTTTGAGATAGTCTCTTCCAGCTTGATTGGGAAGTTTACCACAGTAATTCGGGAGTGAGTTTGACATGACTCGTAGTGAAGTTGAGCACTTTTGTGTTTTATAGGCATTTTCTCCAAATATGTGTATTTATTTGGTAGCTTATGTTGATGATATTGTTATTACCGGCAATGATCAAGGTGATATCATTAATTTGAAGAAATTTCTCTTTCAACATTTTTTGAATAAAAATCTCGATAATTGAGGAATTTTCTAGGTATTGAGGCTGTTCAGTCCACATCTTTTTTTCTTAAAAAAAAAATTTAAAAGAGGCCAAGGATGGCCATTTATTTAATGAAATATTACAGCAACAAGTTTAAGCCCTATAGTGGCCGAAACCCGAGAAGTCCAACAAAAAGAAACAACAAAAATCAGCTACCTAATAAAGGAAAAAAAGGAAATCTCTAGAAATCAAAAAAGTAAAGTGAAAGGAAAGGGAAAGTCGCCTCTTCACTTGGCTCCTCTTCATCGTCGTTGTTAATCTATGAAATTCCGATGAAGCTCAAGTGAGATCGCGACAATGAAGGGTAAAAGATTGGCTAATCCACCTCCAACTGTTTAGTCCCTTGTTGAAAATGAAGCAAGATCGAGTATATCACATGGGACACTTAAAACTCTCACAAGCGCCATGTCCAGATCAGCTATTGTTATTTCACAATGCATGTATGCCTTAGACATTCTTGAGGAGATAGGAATGATGGGATGTTGTCCTAGTGACACTCCTATGGAACCGAATGCTACACTCTTGTCAGGACTGGGGGAGCCACTTAGTGATCATAGCAGATATAGGCAACTAGTTGGTAAATTGAATTATCTCACAGTGGCTAGACTTGACATATCTTTTCTTGTGAGGGTTGTAAGTCAGTTTATGGATTCTCCCCATAACAATCCTTGGGATACAATTGTCCATTTTCTGTGATATATAGAGTTAGCTCCAGGTAAAGGACTACTCTTCAAGGACAGGATTACCTTTTGATAGATGTTAGATAATTTGGTGTTCGAGAAGAGTAAGAAATAGAGTGTGGTTGCTCGATCTAGTGCAGAAGCAGAAGCAAAATATCTGTCACGCCCCAACCTTGGTAGATGAGACCGACTGGTGTGTTACTTGACTGAGTGAACCAAATAGAAACCGTACAATCTCAACTTGCAGAACATATGGGCCGAAAAGGTCATGACAAGTATAATCTGTAATGAGGCATAATAGCATCTATAGGGCCGACAAAGCCATAATACAACGACATGAGGACAAGATGGCATAATGATCTTCCAAGTGAACAACTCAAAACACATATACACAAGGCCAACAAAGCCATACATGACATGCTTGACATACCACACAAGCCTCTAAGATCATAACGTCTGACATATGGCCGGGATAGGCCCCCGACCTACCAATCAGCTGCATATATACATACAGCATAACCAAAACATCTGATTTGATAACTTTGGAAGTAGTGGAGCTTACCAAACAACCGCTGAACTCTGTAACCACCTATTGGACAGGTCTATCTAGGTCTCTACCTGGACCTGCATCATGAATGCAATGTCCCTGGCATCAGGTGCGTCAATAGGAAAGATATGTACTGGTAGGTAAGGTATAAATAACATATGAAAGACTGCAATGGCAAACAATGTACTAGAGTCAACCTAAAACCTGAATGGCACATCGGGTGTACAATATGGAAACTGAAGAGCCATGGTAGGCCTCATATACCTTTGTAAGTAAATGCGTATATATGTACATATCCTTCGGTCACCAATTACAGCTTGATGGTGTAAATCGTAACATCGCCCAATTGTTGGTGTTCATGAAGTCATCGTATATGTCGTACAAGGCCATCACCCAACCAATATTGTTCGGTGGTGTTCATAATTGTTATACATACATATATATAAAGGGGTTGCACTTATTTAATACCGCGTGTTATACATACATATATATATAAAAAGGAATGGAACAATGAAACAAAGCAGTTATGGAAGAATGGCTATGATATTTCAGGTTCAAATCCCAGCGGCGGCAAACACATTAGGTGATCTTCCCATATCCCAAGTCTTGGTGGATAGAGTTACCCGGTACGTACTGGTGGGAGGTAACAGGTACCCCATGGAGTTAGTAAAGGCGCGAAAGCTGGCCCAGTCACCATGGTTTTAAGAAAAAGCACTCGGATGCAAGAAGTTGTACAACAAACTCTAGGATGGAGATCATTTACTGTAGTTCGATCGTAATTTGGTGCATCAATATAGCATTTTACCAATAAACAGCAGATCAAATAGGTTCATAGGGACTTGCAAGTCATTGACTTTCAAATGGGGGCTGCTAGAATGCATCTTGTTGAATAACTCTGGGATTCTGCTGAAATGTAGAATGGTGCAGATTTTAATCTAGGAATAAAGGTCTAAAAGCAGGGAGCTGCAACTAGAAAGAGTGTGGCACAACCCCAGAGACACAAGTACAATATGGCATTTTGAAGGCCATTTTAGTACTTGAGGTAATGAATACTCGAGACGAGGTGAATACCTTCCTGATGTGACTGATCCACAACATGATAATATAAGTAGGTGAACTAAAATGCCATTTTACTACTTGTTAATAAATACAGGAGACGAGGTTAATGCCTTCCTGATGTGACTGATTCACAACATGATATTCTAAGTAAGTGAACTAAAATGCCATTTTACTACTTAATAAATACTGGAGATGAGGTTAACGCCTTCCTGATGTGACTCATTCACAACATGATAATATAAGTAGGTAAACTAATCTGAGGTAATATTTTTGTGCAAATAAATGCTGTACAATGAGCTGAGAAACAGCATTTTGATAGCTTTTCGCTGTGTATTTATACTTAAAATTGAGGCAAAGGGAAAAAATGCTCTTACTCATAAGAGAAGTACCAACATCCCAGAGAATTTCTGTCAAAGCAATCGTATCATGTGTAGATTCAGAGTAGTTTTTGCTTTTGAAAAACTTACAGAAACCAACACATCACTATTATTTAGAAGTTTCCTAGCTTTTGCTAGTTGCTATAATCTACCTTCCTTCTAATATTTCCTTATCTGATAAGGGTTGAGCTTTCGAGCTTCTGATCTCCTGATCATGATATGTTAATGCCTTTCTGCTTTCAAATTGTGAGAAATATAATAGAAGAATAATCTTGAACTCTTGTCTCTAAATTATTACATCGAGATCCTATTTATAGACTCTACATTAGACTCCTTTTCCATCTAGGACACTGACATTACAATCCTTTTCCAAGTAAGATTATATATAATATTTCTATTCCTACTCATATTCTAACACTCTCCCTCAAGTTGGTGCATATAAGTCATATGTACCGAGCTTTTATAAATGTAATTAATACGAGGACCGGTGAGGGACTTGATGAAATTTTGTAATGATATTTTTCTCCTAGATTTCTCAAAAAAAGGTATTTCACCAGTGCCTGATAATCTTTTCTTCAAAGAACCGAACAATGGAAATCACAGCCGCCAATTCTTTATTTTTTTGATAAAGATAACTTTCTATTCACATCAAAAACTCATCAGAAAGAAACTAATGAGATGGGATTACAGCCCCCAGGGGGTAATATCAGCACCAAAACTGGGCAGAAAAAAACTTTACAACTGAGCTATGAAGTCTACTAAACTTTCTACCTCCTCCTCCAAGTCTTGTTTACGCCAAAAGTACAGCAAACTTAAAATCTTCTTCTTGATTCTCTGAATGCTACTAGCCTTCCCATCATGGAATCTTTCATTTCTCTCCTTTTATAGTGTCCACCAGATGCAGGCTGGAATACACCTCCACCACTCTTCTTTGGATCTTCTTCTTCTACCCACTCCTTCCCCTTGCCTCAACAAATCTAAAGTATTCTGAGGCATTGCCCAGTTAACCCCAAGTATAAATAAGAACTTGTCCCACAGATTTGCAGCTGCTCTGCAGTGTAAGAATAGGTGACTATTAGTGTTTGCCTCTTTCCCACACATATAACACCTTGAGCAAATCTGTACACCTCTTCTTTGTAACACTTCATGACTTAAACATGTTTTTCTAATCACCAACCATGTGAAACCTGAGTCTTTGTGAGGGATTTTGATCTTCCAAATTAATTTCCATGGCCATTCCATTTCCGTTGTCTGATTAGAATTCATGCTCCAGTAACAAGACTTCACAGTGAAGATCCCTTTGTTGTGCAACTTCCAAATTGGATTATCAGGTCTCTCAATGATGCTTCGGAACACATTTAGCACTTCTAGCAAACCTGCAACTCTACTAATTTCGCAATCATTTAGGACCCTTCTGAAAATCAGGTCCCATCCCTGGGGACTCCACACTTGTGCCACAGTAGCCATCTGTTGGAGGCTCTTAGTGTAAAGATCTGGGAAAAGGGTCTTCAAATTCTCTTCCCCTATCCAGAGCTCATTCCAGAAACTAGTTTTCACCCCATCTCCAATCTTGAAAGAGAGATTGGGATTAAAAGAAGGCCATAGTCTTCTAATAGTCTTCCAAACAGAACATCCGCCAACAGCCGCCGATTCATTCATTCGCCGTTTACAATTACATCCAGAAATTTTTTACCAGTCTCGCGGAGTCATGATTCGTTATTCATGTAACAAATTGGATGTTTCTGGTGTCGTTTCGAAATTGGATACTCTGTTCCAATTCCACCGTGATTTGTTAACTGGCTATTGATATTTCTTGCCTCCAGAATTCCAACCATTTTCATCTTCACCTTCTCGGCAGTCCCGAAAGAACAATGATATCAATGACGACATGCTGGACCCTTGCATTGATTTTATGAACAAAGTGCAGAAACGCTTTGGTGAAGAGTGCAGTGTTATTCGGGCATACTTGGAGACAGTCAGGGCATTGACACAAGGTAAACTTTCTTATAAGGATGTTAATAAGGAAAATTGCGAAAACCTTTGGTAATGAAAATCAAGATTTGGCTGATGAGCTTATTCCAGAACACTTGCACGTGGGTATATTTATAGCGGGGTTGGATGATGTGCAATTGTTCAAACCACCTCACTTATTGACGGCCATGAGTGTATCCAGGGCTTTAGAACAAAAACACCAACTGCAGAAAGTAAGTAATTTTAGCGAAGGGACATGGCATCAGTCTCGGATAAGTCTGGGCAGCACAACAAACTGGACAAAATCTTTTACTGGTTTAGTCGGCTCATTGAAAATCAGCATACAAAGGAAGCTTCATCAATTGTCTTTATGCCTGTAGTAGCTGGCTAATGAGCAAGTGTCTGACTCTGTCCAGCTACTTCAATACATCAAAAGAAGCGAATTGTATTAACTTAAATCTATTACACACAATTTACTGTAGTTGATTGGAGGATTTTGTCATTTAACTTTATTAGCATGATGTTTTCCGGTCAAATAAACGAAAAGACTAAAAGGCAGCGTACTTGTTTATAAACACTACAGTAGACTCCTTTTCCAACTAGGACACTGACGTTACAATCCTTTTCCAAGTAGGATTCTATATAATATTCCTATTCCTACTCATATTCTAACACAAATTACCAATCCATTTGAGTGATGTCTGTTCCAAAAGCTGTTTTAATAGCTTTTTGTTCAACATAATTACATTTCCTATTAGAAAGTGATATGCTTGCCTTTTGTTGAAACATTCGGTCAATAAGTTTCTTTCTATTTTTGCTCTTTCAGTTTTGCTGATATGCCATGGTTAAGCTGGTTATGGTAATTGGTTGTCAGCATAAAAGAAGAAGTTCAGTAATTTGCCACATAATTTGCTTTTCCTTTTATTAATTTTCATTCAAATCAGGTATCATGCTTCTCATAACCGTCTTTCAGATCATCTCCATCTACGCTGGCCATCAGATATCACATCATCCCATGGAAAAGCCACAAATCTGACTTTGTTGGGTTGTAACCCAAAAATTTTGTTGTTGCTCAACGCTGATCAAAAATAGATCTTCTTGTACTTTTGGAATGAGATCCATTTCAACCTAATCTCTTCCCGATATAATGCAAACTGCGAAAAAATATATGTGAGAGCATTGGTGCTACTCTCTTTTGGATGCTTTTATTTGGGAAGTTTGTTTTTTCTAGGCATTGAAAGGTCTATTCTAATAAAATCAGTCCACTTCTCTTTCAAAAATGTTATTCAACAGTTGTCCTTTTTTATAAGAAAAGATGTTGCATCAATAGGGACTGCAAGGTTATCTTGAGTGAGTATCGTACTACTAAACATTAGCTATTAGCTATGGATTTAGAGATAAGGAAGAAGAGGAAGAAGACGGCTTTGTATGACCTACTAAGGATCAAATGGTGTGGCTTGACTACTGCCAGCACTAGGAGATGGTGGAGAAGTTGATGACGATGGGAGCTTGTGGGAGTAGTGCGGAAGCAAACAATATGTGGGATAGGACAAGAGATTTCATCAGGGTAGTACCTAGAGAGGTGCTGGATCTCGACGGGTAAGCTGGTCGACATTGAGGGAATTGGTGGTGGAATGGAGCAGTACAATGGATAGTGAAAGCCGATATGGTTGCTTATATGGAAAGGGTGGAGAACAAAGACGAGGAGAAAAAGAGGGCATTAAGGAGAGGTATAAGGTGGTGAAGAAGGAAGCGAAATTGGCAGTTACAATGGCTAAAATAAAAGCTTGAATACTTGCATTAAGAACTACACGATAAAGGCGGGAAAAAGGATGTACAGGCTCGCCAAGGTGAGGGAGAGGAGGGCCCGAGACAAAGCTAGCTTTATATGTGGACCCCAAGATGGTAACTTACACTCTTACCTTGACGGCTGTTGGGACTGCGTACGTACAATAAATTCCGTTAGAGTATTTTTGCCATTACAGGTCTGTTTTGCTGACCTAACTAGCTGAGCCTCTTCCACAAAGGGGTGGGGTTGGTATTTTGGCTAGTAGTGGAGTGTTTATCGTTCTGCAATTAGTTTGTGTGTACTTTGCAAAGTTTTGAAGGTTGAAGTTACTTATTGTTTTAACATAATGTCCAATTGGTTTAGAAGCATGGTTAAAGTTTCAATTCCCGAGTTTGATGGGTCGGGGGTCCGAGTCTGGGTGGTATGGATAAAGAACTTCTGGTGTTGTACTATTCTATTCTCTAGGAAAAATTGGTTATCTTATTTTGTTTTAAAATATTTCCCTTGTTAGCATGGGTATTATATATCATGAGATAAATTACAAGAGGGGGGTTTGGCCTTACCTCAGAATACAATACAAGGATAAACCTTAAGCTTCACAAAAGGAGGGTTAGGAGACTAAAATCTACAAAGTTACCCGCTAACAAAAAAAATTGCCTATCGTATTTCAGTCTGAAGGATGGCAATTGACTTATATCCAAGTAGAATGATCCTTTAGCTTCTACTGGAAATTGCTGCGGAGTCAAATAAGAGTTTTTTTTAACTGTTCATAGCTAGCTTGGCCAAGTGATCCACAACTCTGTTGGCATCGCTGAAGCAGTGTAATGCTTTGACATTAGCCGGTTTCATCCCTTGAATTTCCTTGATAACAAAATTCTGCTTGTAATTGCATTGCTTGTTGCTATCAATCATCAGAAAAGAGTCAAGGAATCTGTTTCCAATGTTGAAATCTCTCAGATTTTGTTGGAGGCAGAGACCAATTCCATAAAGAGCAGCCGTTGCTTCAGCTTCAATGCCACTGGGACTGTTCAAAGGAGCAGAAAGGCAAAGACTAAGTTACCCGTCATCTCTCATAAGTCCCCCCAATCCAGACTCCCTCTACCTGAGCAGAACTACCCACTACAAGTAATTTTTGCTGGCTATATACAAGTATCTGTACTTATGCATCAACATAATACATGAGTAACTTCTTCTTTTTTTTTTCGAGTCTTCGTCTATTTAAGTTCAAATATATGTATAAAAACATCGTCTGTTTGAGCTCAATTAAAGTAGCATGTTCACCTCCATTAATGAAATATTATATCGCCATCTATTTGGTATTTTGCTAATTATTTTGTAAAGAGTTAGTAGTCAAATACTCATGAACTATCACTTTTTCGCTAGTTTCCCTTCAACTATCAATTGTTCCCTTTCTCTACCTAACTATCACCATCTTTGTATTAAATAAAACACTCATCGAAGCTGACTAGGCCAACTATTATTTGTTCACTTTTCCTATCTGAACTATCATCATCTAATTAAATAGGTCTGTTTGGATACATATATGGTGATAGTTCAGGTAGGAAAAGGGAGCAGCTTATAGTTGGGGTGTGAAACCTGCGAAAAAGTTATTTAGTTTAGGTGTGTTTTTGACCATCATCTCTTTTATAAAAGTTTCAAAAGTTCAATATTAATTTTTGTATTGATACTCTCCAACAAAAAATTTGGAAAACTTATAATATACACCAGAAACACCATCATTAAACAGACTTTTGTCTTTGGTTTGACTGGAAAGGGAGGAAACAATTTGGAGGTTTTGGTGGAAGATGTGGCAACTTTAAACAATGAGTAGGTTATGCTGAATTGGGACATCAATGATGCATAATTTTGGATATTGGTGGAGCAGCCAGACATATTATAGCTTTTCCAATTCCTCTTCCAATGACCCTTGCCCCTATTAGGATAACTACTAGTTAGAGATAAAACTATAGTTGATAACCTCTGTTGTGTTCCTTCTCCCTTTAGGACTCTTGTATTATACTTGTATTTAAACTGTAACATGCGTATTGAAATACACAGAGAGTAAGAATTGATCTCTCCAATCATTTCATGGTATCAGAGAGCGACAAATTGCTTTCCTCAACAATGACAAATCCATCGATCGCCACCTCCATAGCCTCGTCCCAAAATATGACGACAGGTCTTTCAAATAACTTCACTCACTCAAATCTGATAAAATCCGATAGGAATATTTATGTCCTATGGCGATCACAAATTCTTTCAGCTTTACGGGGTCATGATCTGGAAGGATATATTGATGGAACTCAGGATTGTCCATCCAAATTTGTTGCTAACAGTTCATTGGAAGGAAAATCTTCTGAAGAAATAACTGTTAGTCCGGCCTACACTACTTGGAGAAGACAGGATCAACTACTGTTAAGTTGGCTTCTTTCTTCTCTCACGGGAAATGTTCTAGGAAAAGTCGTCAGATGTGCTACAACCAAGGTGTGGCACGCATTAGAGACCATGTTTGCATCTCAGTCCAAAGCGAGATTGATGCAATTACGTTTGCAACTTCAGACAACCAAGAAAGGTACATTATCTATGACTGACAGAAGATGAAATCCATAGCCGATAACTTGGTTGCTGTTGCTCAACCAATCAATAATGAAGATCTTATACTTTTACATTCTTGGAGGGCTAGGACCGGATTATGATGCACTAGTTGTATCTGTGACTTCTAGGCCTGAAAGCATAACGCTCAATGACTTGCATGGACTTTTGTTGAGCCATGAGACTCGGCTTGAAAATCTCACAATCGTGGAACAAGGCTTTGGACAAGCAAACTATACAACAAAAAAATCTACCGGGAATCCTAATGGCAATCGTAACCTCAAAGGAGAAGTTGGCTACAAAAGATACTCCAGTTCAAACGACTTTAGTGGAGAAAGATCTAGCCGAGGTCGTGGTCGCAGAGGCAGTAACGGAAATAGAGATCATGGACATAATTCAAATGGCTCTTCGCAATGTCAACTGTGCAACAAATCTAGACATATTGCTCTAAATTGCTATCACCATTTTGATCATGCCTATCAATCTGCTTCCAAAATGTTGTAAGTGATCCTACATGCTATCCCGATTCAGGTGCCATCAATCATCTTACTAATGATCTCAATAATTTGAATCTTAAAGGTGACTACATCGGGGACAGATCAAATTCTTATTGGTAATGGAGCAGCTTTGAATATCTCTCATATTGGTGATTCAAAATTGATGTCTTTTTCTGAAGCCTTGCATCTTAAAAATATTTTATATGTGCCTGACATCACTAAGAGTTTATTAAGTGTGGCTCAATTTACTACTGATAATAATGTTTATTTTGAATTTCACCCTTGTTTTTGTGTTGTGAAGGATCGGGCAACGGGAAGGTACTATTGCAAGGGAGACTTGAAAATGAACTCTACATGCTTTTATCCTCGGGAAGATCTCATTGGCGTTCTTCAAATAAAGCACAAGCACTTCTTGTGTCTAAATCTTCTTTTGATGTTTGGAATAATCGTTTAGGACATCCTTCATATAAAATTGTTCAGAGTGTTGTTAAAATGCTCCTTTTACCATTTCAAATCAATAAAAATACTAGTGTTTGTTCATCTTGTCTACAAGGCAAAAGCCATAAACAACCCTTTTCTGTTTCTTCTTCCTTGTCCTTATCTCCATTGGACTTAGTTCATTTGATGTATGGGGTCCCGCTCCTTATTTAGCAAGCAATAAATTTCGTTATTATGTAGTCTTTGTTGATGATCGTACAAAATTCACTTGGTATCATCCCACGTCAACTAAAGGCGAGGTTTACTCTATTTTCTTGCGTTTTAAATTACAAGTTGAAAATTATTTTGAAAGCAAAATAAAAGTGATTCAATCAGATTGGGGTGGTGAATATCGAAAGTGTTCTAAATTTTTTGAACAAGTTGGTATAGTCCATCAGATATCTTGTCCCCATACTCATGAACAAAATGGCTCCGCTGAACGCAAACATCGCCATATTGTTAAGGCTGGTCTTACCTTATTAGCTCAAGCTTCGTTACCTCTACATTTTTGGGATGACACCTTCCTTACTACAGTACATCTCATCAATCGTATGCTTAGTCGTGTCCTTCAGAATCTAAGTTATATAACAAAGTTCCTGATTATAATTTCTTAAAAGTATTTGGTTGTGCTTGTTGTCCATACTTACGACCCTACAACTCAAATAAGCTTGCTTTTAGATCATCTCAGTGTGTCTTTTTAGGATATAGTCCAAACCACAAAGGCTATAAGAGTGTGCATATCTCCACTAGCCTTGTATATATTTTCCGCCATATAGTATTTGATGAGTTAAAGTTTCCGTTTACAATGCTACATGAAAATGCACCAGTGATATCATCTCCGCCCCGTAGCACTTTTACGTTACATGTGGTTGCGCCGTGCACTTCCACTACTAATTTTTCACCGCTAGGTGTTGCTACAAACATGTCCTTGCTGCCATCTACTCCTCCTACTTGTTCCTGTAGCCCAACTTTACCTGCGTCACTTCCAGCTTCCTCTGCCTCACTGCCTGCTCTAAATCTCACAGCTGATTTGCCTCCGTCACCAACCATGGGGTCGCATCCGTCCCAAATCCAACTTCGCAGTCCAAAGGTACCATTTCTTCTCTTGTTCCTCACCATATGCTTACTCATTATAGAGCCAAGACCTCTCAGCCTAGTGCAATTATCTCTACCAAGTATCCGCTCCCTACTTCCAATTTACCTTTTGGGCCATCTTGTTTCACTCAAGCCAATAGAGATATTCACGGGAGAAAAGCTATGCAAGAGGAATACAATGCTCTCATTCAGAATGGTACCTGGACTCTAGTGCCTGCATCTAATGCAACTAACATTGTTGGCAGTAAATGGGTTTTCAAACTTAAAACTCAACCCGGATAGTTCCATTGAATGGTATAAGGCTCGTTTAGTTGCAAAAGGGTTCAATCAAGAAGCTGGGATTGATTATCATGACACTTTTAGTCCAGTGGTAAAACCCACAACTATACAAGTGGTGTTAACTTTGGCCTTGTCTAATGGTTGGTCCTTACGCCAACTTAATGTTAAAAACGTTTTTCGACATGGTGAATTGCAAGAGGAAGTTTACATGACGCAACCTTTCGGGTTTGTTGATCCTCAGTATCCCACACATGTTTGTCGCCTTCATAAAGCTCTATATGGTCTCAAGTAAGCTCCCAGGTCTTGGTTCGACAAATTACGTGCAAGCTTAACACGCACGTGGGTTTCATTTCCTCCAAGTTGGATACTTCTCAGTTTATGCATAATTCTCATGGAAAATTCACTTTAATAGTGGTATATGTTGACGACTTGATCATTACAGAAATTCCTAGGTTTGTATCAATGATCTTATTTGTCGACTTTCAGCTAACATTGCTTTAAAGGACTTGGGCGTCCTCCATTACTTTCTAGTAGTTGAAGTTAATTACACTAGCTCGGGTTTGATTCTCTCTCAGTCTAAGTATATTCGTGACCTCTCCAACGTGCTAACATGGAAGGGGCCAAGCCTATATCAACACCTATGGTAGGTGGTTTGCAACTCTCTAAAAATGGCAATGAGCCCTTCTCCGACCCTGCTTTGTATCGCAGCCTTGCTGGAGCACTTGAGTATATTTGTATTACTTGCCCAAATGTGTTATTTTGTGTTACCAAACTTTGTCAGTTTATGAACCCTCCGACACTAGCTCATTTTCAAGCTATGAAACGTGTGTTGCGCTATTTGAAAGGTACTATGATTATTCATGGCTTGCATCTCCGGCGCTCTTCCCAGCTCATCCTTAATGGATTTACTGATGCGGATTGGGCTGTCTGGCAGGATGATAGAAGGTCCACACATGGATATTGTATTTTCCTTGGTCCTAATCTGGTTTCTTGGTCCTCGAAGAATCAGCGAGTTGTTGCTCGTTCCAGTACTGAATCTGAATATAGAGGTTTGGCTGCTGTGACTACCGAGCTTACCTGGATTCAACAACTTCTCCAAGAATTACATGTCCCTTTGCTTGCTACTCCGAAATAATAGTGTGATAATATATCAGCTATATATATTACTGCTAATCCAGTCTTTCATGCTCATGTAAAGCATATCGAGTTAGATTTTCACTTTGTCAGAGAGAAAGTTGCTTCAAAGGATCTTGAAGTTGGTTATATCAGCTCTTTAGATCAAGTGGCTGATACATTGACGAAAAGTTTTGTCTCATTGATGGTTTCTTTTCCTGCGCGACAAGCTTACTGTGGTCAATCCACAGCTGCACTTGAAGGGGTGGTGGTGGTGGTGGTGGTGGTGTTAGGATAACTACTAGTTAGAGATAAAACTATAGTTGATAACCTCTGTTACGTTCCTTCTCCCTTTAGGACTCTTGTATTATACTTGTATTTAAACTCATTGTAATATGCGTATTGGGATACACATAGAGAGTAAGAATCGATCTCTCCAATCCTTTCAGCCCCATGACACTATTTTTTTTTTGATAACCGTGGTGTCCAAGCCACTTTCGTGCAGCTCGACTAAATCTACGGGATACTTGCCACCTCCAACCAGCAACAGATACTAGGTAACTCTGTCCACCAAGGCTAGGAGGACAGATGGGAAGAATCACCTAATATTTGTTTCCTCTGCTGGAATTCGACCCTTAGACCTCAGTTTCTCAATCCAGTTCATTGACCACTAGGTTACAACTTACACCCTTGGGTGCTTTGGCACCTGCTACCTTTGTGTGATGTGAGTGCTTGTGAACTTGCCTGATGGACATGCTGGTTTCAGGGGAATTATCAATACCGTATCCTCCTCAAAGGTCATAATTTTTGTCTGCTTTAGCATTTCTACTCCGGGGACTGTCATCTAGTACCTTCTCTGCAATGATCCAGTCACTTTTTTTTGCTGTGATATTTGTACCCTTTCTATAGCCAAATAATGTCTATGACTCCAGATTTTTTGTTCAACATAAAATCTGAATGGTGCCATTATTTCCCTACTTAATGAATGAAGAGGAGACATCACTGGTGGATAGAAACAGAAGAATGTTTGCAGATACTTTGATGAAGTTAACTTGTGTATATTGCTGTTTTGACAAATCATCAAGGTAGCCCTTTTGGAGTCAGTTTTGGCTTAGATAGTCGATCACCTGCTCCTGTAATTTTGACATAACTACGTCTATGATCTTCTTACTGTCTTGACTTATTTGCTTACGTAGAGTGTGCTTTACATGGTCAATCTGCATTTAAGTAACATGGCATTTCCTAATATGATATGATTTAGCTTCTCTTGTTTTTGTTATATGTAGCTCTAGTATTTAGACTTATCTGGATAGAACATTCAAACTTTCAACATTCACTGGTATCTCTTGATTAATGAGTTCCATAAGGATGGATTATGATCCATATGGCCCCGAGATCTGATTTGCTTTGAGAGGTGTACCAGGATTGACAGCAAGAGTTGGTAGTGTTTTTCCTCCATTTCCTTCTCTTTCTTTCTTTTGTTTAATGAGATTTTGTCGTGAGATTCCGTATCAGTTGCATTGATTTCAGAGGTACTTGGCCAATGCACGTGCTCAATGCAAAACAAATACATGCAATGTCTTGTTTAAGCTTTCATTTTCAGTCTGCCTAAACTTGTCCAAAATAAGTGCTGAAGTGTGTCTACCACCTCATCTAAAAGCTTAAAATTTCATAAATTTATTTTATTATGGTGTGGGCCTGACTCTTTTTCATGGGACAAACATGTGGAAATGATTTTTATTAATCAGTGCAAGACTTGAAATTCATGATCTATACTTGCTCAGATGTACAATTATTGCCTGTGAGATTCAGCTAAAATATTATTCTTATCTTTCCTAGAAAAGCTTATTATAGATGAGTGTTTCTTCTGATGTACAATTCCCCCATCTTATTGCTTTTAAGGTCTTTGGTTCAATTACTGGGGTTAGACTCATCATTGCAGCATTTCCAAACATAGGACGTGGACCTCGTTTGAGCATCGACATCCACCGAGGTGCATTGACAGAAGGATGTTTGACATTTGCAATTGTTAGCATTTCACTTGGACTTTCCAGAAGAAGTCACGCGAGTACCTTCATGAAGACATGGATATCCAGTCTGTCCAAACTGACTCTTCACATTCTTGGTTCTGATCTAACAGGGGGATGCATGAATCCAGCTTCTGTAAGTACTTCCTTGTGCTATAAAGTATATGTTTTATGATTTGAAGTTTGTGTGGACTTGACATATATTGGGTTAAATACATTTTGTAGGTGATGGGGTGGGCATATGCGCGGGGTGATCATATTACTAAGGAGCATATACATGTTTATTGGCTGGCTCCAATACAAGCAACTTTGTTGTCTGTTTGGACTTTCAATTTGCTAGTTTCCCCACCAAAGGACGAAAAAGACAAGCAGAGGGAGAAAAAGTCGGAATGATGAAGGTCCTGAATTATTGGTCTGTAACTCTATATCGTATCTTCTGGTTCAGAAACTACATGCATTAACTTCTCTTTCTTTTTAAAACTCAACTAGTATTAGGACATCATTGAAGAATATTAATCATATTAAAATTATGATCTCGCTTATTCAAGTACATTGAATATATTTGATATAACAAAAATTTTCTTGTCATCTAATTTTTATGCAAGGTACCCCATAGCAATTTTTTTTATAAAATTCAAAGAAACCATAGTTATAGATGAAATCATAGCATATCATAATTAGATCATTTTGACACAAACATATCAAAACACTAATATCTGTTTTAAATCATTGCATCTCTATTTCTTTTACTTGTTTACTTTTGGGATAATATCTGAAGCCTTCCCTCAGGTTTGTTCTCATAACACTAACCTCCTTATAGTTTATGATAAAGCGCTTACCTCCTTATTTTGATACTAGTTAGAGTGGACAGGCTCAACATTTATCTAAATTAATATTACAATAATAATAAAACAACAACATACCCATTATATTTCCATAATGCGGGTTTTGGGGAGCGTTAGTGTATACAGTCCATAACACTACCTCAAAGGTGAGATACAACGATTTTCGATAGGCCCCCGACATAAAACAAAAACGGGCTATAAACGAAATAGCAAAGAAATAATAGGTATTAACGCACTAAATGATAACATAAGCAAGACTATCACCAAGAAATACGACAAACAATAACACTCTCCAAAACAAGACCAACGCTATGACTATTAGTACGGATAACAAAACAAAGTTCTCCCACCTACTAGCAAGGGTGCCCTCTTTCCTACTATCTATCTACCCTAACTCGCCTTTTCCATACCTTTTTATCTAGGGTTATGTCCTCGGTAAGCCGAAACTGCTTCATGTCATGTCTCCTCCCTTCAATATTTCTTTAGTCTACCTCTACCTCGCCTAATTCCATCCTTAGCCAACCTCTCACACCTTCGCATTGAGGCATCCGTGCTCCTCATCATCATATGCCTGAAACATCTCAACATTACTTCCCACATCTTGACTTTCACCGAAATCACTCCTATCTTATTTCGAATAACCTCATTTCTAGTCCTATCTTTCTTGGTAAACCCGCACATTAATCGAAGCATTCTTATCTCTGACACCTTTATCCTTTAGATGTGGGATTTCTTGACTGGACAACACTACACCCCATCCAACAAGCTGATCTAACCACTAGTCTGCAGAACTTACCTTTGAGTTTAGGAGGCACCTTATTATCACACAAGATTCTGGAAGCGAGCCTCCATTTCATCTATCCTTCCCCAATACGGTGAGTGACATCCTCGTCAACCTCTTAATTCCATTGGATTATAGATCCAAGATACTTGAAAATATCTCTCTTATGAATGACCTAAGTTTTAAGCTTTACCACCACATCAGTTACATATGTCATCTCGTTAAATTTGCACTTCAGATACTTCATCTTGGACCTACTCAACCAAAATCCTTTAAACTCAAGGATCTGCCTCCAAACCTCTAACTTACTATTAACTCTGCCACATGTCTTGTTAGTCAGAACTACATCATCCAAAAATAGTATACACTAGGGTACCTCACCTTAAATTTTTCATATCAATACATCCATCACTAATGCAAATAAAAACAGGCTAAAATTTGATTGCTGATGTAACCTCATCAAGACAGAAAAGTGCTCTGAGTTTCCTCCCACAGTCCTAACATAAGTCTTGGCTCTACCATTTCACTAATCGCCCTAGTATACTCCATCGGTATACCTCTAGCCTCCAAACACCTCCAGAGAACCTCCTTAGAAACTCATCATATGTTTTTTTTGGTTGATGAACACTATGTGCAAGTCTTTATTCCTCTCCCTATATTGCTCCATCAGTCTCCTTACGAGATGAATGGCTTGAGTATCGAGTGACTTGGCATGAAGCCGAATTCATTCTCAGAAATAGTGTCAATCCTTCTTAACCTCAACTTTACTACCTTCTCTCAAACTTTCATATTGTGACTTAAAAATTTAATATTCTATAGTTGTTGCAATCATGAATGTAACCTTTGTTCTTATATAATAAAATCATCGTACTCCATCTCCAAGCTTGGGGCATTTTCACTGACCTAAAAATGATGTTAAACAACTAAGTCAGTCACTCCATACCTACCCCGCTTGTGCATTTTTAAAAATTCCCTATAATCTTATTTGGCTCAGTCGCTTTACCCCTATTAATCCTACAAATAGCACCCTTAACCTCCTCAACCTTAATGTGCCTACAATAACCAAAGTCATGAAGCCTCTCAAAGTTCTTCGAATCTTGCAACACAATGCTAGTGTCCCTGTCTTTGTTCAAGAGTTTATGGAAGTAAGATTGTCATCTCCTTCTAATAAAAACCTACGCTACCAAAACATTGTTGTCCTTATTCTTTATGCACTTCACTTGGTTAGATCCTGATCTATCCTCTCCCTGATATTGATTGGCATGTATTGCCACCTTTACCCTCTAATGCTTTGTACAAGCTTTCAAAAGTTGCATTCTTAGCCATCATAGCCACTAACTTAGCCTCTTTCCTAGCAATCTTTTACTCCTCTCTATTCTTTCTCTTCTCCTCCTTATTTTTACTATCGGCCAATTTCATGTAAGTTCTTTTATTAGCCTCTACCTTCCCTTTTATCTTCTCATTCCACCACCAATCCTCTTGGTACTTGCTAGAGCGTCCTCTCGATACTACCAAACACCTCTCTAGTTGTCTCCCTGATGTAACTGACAGTCGTATCCCATATACTATCTGCATCCCCTCTACCAAGTCCCTGGATGTTTGAGGCAACAGTACAACTGACACACATCTGCACAGCTTTATTCGTTTGTGTAACACACTAGCAGGTGTTGCTTGTACTGATTAGGACAACTGGTCCAATGACATTTCAGCCCTAATCATCACTCTTCTATAAAAGGTTTAAAGTTTTTTCTTCATGAAATAGTTTTTGCAAATCCAAAGAGTAAAATAAAGGCATCAAAAACTCTATATTCAACACTGCTCAAGTTCCTAGCTATATGTGTGTGCTTAAATAAAGAGTGTCTTGAGTGAGTTCTGATTTGTAAACAAATACTCATGTTATAAGAGTAATGAACTTTTTTCTTGTTTGAGAGTATTTAGGTAGAGTTATCTAAGGTGGATATTGGTTATAGTTAATCAATATCAGGGTGTGTCCTTGGCAAATTTGTCAAGATGAGCTTCTAATAGAGTTATTACAAGCGGAAGGAACCTAGATTTAGGTTCATTGAAGGTTGTAATTAAGAGTTTGATTATAGTGGATTTTGAGTTGCTTGTGAGGGAAAGTCGTGGTTTTACCTTCCTTGAGCGAGGGGGTTTCCATGTTAAATTCTTGTGTTTTTACTCTTCCTGCACTCTCTTACTTCCTGATTGCTTTACTGAGTTTTGCCTGTGATTGACTTTGAGGGACCTGGTTCCTCACTGTGTGGTGCAACCCTTAGGGTTTCAACAATTGATATCAGAATTGGTTCACTCTAAAAGGTTCACATCTAGAGTGTCTTGGTTAGTATGGCTACTCTACCTAATCTAGAAGAAGGGCAATCTACCACCAGACCACAAAGATTCAATAGGCAGTATTATGGGTGGTGGAAAATCAGGATGTTCTTCATTATGGTTGAAGATAGTAAACTGATGGACATAATCCTTGATAGGCCTCATGTTATTGTTAAAGTAGTCAAAGAAGGAGAAATAACTTGAATGGATTTTAAAAGGCAATCCAGTTATCTATGATTCCTTGTTTGCATTCCTAGCAAACATAGAAGATGAGAAAGAAAAGGAGGTAACTATTTTTGTTATTAAGGAGAATCTAGATAATTACACTTCCAGAAAGATAAAAGGGCTTGTTAAGTGTCTTGATCGACTTTGTATGTGAACTGGCTGCTGAAAAAAATACTTTAGAGGAGAAACTAGAAAATCAAGAACATGAATTGATTGCCTTAACTCTTCAGATATCTGAAACTGAAGAAATAGTCACTAAATTAAATTTTGAAAATTTGAATTGTATGAGTCAACTGAAGAAGGTAAATGATGTAGATTATAAAGGAAAGAATGAAGCCTCAAGGCTTCAAATTGATCTTGAGGATAAATTGAAGGCTTCACAAAAACACCTTATGTCAGAACTTCACAGGAATAAAGAGTTAGAAAGGGACCTAGTCTGTTTGAGAGAAGAGCTCAAGAAGTCTCTTAGATAGACTGTTTCTTCACAGATCTTTTCTAATTTTACTAATAAAGGTGTTAATGATGGTAGAGGTCTAGGCTATCAAGGAGAATTCCAATCTATTGAGTCTAAAGGAAAGGATGCTCATGATGATAGAAACAAAGGGAACAAACTCTTGTGCACTCACTGTGGAAGAGATGGGCATTTAAAAGAAAGATGTCAACACTGGCTTAAGGCTAAATTGAGGAATACTAAATACATTCAGCATGAGAATGTACATCCTAAGGGCTTCACGTCACTGAAAAAGATGAAGAGGAAGCTATCACTGCCTAGATGAGCTAAGAAGAATTTAATCATATCATTATCTTCCTAATGGGAACTCAAACTTAAGTATGTTCCCAAATCCAACTTGTGATCATGACTCCAGGCATGGGAAGGGGTTGCAGTCAAGAATAGCCCGTTGATTGAAAGGGTTCAAAGCTTAATGACGAAAGGTCTGGCTGTTTTCTCTCTTTCTTCTAAGACACTTCAAGATGGAGGTGTCTCATTTTGAAGTAGATGATTTTAAGGGATTTGGTCCCTAGAAAGTCCATCTCAGAAGAAGAAGCTTCAGCAGAATGAATAACATATAAATTAGTGTCATTCCTGAGAAAAAAATTGTCTATGTTTAAGAGGCAGGAATCCTTGGTAAATTAGGTGCATGTTAGTCTAACTCAATATTATACCTTTGTAGGTATACACCGAAGGGAGCAACTTTGGAAGTGGACAAATGTGACAAGCACAAATTTGAAAATTTACCTAAGGGAGAGGGACCTGGTCCCATCTCTCAGGTTAGTACCTATACAGGATGCTCTAATGATAATCATAGAATGTGGTCTAAATAAGCCTTGTGTATTTTTCTCCTCTGGAAAAGCAATCAGTTTCGTTTTACAAAATTAAGGGTCACACTCGTAAGTTCAAACATGTCATTTCAAAGGTCTTTTTTAAACAACTGACACCTCTATAAACCATCATATTAGATCTTCACTCATCTTTCTTAAAAAAGTTTAACTTATCATCCAAAATTGACTTTCCTCTCTAACCCAATTGGTCCCATTTCATCTCTCTCAGCCTCAGAACAAATGGCTAATAATTCTGCCTCCTCAAACCTAGGTAAAAGTTCTGAGGTAGAAACACCCTACAAAATCAGGCTAAACTGTAACACCCCGTACTTAATTACGTGCATTAGTCATTGTTATATGTGTTGGGGTATATGTATTGATCCTAAGTTAGGTATATATGAGTTTAAGTATGAGTATTGATTATTTTGAGATGGTTTCAAGTGTATAGTTTGATTATAGGTGTATAGGAATCGACTTTATTTATATCGGAATTTTCCCGTCGATGGTTCCATACGAAGGTTATTGAATAAGCTTTCCAACGATATAAAGATTTCCAAAAACGGATAAGCTTCGGATATAAGCGAGCTCGTTCGAAACTTTAAAACGGTGGCCGGGATGTGAACAGTAAAATGTGCAGGAAACTACTGAGGCCTGCCAGTTTTTTGGGTCAACTTTGAACGATCATAACTCCCTCAATATAATGAACTGGTTGAGCTACCATATATCAAAAGAAAGATCTTTGAGTCTTCTTTCCAATGAAATTGGTTTCATCCAAATCCAACATCTGAGTAAGGAGTTATACTCGTTTTACTTCAGCCTCTCAAAACAGATTTTTAGGGTCAACTTCAAACGATCATAACTACTTGTACAGGACGAACTGGGTGGATTAATTTATATTAAATGAAAGACCTTTGAATTATCTTTCTAACGATACCAATTTCACCCAAATCCGATATCGGAGCAAAGAGTTATGACCGATTTACTTTAGCCTATCAAAACAGTCCACCATGGACAGATTCGGATTTACTTAAATTTTTAAGGGCAATATGGTCATTTTCCATCACCTCATGGACGAAAATTGGTCATTATATACATATACTTAGCCTTATATCCACCATTTATCATCCAAATCATTGAAGAATAAGAAACCCTAGCCTAAGTTCAACTCCAATTATCTTGTGATTCAACCGTAGAAAATCCAAATTGATTCCGTAGTTGTGTTCACCGTCTCAAGGGCTTCGAGAAGCACCCCTTATTTGTGCCAACAGGACTTCGAAATCAAAAGGGCCATTTTTTTTTGGTAAGGATGTAAATTATGTTGGTGTTATTTATATGGATATGTATATATATATATATATGCATGTGAGCATAAGAAGTATGTTATTTGATTGTTGTTGAAAGATGATTGGAAATGATGTTGGATTATTCTTGTGCATGGTTGGATTATGTTAAATTGTGAAGGAATTTGGGGTGATGATGTGGTATTGATGATGTGGTATTGAGATGATGATTATATACATATACACACATAAACCTATTGTTCAAGTTGGTTTTTGGAATGTTTTGCAAATATTGGTAGTATGGAATTATGGAAGAGAATTGTGGTGTTGGGTTGCTAATACTAGATGCCAAACATTTCATTGTAGATAAGTGATTTGTAAAGGCGGGAAGTTGTGTTGAATTGGTATCCGAATCTACAACGAGGTATGTAAAGCATACTCTAACAATGTTCTTTGGCATGAAAACACCAATGTTCCATCAAGTAAGATTCCGAGGTTGTCCAAAAACATGTATTGTTCTACGTTACCAACGAAGTTGTTTCCATCCTATAAAGTGTCAAAATGTTCATTGATATACCAAAAGGCTCTTATTTCATTGTTGTGATATTGATGATTCTGAAACATATTGTTGATGTACCAATGAGTCCTTATTACATCGTTATTGTATAGAAGGTCTATTACTTGGTTCCTATTGATGTATCATTGTTTCAAGGTATCAAAAATGTGGTGACGACCGAAATAACAATCTCAAAGATTAATTGAACTAAGTGATGAAAGTTCTCTCTTATCGGGTGGTATCCCAGGGGCATAAGCCTAGCATGGGTCGATCCCTATTTCATGTGTTTATGGGTGGTATCCCAGGGGCATAAGCCTAGCATGGGTCGATCCCAGTTGATATGTACTGGAGGCATCCTAATGGTCACAGTACAGTACAGTAATGATTACAAAGACGATAAGAACGAAGGTAAAGTGATTGAATAAATACAATGTACAGGTTGTCACAAGTTCTAGTAAGTGTGGTCCACTCCTATTACGACTTATTCACTTGTTTCTGATTTCTATTGAGCTCCTATATCATATGTGATTATTTACAGCTTTACATACTCAGTACATATTTCGTACTGACGTCCCTCACGGGGGACCTGCATTTCATGCTGCAGGCACAGGTACCTCAACTCATACACCGCACAAGTAGGAGCCAGGTCATACAGCTATTGTTGGTGAGCTCCAGTTTGCTTCGGAGCTTTCCGAGTCGGTTCCTTATGTTTTGTTATTGTACATGAGTCACGTGTGGGCGGGGGTTTGTCCCGACCCTAGTTATGTCATGTATATCCTAGAGGCTTTGTAGACATAAGGAAGGGTAAAGTCATGGAAGTTTATATAGTAACGTTATATTTGTATATGTGGTGGCCCCGACGGCCAAGTATTATATATATATATTTGTGCGTGTTGTGCTGATACAGGTAATTAGACCTTTCTATATGCAACGAAGTGCTGTCCAATTTTTTTGGTGACATGTAAGTGAAAGTACAGGTATTTGAACGGGTTCTCCCGGGCCTTCTCGGCTTCGGGTGCCAGTCCGGCCCGATGGGATTTTGGGGCGTGACATAAACATTCCCAATACTCTGATCCTTCAATAACAAAAGTCATAGAAAGCATCATCTTGAGTCTCCAACCAGAAACTAAGTCAACTTTACCCACTGAGTCATCTTTACAAGATTTGAAACCCCTAAATGAGTCAGCTCTCATTGAACCTTCCTCAACTGTAAAAAGTTGTGCTCAACCAATCATGGTAGAAAATTCCAATTGAGGCTTTGGGTCACCAATCGGACAGGAAATCTCTCAAATTGAGATTTCTCACTCCCCAGAAAGCTCAAAAGTATCTGAAAATTATCAGATCCTTGGATTGTCAGAAGAACTCAAAAAGACTAATACTTCTAACAATTTTCAAGAATTAGACTCTCCTAGTCCCTCAGACTCAAACCTTATCTTTTCTCAGTTATTTGATGAAGAAATACCAGTAAAAAGAGTTGATCTTTCCTGCAATGAGAACTGTGTGGCATAAAAGGTTCTGTTTGGAAGGACGTTTGATCCAAAGATCTATGAAAATCCTAGAATGATAGAGCTAATTAAGTATGTCAGATGCCAAGGTTGGCCGGATTTGTTTGAGGAATCAGCCCCCATAGTGTCTGAAAATAAGGCCAGGAAATTTTATTACAACATGGAATTCTCAGAAGATGGGCTATGTTTGAATGCCCAAGTACAAGGGAAACCAATTAAATTGGGTGAAAAAAAATTAGGCAGAATTTTGGATGTACCTATTGTAGGTGTGAGAACTATGGTAAATCAATAGCCTACTACTGAGTTTATGATTGAAGCATCAAAGGTAGGAGGAACATCAACAATTATGGTGAAAAAAAGTTCCTAAAAAGTGATTGTCAGCTGGTATTTGAGTTCATCAACATGGTCCTGTTGCCAAGGTCTGAAAAAAAATAATTGCCTCAAGTGTTGACCTGTCTGCTCTAATAATAGAGCATATGCATAAACTGATTCATGAAAAGAAAGGCAAACATGGAATGCCATATGGATATCTCTTGAAAAAGGTGTTTAAACATTATGGTGTGAATGGAACTAAGGTAACACCTGGAACAGCGAAGCAGATGTCCAGTCTAATAACTCTTGTGAAGAATGAATGCATAGAGGGAAAAGATGGATCAGTGTCTTAAGTATCTGAGTTACTAGTTGTTCAAGATAAGTTGGGAATGGAAATGGAGGAGTTAAGGATCAAGTTAGGTGACAAAGATGTTGAAATAATGCACCTAAAGTAATCGAATCAAAAGTTGTCTTCTGAGGGACTAGGTGCCACTGATGAACTTACAGCTGAAAATGCTAAACTCAAGGCAAAAGTGGCAGAACTGACTGGTGAAGTTCAAGAACTGAATACTCAAGTGAATATACTCACCAACCAATTGTTGGATTCCCACATTTCTGAAAATACAAGAATGAAGATGTTGCTTAAGTCCTTTTCCCCCAAACCTCCCTCTACATAAGCCCTGTTACCCCTTCTCTCTCATTAAACCTGTGTCAGTTTCTTGTCTTGATTCTAATATTATCTTTTCAAGATAGTTGTTTTATGTTGATTATCTTAGCTTGCTGCACTGGTGCTAACTTTTATGAATGAATGAATTTCTATTTATGGGCCTCATCTGTTTCTTTTATTTTAAAGTGGTTCTTCATGGTAGTGTTGCCCTAGTGGCCATGAGTTAATTAGCCTGTATTTATCTTTACTCTTGGTTTACTGTTAATCCTTTTTAATGATGCCAAAAGGTGGAATATTGACTTCATATGTAAGGCCCAGGTGTGTGTGTATGTGTGCTCATGTGTGGTGCATGTTGATAGGGGGAAGTATGGTAAGGCACAGTGATAGGGGGAAGCAAATGTGCTCAGATTTTTTGCTGCAAATAACAAAGGACCAGGTCCCTGTGTTGCATAATGATGGAAGTATGATGATAGGGGGAACATTCATCTTCAAAGTGGTAATCGCACTGATTAAATATGATGAATGTGCATTGATGCTCAAAGCTTCGTGGTTGGTTTATCATCTTCAAAAGGGGGAAATTGCTATATGTAGTTTTGATGATGAGCAGATGACTACAATAGACTAGGTCCCTGGATGTTCGAGGCAACAGTACAGCTGGCACACATCTTCACAGCTTTATCCATTTGTGTAACAAACTGGCAGGTGTTGCTTGTACTGATTAGGACGCCTAGTCCAATGACATTTCAAGCTTAATCATCACTCATTTATAAAAGGAAAAAAATGCTTCTTCATCAAATGGTTTTTGCAAATCCAAAGAGTGAAAAAAAGGTAGCAAAAACTCCATATTCAACACTGCTCAATTTCCTAGCTATATGTGTGTGCTTAAATAGAGAGTACCTTGAGTGAATTTTGATTTGTAAACAAATTACTAATGTTATAAGAGTAATGAACTTTTTTCTTATTTGAGAGTGGTTAGGTAGAGTTATCTAAGGTGGATATTGGTTAGAGTTAATCAATATCAGGGTATGTTCTTGGCAGAGTTGTCAAGATGAGCCTGTAGTAGAGCTATTGCAAGTGGAAAGAACCTAGAGTTAGGTTCATTGAAGGTTGTAATCAAGAGTTTGATTATTGGATTTTAAGGTGATTGTGAGGGAAAGTCGTGGTTTTTTCTTTCTTGAGCAAGGGGGTTTTCACGTCAAATTCTTATTTTTTTACTCTTCCTGCACTATCTCTTACTTCCTGGTTGCTTTAATGAGTTCTGCTTATGATTGACTTTGAGGGACCTGGTCCCTCACTGTGTGGTGCAATCCTCAGGGTTTCAACAATCTCCTTTCCTATCTCGAGTGCATTAGTTATAGTCAAGCTACCTCATTTAATCCTCGATCGGTCCTCCATATTTCTGTTCCTTCGCTCCTTCTTGATCTCTCAATCCATCACTAAAAGCCTATGCTGGATCGAAAGATTCTTAGTTGAAATAACCTTGCAATCTTTATAAATACCCCTATCACCCTTCCTAAAGAGCAAAAATTCAATATGAGTCCTGGCAATCGAAGTACAAAAGGTAACTAAGTGAACCTCCTTCTTCTAAAAGCTCGGATTAGCTACCATCAACCCAAAAGCCCGAGCAAAATTCATAAGTGAGGCTCCACTTTCGTCCCTCTTACCGAAATCAAAGCCTTCATGCATATCGTCATAACCCCTTGATGATGACCCGATGTGAACATTGAAATCCCCTCCTATGAAAAGCTTCTCCTTGTTAGGGACACCCTTACGATCTTATCCAAATCCTCCTAAAAGCTCTTCTTCTCTTTCTCACCCAAGCCTACACGTGGGGCATAAGCACTAACAATGTTCAAAGTAGATCCTCCAATGACTAAATTAATCAGCATCATCCTATCTGACCCTCCTAACCCTACCACTTGCTTTCTAAGATCGTCATCTACCAAGATACCTACTCCATTCTTATTCCTCGCACTTTTTGAGTACCACAACTTATACCTATCTACTACCCGCGCCTTAGTATCTACCCATTCTGTTTACTAGAGAAAAACTAAATTAATCCACCTCTTCCTAAAAAATTTCACTAGCTCAATGGACTTTCTCGATAAAATACCCTATGTTTGGATAATATTTATTTATTTATTTATTTATTTAAAGAAGTTTTTCCTTTCTCTCTATTTAAAGAAAATAATTAATCTATTATATGTTGTTGCTACTTCATCCAATCTTAATTGGTTTTTTCAAAGAGTGAACTTTGACATAAAATTATGCTTTAAAGAAATAGTTTACTTATAAGGGTAAAAGAGTCATTCAATAGTTGAAGGCTATTTTGATCAATCAATATTTGTATTCATACTTTTATAATAATATAGATAGACGTAGAGATATAGACTAATATCTATGAAAGTGCTTTGCATGTTATCTCATATCAACCTCAATCATTGCAAAAAATATTAGATAATTATTAATAACTTGTATGAATTATTTTATGAGGTACAAAAATGTACTCTGATCCTGACTTTAGATCCCTACCTCGATTTGGATCCCCACCCTCTACCCTGACTCGACACACGACATGAGATCTTGATTCTTAATCTAACATGGGATCTGAATCTATACCCCAACTCGTGACTCGACCCTTGACCCAACTCCAACCCCTAAAATTTGAATTCCAATCCTAACTCAATACATGACCTGATATCCTGATTCTTGACCCGGTATGAAACCCAGACTTGTGACTCGACTCTTGACCCAACTCCAAACCCTAAAAACTGACTCCTTATCTCAAACCAAACTCAAGGCCCTGAACCTGAGATCCAACCTCGACATGAACCCAACTCTGTACTATACCTCAATCCATTAACTCGACACTCGATAGGAGATCCCAGTTCGGGATCTATCTTTCGATCTTGACTTTAGATTTGATTTTTGATTTCAATTCAGTCGTTTTTCTTAAATTTGAGAAAAATATGTATATTTGATAAATTTTTGCCAAACATGAAAATTGAAAAATATTTCACTTCTTATTAAACATACCTTTAATGGTGAATGTAATTTGGAGTTGAGCCAATGTGTACTTATAGAAACTAGTTTAACCGCACGTGCCTCGCACGTGTGTGAAGATTTTTTAAGAAATTCAAAAATATCAAATCACTTCTTAAAGATCCTTCACACTTTAGTATAATAATGTAAAAATAACATATAATTTATTGTAAGCACATATATTTTACCACCAGAAGTTACAAGTGGTTAATGGATATCACTTTTGTGTTTGTCATGCAGTACCACGTTTCCTTACTGGTAGAGACTAAGAGAGATGCATCGATTTGAATAATTTGTAGTACGATTATTTCTTTTTTATTTTTCTATATTTAAAATCTTTATTTATTTTTAAAGTTAAACCTTTAGAAAATCTTCTTATTCATCATTTTCATATTTATTTCTAGATTTTTCTAATCTTCTAAACATCAACTTTAATTGATTTAGAATTGTTAAACTAATGAAAAAGGTAATAGCTATCATTAGTTGTGATGATCTAATAAGGAAAGGTTTACTATAAATATTTAATTAATTTTCAAATCATAAATATTAGAAAAATAGTGAAGAGACGATTTTGTCTAAAGCAGAGACTTTTAATAAAAGGCAAAAAGTTCAAACAATATTTTTAAAATCCTTCACACTTTTAATATAGTATAGATAAGGATAACAGAAAGCAAAAGTAGTGTATATTAGGGTACATTTTTTGACCTATTTACATATGGAAAAAATAAAAATAAAATGCAACTGATCAAAGATTAGATATTGAATAACAACTAAAAGACTTGAACTTTACTTATGCTTGAGAGCTACTTTTTGGTTCTAACCAAGTTCGATATCATTGTGATCATTTGGTTATATGAATGGGCGTATAATTGCATAGTATCAGTGAGCAAAAAGTAGTGCTACATAAGGACAAGCAAAGGTTTAAGTTCGAGGTGTTGATGAGTGACAAATTTACCACTCATAGACATCCAAATTCATACACTACTATGGCTAAAATTGTGTATGTAAGCCCGATTTTCCATTGAAATATGTTAATTTTTTATTTTTGTGATCTTGCAGGTCCTATGATGAAGATGAATGGAAATCAAGCTGAAAAGAAAGGAAAGTAGGTAAAAAGGGACAAAATATGGAGAACAGGAGGCCCTCAGTTACCGCAATCGCAATCCTCAGAGTCGCGGTTATGGTCAACCAATCAGATATCATAAGACCCTCAAGTGACGCGATAGTGAAAAGATTCTATGTGATCGCATAAGCGCGATCATGAGCCGAAGATCGTGATCGCGATGGAGCAGCTGAATGTCCTGGGGGTAAATTTACCAATTCACGCAGCTAAGCCAAAAAATTTCACAAAATGACAAACCCTTACACATTTTTGGGGATCTTCCTACAAATTTTTGAAGCATTCATAGAGAGGGATTTTCTAAAGAGAGAAGAAACAATTGTTCTTAAATCTCCAAGAGATATTTTTTATTGTGATTTGAGATTGGATCTTTGGAATTACTTCTGCTTTGTTTTTAATGAATGAAATGAATATCAATTTGAGTAATCTTCTTTTCTCTATTTTCATGAGTAGCTAAATATCCATCTTGGGGTTATGTTTGAATAGGGTGCAAATGTGTGTGGGTCTTGATTGTAGTTTTAATTCTTTGTTAATGATGTTGGGTTTCACTAATACTTGATTGGTAAATTGAAATTTGTGGGTGAAAGCCCCAAATCTCCCTACGTCCCACATCCTTGAAAGAGGGATGTGGGTGATAAGTATTTCTGGACAATAAAATAAATTTTAGTTTATTCCTTTACATTATCTTAGAAAGAAGGATGGATTGTGAATTTGTTATATCCTAGAAATAAGGATGCCCACATTGAGGTTTTGAGTTGATTTGTTTGCCAACCCCATGAGGTATTCAAAAGAATCCATGGGTGATATTTTATTATTTTGTTGAAAGACTAACATCAAAATCTCTAACCTAGCCTACCCATGTAGTCATTAACTAGAATTTGAACTTTAATCTCCTGTACCCATACACTATTTTCCCCCATTTTCCCCCAGGAAATCATAACCCTAAGACTATTTTCTTATTGGAATTCAAGTTACAACTACTGCTCTCCATTAGTTATTCAAGTCAAATTTTATTTGAATAACCTTCCAAACCATAACCCCCCCCCCCCCAATTTAAATTTTATGTCTTGTTTTACATTTACATTGCGGGTGGATACTTAGAAACTTTCAACATATATAGGATTCAAAAACTAGTTACACTCTCAGTGGATTCAACCCCAACTCAAGTCGGCTTATTATATTGACAATGATCATCTTGCCCCAAAATAATGGAGTAAGTTGAGCATGATCAAAATGATGCCATTGTCGAGGAGTGAAACTTAGTTTTCGTTTATGTTTTGTTGATAGTAACTTTAGGTTCACCCGTGGTAATGTATTTCACTTTTGTTGTTGTTGTTTTTGATTAGGTGATTATTATTTCTTCCAAATAACCATGAGTATATAAGGGATCATCCACGACCCATCATAGGAACATATTGAAGTTACGGACTTTCTTTGTGACTAAGAGCATGCTAATGTCATCCGTATTCCCTTTATTGAGAGAAGTGGAGTATTTTATGTCACAAATATCATGCTCTACTTGCTTCATATGAAGGGTTTGCTCGGAGGTCAACCGTATGAAGATGTCAACTTCCATTTGAGGAACTTTGTGAAAATAGGCTCTCCATTTGATTTTTCTCATATCACACAAGAATCTATTTAGTTGAGGCTTTTTTCGTTCTCTATAACGAGTGAAGCGGTGTTGTGGTTGAGATATCTACCCATCGGGTCCATCACATCATGGGTTAAACTTACGGATCCTTTCTTGGATCGATACTTCCCACCTTTAAAGATGTTACAGTTGCGTGACGAAATTAAAAATTTTCGTCAACTCAATAAGGATCCTTTGTATAAAGCATGGGGGAGATTTAAGGACAAGATTATGAAATGTCCTAACCACGAGGTGCTGGAGCAGATACTTATCCAAATATTCTATTGGACGTTAGATCAAGTCAACAAAACCATAGTGGACAATGCATCCAGCGGATAACTTATGAAATTGCCTTATCAAGTTGAATTAAATGTGCTAGATCAAATGGCTAGTCTAGCTAAGGGTTGGCACATGAAGGATTTTGAGGTGGCCACGGGGTTTTCCTCTTTATCCTTTGTGTGTTAAGATCTAAGAAAAAAGAGGAGAGAGATGCAAATATGTCAAGTTGATGTCACACCTTGAACTTCTTACTAAACATGTGATAAGATCCTCTATTGAAAGAGTCAACACTATAGATACAAGGGATACTATGGCATGTGAAGATGCAAAAGAAGAGATACTTGATGACAAGATGGGATTGTTGCCAAATTATTTGAAGGGTTTTCACGTTGCTTATCAAAGGCAAGGTAGGAATAAAGGTCAAAATAATGAGAATCGAGACATGTCTCCATGTGAAATAGAGAGGTACATTAATGGGGATGTTTTGAGTCGAATTTTGATAGGAGTCAAGGGGACCAACATGATAGTGAGGGAAATAAGGAGTGACTTCTCCAAGTTACACCAAATGGTAGAGTCTTATTCAACCTCCATCCACCACCTAGAGGTAAAATTGAATCAAATATCGACGTACCTCTTGGAAAAACAAAATAAAGAGATGTCGAGTGGTATGGTAACAAATGCTTTTATCATGAGAAGTAGAAAAACTCTTGAAAGGGCATAGGACTTAATGATGACCCCAGAAAAAGAGAAAATAATAAGCAAACAAATGTGAAGAGAAAGAGGCCAAATGATAACGAGTTAAAGCCAAGTGAAGATATCATTAAAAGTTCGAAGGTGAAAGACTCCCAAGTCATCCCCATGCCACCAATTACAATTTCTTTCTTTTTTTCTCAAAGGCTCAAGAAAAAAAAGGGAAAATACCAAGTTTAAGAAATTTCTTGATAAATTTAGCAATCTATCCATCTACATTCCTTTGATAGAAGCTTTGCAACAAATGTCGGGGTAAGCTAAGTTTATGAAAGAATTAGTCTCTAAAAAGTGACTTGTGGAGGATGAGACAATAGAAGTGACTCATAATTATGGTGAAATTATGTCAAGCACGATGGCGGAAAAAAAAAGACTCCAGTGCTTTCACAATCCCTTGCACCATTGGCATGTTCAATTTTGCAAAGTCCTTGTGTGACCTTGGGGCGAGTATCAATTTAATGCCATATGTCGTATTTCATAAGCTAGGGTTGGGAAAACCACACCTACCACCGTGATATTATTAATGTCTGGACAAACCATCAAGAAATCTATTGGGATACTTTATGATGTGCTAGTTAAAGTTGACCGATTCATCTTTTCGGCCAACTTTGTGATCCTTGATTGTGCTTTAGACCATGAAATTTTTATTATTATCAAAAGGTCATTTTTAGCCATCGGGAGGGAATTGGTAGATGTGGAGTGCGGCGAGATGAAATTCCACCTAAATGTTGAAGAAATTTCTTTCAATGTATGAAAGTCTATGAAACAACCAATGGACTTGCAAGTGGTTTTGATGATCGATGCCAGCGATGATGAGGTGTTAGATTTTGTTGATGTGAGATTGGTGAATGACCCATTAGTAGGAGTCTTACGGAATTATGAGAGTGACGAAGTTGAAGCATTCGATAAAGTGGTTGCATCTTTAATGGGACTTGGATCCTACACAAAGAACATGGTGAAGTTGGATCTTGATCTAAAAAATTGTGAGAGTCCACCCCCGAAGCCATCCATCCTTAGGCCACCTCAAATTGAATTAAAACTATTGCCACCACACCTTCGATATGTATTATTAGGTGATGGTGACATTTTTTCTATCATTGTTGCTAGTGATATCAAACCTTAACAAGTGGAAGCTATCAAATTGGTAGTGAAAAAGTTTATTCGTGTCATCGGATGGACACTTGTGGATATCATAGGCATAGTCCCCAGCATTTGTAACCCATAAGATCAATCAAGAACTAGATCATGTACTAAGTATAAAACATCAGAGGAGACTAAATCCACCCATGTAAGAGGTGGTAAAGAAAGAAATTATAAAGTGGCTTGACGTGGAGTCATCTATCCAATCTCCAATAGCACTAGGGTAAGCCCGGTGCAATATGTTCCAAAGAAAGATGGCATCACAGTAGTTGTGAATGAAAATACGACCTTGTTCCCATCTATCGGTCACGAGGTAGAGGGTATGCATGGACTAGCATAAGTAAATTCTTGGATCTAGAAGGACCATTTCCCCATGCCCTTTATGGATCAAATGCTAGATAGGTTGGCCGGAAGGGGATGGTATTGCTTCTTAGATGGTTATTCGAGGTACAACCAAATTTTTATTTCCCCAGAAGACCAAGATAAGTCAATATTCACTTGCCCTTATGGCACATTCGCATTTAAACAGATGCCTTTTGGTTTGTGCAACGCAGCGATAATATTCCAACAGTGCATGTTATCAATCTTTGTGTATATAGTTAACGATTCGATGGAAGTCTTCATGGATGATTTCTCAGTAGTAGTAAACTCATTTAAGTCATTCCTTGAACATCTAAGCAAAGTACTTGAGAGATATGTGGAAACCAAACTTGTCCTAAATTGGGAGAAGTGTCATTTCATGGTCATGGAGAGTATTGTTTTGGGCCACAAAATCTTGGGGAAAGGAATACAAATTGATCAAGATAAGGTTGAGGTAATTTACAAGTTATCCCCTCGCTCCTCCATAAAAGGCGTGCGCATTTTCCTTGGGCATGCCGAGTTCTATATGTGATTTATTAAGGACTTCTCTAAAATCCTCATCCAATATGCAAACTCCTTGAAAAGGAGGAAAAAATTAATTTTGATGGCGAATGCTTGAAGTCCTTTAATTGTCTCAAGGAGTTGCTTATTACATCCCCCATCATTGTGGCGCCGTTTTGGTCATATTTGTTTGAGGTAATATGTGAGGCAAGCGAAATTACATTAGGGGCGGTGTTTGGACAATGCAAAGAAAAGTTATTTTATCTGATCTATTATGCGAGCATTACCTTAAATGATGCTCAACGTAACTACACAGTTACGAAGCAAGAATTATTAGCGATGGTATATACTTTTGAGAAGTTTTGTGCCTATTGTTGGGCACCAAAGCGGTGGTGCACATGGAATATGCCACCCTTAAATACCTTATGGCAAAGAAATAAGCCAAACCATACTTGATTAGATGGATCTTGCTCTTGCAAGAGTTTGATTTTGAGGTAAAAGACCGAAAGGGTTGCGAAAATCAAGTGGTCAGCCATTTCTCGTGCCTTTGAAATAATCTTGAAAAGCATGGGGAGATTGAGTTTGGTGATGACTTTCCTGATGAACTATTATGTCAATCTCGGGAAATGTAACACCGTAGTTTGCAGATTATGCTAATTATGTGGTGATTGGAGTACTCCCCGAGGATCTTAGCTATCATCAAAAAAAGTGGTTCTTGTTTGATGTAAAGAAATATTTTTGGGACAAACCCTTCCTACTTTGGGAATGCGTGGATGGTATGATTCAGTGTTGTGTTATGAAAGCGGAAACCTCCTCTTTCGGTGGTCACCATGAGGGGATTCGAACTGCCACCAAAGTTCTTCAATGTGGTTATTATTGGCCCACCATTCATAGATATTCCATTACGTGGGTCAAAGCATGTCATCAATGTCAAATACAAGGTGGCATCTCGAGAAGAAATGAAATGCCACTTAGGCCCAATCTTGAAGTCAAATTTTTCGACGTGTGGGGGATTAATTTTATGGGTCCTTTTGTGAGCTCCTTTGGTAACAAATATATATTGGTGGTGATTGATTATGTATCTAAATGGGTAGAAGTCGTGGCCCTTCCGAACAAAGAGAGCAAAAGTGTCACTTTCTTCTTGAAGAATTACATTTTTACAAGGTTCAAAATATTGTGTGCCATTATTAGTGATGGAGGATCACACTTTTGCAATCGGGTTTTTGGGGATCTTCTTGACAAATATGGGGTGAAGCATAAGGCTGCTACCCCATATAACCCCTAAACAAGTGGTCAAGTCGAAGTGTCCAATCGAGAAATCAAAGTTGTACTTGAGAAGACCATAAATGTAGACCAAACTAATTGGGCAAGGCAGCTTGATGAGGCACTTTGGGAGTATATGATAGCCTACAAAACCCCAATTGATATGTCCCCCTATCAATTAGTGTTCAGGAAGTCATGTCACTTTCCCGTCGAGCTTGAGCACAACGCTTTATGGGCATTGAAGAAGTTAAATATGAATTGTGAAGAAGCTTTCGAGTCAAGGGTCACTAAATTTCATGAGTTGGAGGATTTTCGACTCAAGGCCTATGAAAGATCCACTTTATATAAAGAGAAAATGAAGAAATGGCATGGTGCTAAGATCCTAAGGCGAGAATTTTATGTAAGAGATAGTGTACTTCTCTACAACTCTCGTTTGAAGCTTTTTATGGGGAAGAATCGTTCAAAGTGGTCGGGACCCTTTGTGATTTTGAGTGTTTACCCTAGTGGTGCTATCGAATTAGAGGACCACGAGAAAAAGAGATTTTTAGTAAACGGACAAAGGCTGAAACTCTACAACGTAGGAGGCCTCACGCAGCCAAGGTGGAGTTGGTGTGTTTCAAAGATCCTCAATATTGATAAAAGAGCATCATTTTGCAACGTCAAATTAGGCGCTTAATGGGAGGCAACCCATCGGTTACATGTTTATTGCATTTTTGATGTTTATAGGTGTTTCAACACAAGTTGGAAGTCCAAAAATAATGGGAAAAATAGAGTTGGAAAGTTGGCAGTTGTGTAGAAAAATAGAGAAAAATAGGGGAAAATCAATTTCAGTTATCGTGATCGCAGTACGTGGATCGCGATAGTGTTCTTGCAATGGCATCACATCGTACCATGATCATGGTATGTGGATTGCGATGGCAGTCTCGCAATCTCTTCACATCCTATCATGATCGTGATAATCCAAAAATATGCGAGTTGCGGCTTAAAGGAGCTCTTTCTAACCCTTCTTATTGTTTTATATGTTGCAATGAGGGCACTTCAACCCTTTAAGTTGGGGATGGATTTACATTTGTGTTCGCATTTCATAATCTAAAGTCTCACCCCAATCATAGAGATTTTTGTGCTTTTTTTTGATTGATTTAGGATGAGTCTTCCCTTATGACAGACTGAGTGACTACATTCTTAAGGTAAAATTTTCATGCTTGGATTTTGAGTCATAAAAGTAGGAAAAATCAAAGTACTCGTAACATTGGAGTTTCGGGATCACCCGTATACCTATGGTGAAGTCTGAGTAGCCATATGGTTTACCCTCATGAGAACTAAAATGTGAGACAGCGGCTTGATTCGGTGCCATCAATAGCAAGTTTTTGCATAGTATAAACGCGAAGCAGCACCCCCATTCATTCAAAAACTTTTTTAAAAAAAAACAAGGGCATGGACATGAACAAATTTATAATAATGCTTTTCCTCTTTCTTTGTGACTCCAAAGTCCTTAGTTGGTAATAAAGGGTAAATACCTCCTTTTGTCTCTAGTAGGAAATGCAATTGAGCATTCTTGAAAAGTTTGCATGTTATGTGCGGTGAGCGTAGTTGTTTAACTCTCATACTTACTTGTATCATCTAGAAATTATTTTGTTAGTCCCTCAAGGTTAAGTGTAATTGTGATTGGTTGATGAAATAATCTTAGGACTTCTATGTGAACATAGGAACCCACTTTAGCCTAAAGACCCTACCCATACATAGAATAGTATCCCTAGTCACCCATTTTAAGCCTTTGAACCTTTCTTTGGCAACCTCATTATAATCCTTGAACCATTTGAAGTTTACCCCTCTTTTGCAACCTACCCTCCTTGAACTTAAAAATAAAACTTGAGGCCAAAAGCCTAAGTTGGGGGTGGTAAGTCTTGGAAGGGTGACCTTGGGCCATGGTGTTGTAAGTGGATGCTTAAAAGCTATGCAAGTGAAAAAGTGAAAAAGAAAGGAACCATCAAAAATGGGAAAAAACAGATTGCATAAAAAAATGAGAAGAAAATGTTCTCAAAAAAAATGGGTGAATCAAAGTAGTGAAAGTAGGCACATGTGTGAAGTTGGAAATAAATGAAGTGGTCCATGGTCCAAAGTTCAATTGAATAGTGTGATGTAGATATTCAAGGAGGGTGTAGTCACTTTGTTCCCAAATGATATCATACCTTTATCCGAGCCTACATTACAAGCTTGAAAAAATCGCTCGAGATCTCCAATCAAGTGTAGTCAATGTAGTGGTGATTGAAATAAGAGCTAGCATATGGTAGGATACTTGTTCGCATTGAGATATTCTTTGTAAGAGTGAGCGGTAGCACTTAAATCCCTTGTTTCATGATAGATACTTTGGTGTGTGGGATTTCCTTTCGGGTGGAGGTATGTAGACTAATTAAGGTGGGTGAAATTATCATCTTCTGAAAATAAGGCAAAGGAGTATAGTTGAGTCGTTGTTGATGGAGAGTCACTGCTAGAGAGTTAGTAATTGATGCTTAGTTATTCTTTAAAGTCTTTTTCATTCTTGAAAGTGTGATTTAGTTTGAGGGGAGTTGTAAGAATAGCTTTACCCATGTTTGAGAGCTACTTGTTGGTGCTAACCAAGTTTGATATCATTGTGATCATTTGGTTGTATGAATGGGCGTATAATTGCATAGTATCAGTGAGCAAAAAGTAGTGTTGCATGAGGACAAGCAAAGGTTTAAGTTCGGGGTGTTGATGAGTGACAAATTTACCACTCATAGACATCCAAATTCATACACTACTATGGCTAAAATTGTGTATGTAAGCCCAATTTTCCATTGAAATATCTTAATTTTTTATTTTTCTGATATTGCAGGTCTTATGATGAAGATGAATGGAAATCAAGCTGAAAAGAAAGGAAACTAGGTAAAAAGGGACAAAAGTTGAAGAACAAGAGGCCCTCAGTTACCATGATCGCAATCCTCAGAGTCGCGATTGTGGTCAACCAATCAGAGATCAGAAGACCCTCAAGTGACGCGCCCGTGAAAAGACTCTATGTGATCGCATAAGCGCGATCGCGAACCGAAGATCGCGATCGCGATGGAGCAGCTGAATGTCCTAGGGGCAGATTCATTAATTCACGCAGCTGAGCCAAAAAAATCCACAAAATGACAAACCCCTACACATTTTTGGGGATCTTCCAACAAATTTTTAAAGCTTTCATAGTGAGGGATTTTCCTAGGAGTGAGAAGAAACAATTGTTCTTAAATCTCCTAGAGATATTTTTTATTGTAATTTGAGATTGGAGATTTGGGATTACTCTTGCTTTGTTTTCAATGGATGAAATGGATATCAATTTGAGTAATCGTTTTTTCTCTATTTTCATGAATAGCTAAATATCCATCTTGGGGTTATGTTTGAATAGGGTGCAAATATGTGTAGACCTTGATTGTTAGTTTCAATTCTTGGTTAATGATGTTGGGTTTCACTAATACTTGATTGGTCAATTGAAATTTATGGGTGGAAGCCTTAAATCTCCCTAAATCCCACATCATCCTTGAAAGAGGAATGTGGGTGATAAATATTTGTGAACAATAAAATAGATTTTAGTTTATTCCTTTACGTTGTCGTAGAAATAAGAATAGATTGTGAATTTTCTAGATCTTGGGCATCATCCTAGAAATAGGGATGCCCACATTGAGGTTTTGGGTTGATTTGTTTGCCAACCCCATGAGGTATTCGAAAGAATCCATGGGTGATATTTTGTTGTTTTGTTGAAAAACTAACATCAAAATCCCTAACCTAGCCTACCCATATAATCATTAACTAGAATTTGAATTTTAATCTCATATACACTATTTGCCCTTAGGAAAGCATAACCCCAAGTCTATTTTCTTATTGGAATTCAAGTTACAATTTTTGCTCTCGATTAGTAATTCAAGTTAAATTTTGTTTGAACAACCTTCCAAACCATACCTCTCAATTTTAATTTTATATCTTACTTTACATTTACATTGCGAGTGGATACTTAGAAACTTCCAACATACATAGGATTCGAAAACTAGTCACATTCCTCGTGGATTCAACCCCAACTCAAGTTAGGTCATTATATTGACAACGATCGTCTTGTCCTAAAATAATGAAGTAAGTTTAGCATGATCAAATACCCATGATATGCAACACAACAATAGAACTGCAAAAGCTTTCTGCCTATCTCTACTCTCTCATTATCTTATTGTCTCCATATTTGGTGATACTTTTAAGAGCATAAGACGTTTAAATTTATTTGGGCCTCTTTTCTCTACAAAGTCAAGCTGAGTCACTTATAGTATCTTTTAGTTTTGACCCAATCACTGAATTAGCTTGACCCTTTTTCTTAATGTAGAAATTGTTGTCAAGTTATGTCCTTTGGCTGGCATGTAATGGCTTTCGACCATTCGCTAGTAATTGGCTTAATCACATTTTTGTAATAGTTAAAACTATTGGAGAGCTCTATTCGACATTTTTGACAATTCAATTAATTTATGAATCAACTCTTTTCTTGATCGGGATCCCCCCCCTCCCCAAAAAAAAAACTCTTTTGTTGGTTTGTCACTATCTAACTAACCGTATCGTGCGGGCACCTACTCTAATATACCTCGATAGGAGAACCAAACCCTTACCACCCAATTAAAAACATGCGAAAGTCATTTAAAAATATCATTAGGCTCTTCAAATTCTATTAAACTTATTACAAAATCCTTAACATACATCAAAGAAATCTTTTTCTCAGAGGATCTAGTCTAAACATATATAAGAGCTACTAAATAGAATAAGAAATACGTAAGACCAACTTTCATGGAGGAATGATGGAAGTTGTTTGAGATCTCTATCCGCATCAAACAAGAAACCTCAATTGATCCTGCAATCAGGCTACACCCTGAAAAGATATAGCAAGAGTAGTATCAGTACAATCACTTGTACTGATAGGTATCATCAGATGGCCCAAGTTAAATCATGTACATAATACAAATAGGGTAAAAAACATAAATTCCCTAGTTAATGAAAGTAATTACACAAAATCCCCTCTTATTTTCTCTCTCCCAAATTTTGGCAAATATACTCATACATTCGCTCAACTAATGTACATTGGCGAATGTATGATAAAACATCCATTCCTAAATTTAAGGTAATTGAAATAATTAATTTCTTTACTTTTCCTTAATTAACGTCAATAATTAGCTAGCTAACTTTTCTGACCTCTGAAATCTGAAATCTTCCAAAGAACAGAATCATTCAATTTATTTTTATCTTTCTCTCTCACTATTTTCTCCCACAATTTCAATTACTTTTCTTGCTTTATTTTTTTTTCTTTTTTTCTTATTTTATTTTTTGCACTCTCTTTTATCTATCTCCCACTGATGGGAGATTAGTTGTAAATTATTTTGATATATCATGGATAATTTATTATAAATATTACAACTGAAATGGGTATCATCAGAATCGGTTGATTCAGAGTCCTTTTTCTAGGCTTAATAATTGTAATTTCTTGATTTTTTTTTGTGAATAATATGAATGTGAATTGCAAAATTGTTGATTGCTTGATCACTGTGATGTTCTTTAGCTGATAATTTTTTGTTTTATTTTTTTCTTTTTTTTTGTTTAGTTGTGTCTTTAACACTGTTCTATGAGAGTTTCCTTTGCTTCTTATTAAAGATTGCAAAAATTAGGATATCAAAATAGTGAAATATTTTTGAGTTGGTTATGGGAATTTTCAATATTACATTTGCTCCCTTTTTGTATAATATGTTAGCATAAATTAAAGCCGATGTATACTAAAATTGTGTCATTCCAGTAAACTTACGAATGTATAACATGTTGTTATACATTCAAATCATTGTATAATAAAACTGTGCCATTCCAGTAAATATTCGAATGTATAATATTTGATTATACATTCGTCTATGTATATAATGAAAAATGCCGCAATGACAGAAATTGCATTTTGTTCTGGTTTTATTATTTTTAACATGTTTGTTTAACCCATTGACTCAGTGTAAAAAAATTTATGCAGTTATGTACTGATTTATCGTAACAAAGACTGCAAGTGGGTGTTGAAGGTGTCTTCTATGAATGAATCGAAAATTGATGCTTATATAAGAAGTGGGTATTGAAGGCTTCTTATCCTTATTCATATTCCTTATACATATGTTGTGGGTGTGTATATACTATATAATTTGGCAACTATTATAGTAAATAGTTGTTAATATATAATGTGTATTACACAATTATACACTAAACTTTCATATATATATATATATATATATATATATATATATATTTAATATGATATACTATTATACTTTATTAATATGCTTGATGTTTTACTAACAACAATGACTTTTAACTAGCTACATGTATTATTTTTTGTTTAAACAACATAAGAAATGGCAGACTTATGTAACATAATTCATGATAATTTAAGTGGCCTTTTTCATTTTGTTTTATGTGTATGGTTATAGATTATACTTTTGTGTAAATGTATGATACATTCACAAAGTATTTAATGTAAAAAATATATTAAAAGTATGTTAATAATGTATGATATAGTGTTATAGTTTAAAAATATGTATGACGTTAAATATTTTCTTTATTTTCTATTAAGTCATGAACGTTTAACAACATGTATGATGTTATGTAATTGTAATACTCCGTACTTCTACCTAACTTAAATTCATCCCGAAGATGTCAAAAACATGCTTTAACTATGAATACACTTTTATATATGTGAAATTTTTAAGATTTGACTTTTTGTTGTGTGAAAAATTGAATAAGCCTTCCATCGATACCAAATTCGTCTAAATCCAATAACCGGGTAAGAAGTTATGGCGATTTAAAGTTTCAGTCGTAAAACACCGTCATTTCAGCCAGTGGCGCATCGCACCATAAGCCAAAATGACGTTTGTCAGTTTCCAGTAAGACTCTGCGATTACACCGCATCGCGGAGGGCTCCTAAATCCCAATTGTCCTTTTTCCAGTGAATCTCTGTGATGTCTCCGCATCACGCCAAAATTTCAGGTCGCAAATAAAGTGGAAATGCGATAGCTCCGTGTCGCGCCATCTCCCAATTTTCCAGTTGTCAAATTTCAGAGACATGGCGCGATAGCACCGCGTCGCGCCAACTTGCCAAATCGAGAAATTTTGACGAAAAATAAATATTTTATCCAAGGATAAATTGGTCTTTTCACAAGGTTTTAACACATTCAAGTGCGGGATTTAATCCCTAAAAATGTTTCAAATCATTATTTACTCACTTTTTTCCCAAATCAAGAACATTCTCTCCCAAGAAATAAAACCCTAGCTTTCAAGAAATCAAAGCCAATTTCGAGAATCTCTCCAAGAACTTCAAGAAAATTACAATCAAGGTATGCATAGTGTTCATTCATGGATTCCTTTCGTCCATGAAGCCCAAGAATCAAGTTTTAAATCATGTATTATGAGTATTATGTTGTGGGTTGATTATGTTTATATGATTGTTGTTGTATGGTTCTCAACTTGGAATCTCAATGTATTTTTTTTATGAAATTACATTAGTATATGAGTTTAAATCCATGAATTGAGTAGTTATGAGGTGTTAATTGATGATTATACCTATGCCCTAAGTGGTGCATGTAAGGTGTTTGATAAAATGCCTAGAAGTCTAGAAATTAAGACTAGAAATTATGTAATATAGCTCAATAGTTACTTAAGTGATGGATTCATGTTTTACTCTTATGTTAAAATTACTCCCATGCTATTGATGTGCAATGTAGATGCTTGTTGAAATGTTCATGATGCTAGAATGCGGAATTATGACATTGATTATATGCATTCCTCCATGTACAAGATTATGATAACCATGTACTTCATGAAATTCCAAACTTATTGTTTTATGAATTGTTGATATTGGTCATGTTTTCACAATATCCTCAGTCAAGCCATGCTCAGTAGAATTCAGTCAGTCATGTGACTCAGGAAAACTCAGTAAACTCAGTAATCTCAAAAGGCTCAGTACTTCAGTAATCTCAGTAGTATACCGTTAGTCAACGGAACTCAATGAACTCAGTCCAGTTCATTTCAGTTAATCATGTTCATTACCTATTCAAATAGGAGTAGGATTTAGCACCGAGTGAACCCAAGGATGAAGACACACACTGACAGTTGAGGGTGTGATCCTTAGAAGCAATCCTTGCGTTCCAGAACTATGTAGCCAGTATAGGTTGAGACATCAACACTGACAGCTGAGGGTTGATGAGGTGAATAAACACTGTCAGATAAGGATCCCACCGTTCTCTTTTGGGAACACTATCAGATGAGGGTTATCCACAGCTTGTCTTTACCAGTGGCGCGGTATTGACACCCTTCCAATTGGGGTTACAGATTGGACCTCAACCTAGCTATATTGATTTATTTGGGGCATGTCGGTTAGATGACTACTTCCCACAGTTACAATTTCAGACTCAGTCTCAGTAATAAAACTTAGATAGTTCTTCAGAATTTTAGGACTGTCAGATACAGTCAACTCAGAATAGTATGAAACTCAATTAGTTCCATCAGAACTTAGACTGTCAGATACAGTCGCTTAATATTAGTTATATCAGTTATCAGTGACTCATGTTATCAGTAATCAGACTCAGTAGTCAGTACCATCATGAATTCAGTCGCAAACACTTATTAATGCATGTATTCTCACGTTTATATTATTCAGTCAGTTAGCATTGTTCATGCATTTGAACCCTTTGCATTCAGCCTACCTCGCTTGCATACCAGTACATTCAAACGTACTGACGCATTTGCACTATGGTGTTTTATACCATAGGTTCAGAAGTACGAGCTCCGGAGCATTAGTCGCATTCCAATTTCAACAGTCAGAGTTAGCAGTGAGTCCTCATCCTTCGAGGACATGATAATTACTTTATTTCTTCATTAGTTTATTTTAGTAGTTGGAGTTAGTTGGGGAAATGTCCCATCAACTCCTTATTCAAACAGTTTAAAGGCTTTCAGACTACAGTGTTTTCAGACTAGATGTTTTCATACATTGTTTCAGTGTTGGTATTATCGTACCACATTATTCAAATATGATTTTATCAGATGTTTATCAATTTTGAACCTTATGGCATGTTGCAGCCTACTATTTTCACATTTATATAGTATATTATGCAGTGTTCAGGTACAGATATCAGTCATTGGTTAGCTTGTGGTCCTTTGGGGTTATAAGCACCGTGTAACATTCCGGGTACTAGATTCGGAGCATTACAGTAATACATATGTTTTAACGTATGAGACACTTGTTCAATGTATTATTAACTTATAACATAATTTACCTACTGCTAAAAATTCAATATGTTGATATACAATAACACATTCTTTTGTAATTTAATTTTATATGTAATGTATAATAAAATGTAAGGCAAACTCAATAACTACCAAACTATATTAGCAACATTACAATATAGTGGAAGTAATTGCAAAAGATTTCTTCAGAAGTTATATTTGTATAATAAGAATAAGGACATCTATAAAATGTGAATTAACATCCAAAAAGTAACATTGTAACCATTCAACATCAACTACAAAACCAAGAATTAGTTGTTTCAATGCCGACTATTATAAAAAAAATGCTACTCTAAAGTAACAAGTGCACTTTCATCAATTGTTTGGAGATAACTATTCCTCGGTCGATGAGGATCCATTATTACTCATGTACCCTTCTTTTGCCTTTATCACTCCATAATATCATAGTAATAAAGCATAGTGTGCATCAAACCCACATGAATGGACTTGCTGCCTTCACTTAATATTTCTACATAGGCAGACACAAAGACGCCACAGTCCCTGATGTAAAAAAAAAAAAAAGCAATAAAGTCACAGTCCGTTCAATAATTATAACATCGTTATACATGTAAAAAAATCAATTTACTTAAACAGTTCAGTCGGTATTTCATGCCCTGAAAAAATAAAATCAGACCCTAATTACACAACAGTTACACATATATGATGATAACTTATACATTTAAAAAATAAATCAGACCCTAATTAAACAACAGCTAAACATGTATGAGGGTAACTTATGCATTTAAAAAATAAACTGCAGTAATATATAATGTCATAATACACAGTTTCATCTTAAATATGTATGACCTATATGCTTGTTAGAACGTATAATGTCACCTTTCAAAATAAGTAATGTATAAGAACTAATATATTATAACTTATACATTATAATGTCATATTCCATAATGTATAATATCACACTATTAAGTGCAAAACTTTGGCTAAAGTAAGAATGTATAATGTCACCTTATACAATATTAAAAAGTGTAAAACTTTGACCAAAGTTAGAATGTATAATGTCACCTTATACAATATTCAAACATTCACAACGTATAATTCCACTTATTACAATAACTGCCTCTTTTATGTACATCTTTTTATTGTATAATATAATGGAATATAACGCAGAAGACTAATATTATACATTATTTTGAAAAATAAAGTAACGTTAAATCAAATAATATAAATGTATAATATCAAATATGCAAGGAACAAAACCAACAAAAATATTTTGTTTTTGAGCATCTAACTGACTAAGTCCTAAACTAAAGCTAGGACGAGAATCTATTATCAAATATATACTATATTGGTTAAGCAATCGCAACTATAAACAAGAAATTCAAAGATCGGACTTGTATTATATGAAAAAAAAATGAAAAAAATCGACTAACAAACTAGAATGGGATTGCAAAATAAGGTAATTTCATAAAAATCAACATGCAACCAAACAAGAATCCGAATAAGAACTAACAACTTTAAAACAAAAAATGCAAAGATCTAACTTTTAATAAATGAAAAAAAATGATATTATCGAACTATCACACTGAAATGGATTTGCAAAAGCAATTAATTTCATAAAAAACAAACATGCAACCAAAACTCGAATCAGATTGTGATTTGGTAATGTTGAAAACTAAAAATTATTAAAAAAAATCAGTTTATAAGTCCAATAAATGTTTGATAACTTACAAATTGGTAACCTCTAAGTATATGATTGCTTGAATTTGAGCGTGAAAAAAGGTATTCAATAATGGAGGAACAATCGGTTGTTTAATGGAAGAAACAAATGAAGCACATATGAAAAAGAGAGAAAGTAAATGAGAAAGAAAGAGAAAGTAAAGAATTGTTTAATGGGAGAAAACAAGGGAGTAATAATGGGAAAGAGAGATAAAGTAACGATAAAGATTCTCCTTATTGGATGTATAAGAGGAATGAGACAGAAAGTACAAAAATAGGGGATTTTAGTAATAAGTTTGAGATTTATGTAATTAGTTTGTTAATATGGAATGTGTTGTAATAAGTTAAAGTTAGTGTGTGTATATGTAATTTTTAGATACAAATATTCGAAATCAAACATAAACTTACGTGGTATGCCAAATCAATTACTTAATCTAATATCTTTCACTCACCACTCTGCCTATTAGATTCTCACTATTGGGCCTTATTAATTTATATTAGTGATGCTAACGACAAGTCGATCCACCATACAACATTCGCTAACTGACCACCTTCTTGCCATTACATGAACTCCTAACTACGTATACATCATTTATTCAATTAATGAACCGGATCGTATATTACCAAGAACAGAAGATTAGTAAACCATTCAAATTGAACCCATTTATAACAACATCCTCAGAATACCATACAAATCATGAACAACACATGAATTCGCCTTTATGCATATTTGTTATACGGTCTAAGGTCAAGCAACACCAAAACAACTCGTAAGATCAATTTAAGCATGACACTTAACAATAGGCATTCAACCAGTATTATATACTAACAATTCCTCCTTAACACAATCAATTGACTAAATAATGAATCACTTTTAAATTCAACTACAATGAATGCCAAAGTAACTCAGTTTATCACTTTCTCATAAACACTTTATTTGTGTACAACAGAAAGTATTAGCTCATTTCAAGTACCATATCAACTACCCGGCTAACAGAAATATCCAAATATAATAAATAATAATATAACCCGATTCACTAAAGAAATCATCAAACTCTAATTTACCATGTACACTTATGTCATGGGTCTTATTCTTATATATGCCCACTAGCCATGACTTAGGAGACAAGCTTAGTCCATGTACCAAATAATCCAGACAACTAGTGTCTATCACCCTTATCCCAAGCAAAGTGTTATACCTCCTTATTCCAACGTATCATCCTTATCCTTCCTGAAATCCATCAATTAAATTTTGATCAACCTTTATCGATTCATCTAACAACAACAAACAGTATCATAAACAAAGAAAACCACATTAACAAGTAAATCAATCACCTTATACATCAAATAAGTATTTTTTTACCAATCTTATTATAGATTATCAATTTTCAACTTGCATTTACAATTGCCAAGTTCAACATACATCAGCATATATGCACTGCAACAAATAGACAAATAGTCGGTTAATATGCACGTATACAATCAACTTGAGTTTTAACTACAATTCAACCATCACCTACTCAAACAATAGTACCCGATTTCAAGCATATATATAAGTATAGACACAGCAAAATTGAGTTGACCTTCAGTTTATCACACCAGGGAGTAGCACAACTCTTTCTACCTATAACACCATTAACTCCTCAACTTCCATCCTAACTCCACGTCAGTAAAGATTGTATATTACACGATTAACTCTACATTCTCCTCCCGTATACTAACACACCACATTTGCACTCTTCACATAAGCTTATACTGAACAAATTAGTCAACTCTAACTACTCTAGGCTTAAGACATCAACACCAACTCTACTGTTAAAACCTGTTTCTCTTAACAACCCCCCACCAAATATCACTAGTTCATTCCCACCTACTTCTCAGGCAACATGCAACATCATAAGTAATACTAACATTTTACCACACAAATTCATAAATACTAACTTCATTCGTATTATCCTAAATTACTTGTTTAATTCATGAAACGCCTTTTCCACATGTCTAAATATGAAATCTCCCATTAATCTATATTATGAGTGTTCTATCTAACTGAGGTCTACTACTCAAAATAAACCCAACTACCTGGACTTCAAGTAGCTGCTACGAAGGTATGAACTCACATTTCTTGACGCATTCTACCGATTTCAGGCGTGAAAACAGCAAAGGATCTTCAAAATTTTGCCCCTCCTAAGTGTCTCTTCATTCTTGTAGTTCTAGAGCCTTGAGGAAGCCCTAAAGGGGTTTTAGAAGAAGGCCTTGAGGAAACCCAGGGGGTCTTAAAAGAAAACACTGTACTAGTTTAAAACTGAAAAAAAAGAGCTTTAAAATTTCGAATGGACTGTTTCGGGACCCCCCTGTAGCGGCCATCATGCCGCTATCGCAGCACCGCTATAGCAGGGATCAACATGTTCCTCTAAATTTTCTAATCTAAATTCGTTCAATCCTAGTCTTTATCGAACCTTTTAATGTCCTTCGAACACGGTGATTATAGTAACAACAAAATGAATTGCTACATGGTTACATCTGGAATCTATTAGAAGAAGTGATATCACTTTATGCTGCATTCACTCATATATCGAGAAAAGAAATGTTCACCGAGCCCGGGCAAAAGATTTGAGCAATTATTGCGTTCTGGGTTTAGGCTGCATTTGTCTTTATTAAAATTCAAACTTTTGAATTTAAATGCACAAATTATTGTTTAATTGAAAAAAGAAGCATTTATGTTTGGTAGTGATTGGGATGGTTTGTAATGGTGATTGTGGTGGCAATAATTGGCGTTAGTGATTAGTAATGTTGGTGGTGATAGTTATGATTGTTGGTATTGTAGTAACTTTAATGATGGTGGTGATTGATAGTGGTGGTGGTTGTGATGTGAAGTTGGTTGATGTTAGTAGTTGAAGGTGTTGATTGTGATGGCTGGAAAATGAATGATGGTTGATGATGTGTTGATGATAGTTGGAGACGTTAGCAGTAATGATGGAGATGGTTGTTAGTAGAGATATATTGTAGCGATGATAGTGGTTGAAGTGGCAATAAAGATGGCAACATTAGTGACAATAATGGTGATGGTGATCAAAGAATGTGTGGAAGTTAATAATATATTAATGGTTGTTTGCAGTGATACTAGTTGTCATAGATGAGTTAGCTGATTGTAGGGATTGGCTGATTGTGATTGATGATTGTGGTGTCATTGACAGTGGTGGTGGCAGCAAATATAATTAGAATAATGAAGGTGATAGTGTGGTAGCATTTGATAATAGTGGTTGATAGCGATATTTGTTGTCAATTGGTGGTTGTGATGGTAGAGGTGGTTGGTGATTGATGGTAGTTGACAATAGCGGTGGTGGTAGAGGTGGTGATTGATGATTATGAATAAAGTGGTGGTGAATATTATCCAACACAAAATACCGCTTAATGATATTAAGACTTGATTCTGATTAAGACCTATTCAAATCTATTAAGAACAAAATCTTAATAAAAAATAACTACACTTAACTGTCCAAAGTTTAAACCATTCAGATTCAAACCTCCATTATAAGTGCAGCAAAGGCCTTAGTTTAAAGTGAAAATTATCCCAAATATACTTTTTAGATTATTAATTACAAGTTACAGTATAACTTTTTATTAATTACTAGACTTAAGAAATAATTACAAGTTATAGCAACTTTTGAGAAAAACATATTTTAATTAAATTTTCGAAAATCAATTTTGTAATATTTATGATTTGTATTATTTTCTTATATTTAGCATTTAACATTTATCACTATTAATTAAAGATTTTGGATAATTATGGCAAGTTAAGATATCAATATTTTTTTATAATAATTAAATATCAAAGTTTATCCACAATTTAAGGAGATATATATGGTAAATATATTTTTTAAACTTAAGATCTGATTTTATATTTTTTTATTAACTTGATTATATTCTTTTTCATATTTTTTAGTATTTAATTATCAATAGAAGTCTTATCTCATTACGTTTTTTAATTACCAATAGGAGTCTTATCTCTTTAACTTTCATTCATTAAATTTCTTCTAAATAGTGAATCTTCCATTCATTAAATTCTTTTCATTAACTTTTTTAATTACTAATAATCTTCTCGATCATTAAATAGTGATTCTTCTAAATTGGACAATTGTTTAGATCAATTTTATATTAAATTAAGAACAAATAGTAAATGTTAACATTTGAATTATTGTTGCTTTTAGTTTGTTTTCATGCTTAGGTAGTGCTTAATTATTAATAGTTATTTCATTCTAAAAAAATTAATTACTTTCAAAAAAATAAATCTTTTTTACAGTCAAAAGGCAGTCTTGTCAATTCAATTTTGTCAAATAGTTAAGTGATGATAACATATATATAGTTTTATTTTGGATTTTAATTAGTCATCGTTTTCCCACGTCCATATAATGCATACCATAATTAACTTTTAATATCATTGCTATTGTAGTATATATGTAAAATTGAAATCAAAATACACACCAACACAATTTTGATTTCACATGTATACCTTGAAAAAAAAAACTTGTTCTTACATTCATCCAGAACTTCAAACTCGTGTTTGGCTCGTTGTTAACATCTGAAAGATAGTTAGGCAGAGCACATTTCATTGTTTTACCTGTAATGTCCATATACTTGTAATACCCTAAAAAATTCAAACCAATATTAGAGCCATGTACCAAGCTCATGCATAGTACATCATGGTTCGTTTATAGTTTTATGAGTAGTTTAGATGTATATTAATATTTCAAATAACTCCCAGCTATCAGACGAATCAAAACATTCCTCACCGATCGAATTCTTGAGAAAGATATTGCCATAGTCATATTCAAACGAGAATATCTCCCATTATACTTGGAATTTCTTTATCTCATGACCTATCAACAGATAGATAATTGAATTAGCTTTCCAACGATACCAATTTCGCTTAAATCCGATATCGCAGCAAAGAGTTATACCTATTTTACTCCAGCATGTCAGGCTGGAAACTGTGTGACGACATTCGTGGTAGCTTACCACATTTGTGACTCCCTACCACGAAGGTCGTCAGCCTTAGGCAGAAATCAGCTCCTGTGTGACGACATTCGTAGTAGCTTACCACATTTGTGATGCCCTACCACGAAGGCCGTCAGCCTTAGGCAGAAACCAGCTCCTAAGTGACGACATTCGTGGTAGCTTACCACATTTGTGACGCCCTACCACGAAGGTCGTCAGCGTTAGGCAGAAACTAGCTCCTAAGTGACTACATTCATGGTAGCTTACCACATTTGTGACGCCCTACCACAAAGGTCGTCAGACTTAGGCAGAAACCATCAATTCCAGCTCATGTGTGACGATATTTTTGACGGCTTACCACACTTTTGACGCCTTGTTTCATAAGGGTATTTTGGTCTTTTCCCTTCACTTTCCACGACTTATAACCCTCAAGGAACGTATTATCTTCTATTTTCTTTAGTTCAAACATCTCAAAAAGCTCTCTCATATACTTTCAATCACAAGATTAGGGTTTTCTCTCAAGATCATCTCCTCAGGAACAAGAGCATTCTTTCCCAAAGGGGTTAAACCCTAGTCAATAAAAATCAAGGGCAAGCCTAAGGAATTCTTTAAGAACCTTCAGAAACATTAGATCTTTTTCAACATTCAATCACTAAGGTATGCGTAGTGTTCATCTATGGATCCAATCCGTTCATAGAGCTCAAGAACCATGTTTTAAATATTATTTTGTAAACTTTTTGTGGTGATATGAGTATGTACATGTTGACGATTGTTGTTTAAGTTTCAAGGTGATGTCTAAAGGTGTTTTCATGGAATATATATGTTTGTTAATTGAAAACCATGAACTTTAGGTGGTTTAAAATGGTGCAAGTATGAAACCCACCTATGCCTTAAAAAATGCATGCAAGGTGTTTGATAAAATGCTTAGGATACTAGAAGTTCATATTTGTATGGTTCTATGATGTGTAAATGACAAGTTTATGTTAGCCATATACTCCTATATGAATTCCATGTTTTTCATGTGTTGCTATTGTGGTGGTACTAAGCATGCAAGATAATGGAGATATACAATATGTACACAAAATATATCTATGCATTCCCTACAATGTTTAAGATGTTGAATAACTATATGAAATATGATATCCCCTACTTATGATATTATGAATTGTGGACTCAAATCTTGTGATCAAGTCATGTCATGTGTGTCAGTTTCCTTCTATCGAGTCACGGGGGTATTCGTACCCGAAAAACATAGTTGTGTGCCTAGATCCATGTCATGTTGTCACGATAATATCATTCAAGCTATAATCTATAGAACTTAGTTAGTCATGTGACTCAGGAAACCTCAGAAATCTCATGATCTCAATTAACTCTCAAATAATAGTACTACTCCGTCAGTCAATGAAAGTCAGTTAATCTGACCATGTACAGTCAGTTGAATCATGTTTAGTCTCTTCAGATGGGAGTAGAAGTTAGCACCGAGTGAACCCAAGGATGGGGACTCACCTACCAGTTTTAGGGTGTGATCCTTAGCAGTCATCCTTGTGTTCCAGAACTACGTAGCCAGCGTAGGTTGAGATATCTTAGCCTGTCAGATTAGGGTTGATGAGGTGGCTTAACCTGTCAGTTTAGGGTCCCACCGTTCTCACCTTGAGTACCTTCCAGTTAAGGGTCACTCACAACTATCCTTACCAGTGGCGCGGTATTGACACCCCTCCAGTCGGGGCAGAGATTGGACCCCATCTTAGCCATAATGGCATACACAGGGCATGTTGGTTAAACAACTACCTCCCACAGTTTCAGTATCAATCTCAATAAAGAACTCAGACAATTCTTCAGATATCAGTATACCAGGACTGTTAGATACGGTCAAATTCAGTTATAGCACGAAACTCAGAGAGTTCAACCAGATTCAGGGCTGTCAGATACAGTCATCCATGTTATCAGAATTATGGTTCCAGCCATGTATTAGCGTACAGATTTAGCCATTACGTACTCACGATCTTAGTTACTATGTATGTATGTTTACACTCTTACGTTCATATCAGTCAGTCAGTTAGCATTGTTCATGCATGCAAACCCTGTTTATATTTAGCCTACCTCACTCGTATACTCAGTACATTCCCTCGTACTGACGCATTTACGCTATGGTGCTTTCTTTTCATGTTACACCATAGGTTCAGAGACACAAATTCAGATAGCAGTAGTCGTAGCATTTCCAGTTGCAGAGATTCAGTGAGTCTTCTTCATTCGAGGACAATATGATTGGATTTATTCATTATTATTTTAGCCAGTTATCAGTTTACGGAGTTAGTTGGAGACATGTTCCTTCAACTCCTTATTTCAGACAGTACTTAGAGGCTTTCGGATTTACGCTCAGATTTAGCTTTCAGATTCAGTTTTCAGTTGTTTTGAGTATTTTTCACTCATATGGATGTTATATTATTTCAGTTGAACCTTATGGCCTATTGTGCATGTTTTCCGCATTATTATGTCATGAATTGCAGTATACAGGTACAGATATCAGTCATGGGTTTGCTTGTGGTTCCTCGGGGTCATAAGCACCGTGTAGCGTTTCGATTCAGAAAATTGGGGCGTTACAATACTCGAGGAAGATAAATGAACAAGAAGACATTCATTTTTACGATATATTAGCCAAACAAGGATGTCTTTTATTGAGTTTTTTTTCGTGTGAGGCCTTTTGTAGATGTATTGATTAATCTGCAAGATTGTTGTACCATCAGTTTATCGATCGAGGGATGGTTCCAATTAGTGTAATGATATTAATTGTCAATTAGTGCAATGATGTTAACTAAGTTTTGATGAACATATTTTCCTAGGATAATTCCATTTTTAATACGTTGAAATCAATTTATATACTCATTTCATACTTAAGTAACATTATTATTTTGAGTTCTCAATGTATTAAATTAATATCGATGAAGTTTCGCATATATCACATTTGTATTAAATGAGTTTTATGAATATGACAATCGATGAGAAAAACTATGTTTTATGTTACATAACATTTTTAGTGTATGAATGGATATTATATGAAAAACTACCAACGGAACTGTTGAAAATAAATTAATTGATAGTTGTTTGATGTCAAATAATTTTTTGTTGTAATAAAAAAATAATCAATATTAATCAAGATTGATATTTTTGTTTGCTTTCTGACAAGATGAAGAACATTATATAAATACTATATTAAATAACAAAACTAAACTTTATTCATACCAACAATCTTATACAAAGAGTAATGAGCACCAATAAAAATCAAGATTCAATATTCATGTCAAATGTTACTAATTGAAGAATCGAAAAATGTATAATTTGATGTAGTTGATATCAAATTTAATACCATCTGATGCGACTTAGTTCATATCAATTTTATTCAACGATGTAAAATACGAAACAAACGTTAGAGTAGCATAACATTATATAAATACTACATAAATACAAAAAATAAACTTTTTCATACCCACAATCTTATAAAAACAAACAGTAATAATCGAGCACCAAAAAGTAATTCAAATTATTAACTATATTAGAAAAACAAACAGTAAATAGAAAAAATGATTCAATATCAATTTTATACCAATTTAATACCAAAAAAAAATTAAATATTTGCAAGTTTGTATGTGCTGCTATAGTCCATGAATACAACTTTGTTACTACCACATCATGTAAACGCTTATTAGAAAAAATAAAAAGAAATAAAAATCGGGGATGATAGACATGATCACTAAGTGAGAAAATAACATATAAATGACCAATCATTCGGCAACAAGTACTAAGAATTCATTGATATGCATGTTGATATGTGAATTTATCAGAAGAAGCTACTTAAATGGTGTATAAGAATTTGATGAACTAAAAGTCTGTATGCTTTTTCTGTAAGATGAAAGATATCCCAAAAAATATAATCGGAATCATCGGAACACGCCGATGTACATAACTCTGCAACTTCTATTTTCCCTGTCTCACAACATCTGTTTTCTGCTACTTTGAATCCTGCACGGTCATATAAAGAAAGAAACGGAGATCTTATCGATATTCAGGAAAAAGGCAGCCATATTTGTACCATATTTCTGAGGGTTGTTGATGACATCAAGTGAAAGATTATATATATCTACATACAACAATCTTGAATTAGGTACTTTGTTTTCCAGAAAACTTAAGTCATCTACCAACTTGCTGTTGAACAATTGTGTTGCTTGGTTCAAATAATCAACATGTTTCCTTTCTTCTCCTCCTCTCAGTGTTCTTTGTGATGGCATGCATCCGATTGGTGGTATGCCAATAAATATTTAAATTCGTTTAGAAGGCGTAAAAAAATTAACAAACCTGAAAAAACCCATCTCCCTCCATGACGGATCATAATTGAATGCAAATTAACAGAATTCATAATTTTTATCTAAAGAAATACTTGTGTTTTGCTTTTCTATCAAATTCTAATCAACATAGAATGCGTTTTTTGTTTGATGGTAGAAAGAAATCGTGTAAAAAGTGACAAGTAGTGTATGAAGATGCAAACTCTTAATGCAAACATTAAAGTAGGAAGATAAATAACGGTTTGAGGAATTAGGGGTGGATAAATATCAGCAATTAAGGTTAACTACTTTTAAAGAAGGCAAATTGTACATTAATTGTATTAAATATTAATTTTCCCTTTTCAGTAATTGCTTTTCTATATTTTCAACAAAAGAAAAAAAAAACTTTTTATATATTTTTTTAAGATAAAAGTTGCTATAAACTTGAAAACTTAAAAGTTTTGCTATAAGTTATAATAACTAATCTAATAAGTTTATATAGTTAATTTTCCCTAGATTAAAAGATGTAAAATCCCCAACCCACAACCTGCCCCACGTGATATTTCTAAAAAAACATTTAAGCCCGCCCCACCCTTAACAAAAGCTCAAACCCACATTGCCCTCAAACATTGTAACCCCGCCTGCAACCTACACCCGCACCGTCCCATTGTCAACAACATACCCAATGTATGATCTAAGGGTAGAGTGTACGCAAATCATACCACTACTTCAAGCAAAGTAGAGAAGCTATTTCCGATAGACCCCCGACTTAGGACCAATAACAATGTAACAAAAACAAAAAATAAGTACATATAAACTAGTACGATATGCACCGTCCCATTGTCATCCCCACATAGATGGAACTTGCCGTTGTGAAATTCCATGGCACCTATTACCCTTATACAATGAAATAATCACCTCCACTTAATATTTCTTGTTAACTACCGAAGGCTGCAACTGGAAAATTGTCCGGCTTGAATCAGACTACTACAAATTCAGAAGTAAATAGCAAACAAAACTCCAAGACCTAAAGGCAAGAAAAGATCACAATCAAAGCAACAAATAACCATCATTTATAATTTAATCCTCGTACCATCCCACGATGTAAAGAATTCCAATATGACTGGACCAAAACTGTGACAAGAGCGTCTCCCTGACGACCCTTGAGCTTAAAACTCATTTGATGAAAAAATAACTCTCAGCAAACCATAATCACCAACAGATCCTTACTGAAGGATGGACTCAAATGCAACACTTATAATATACACATCCTACAAAAAGAGGAGTTTCCCGCCTTTGCTCACTCTTTCAACCAAAGAACAGGCTGATGCATGACCTCAAGAATGAAATGTGTTCATAAGAAAGAATTGATAAACAAATATTTCATACACACGAAGCAACAGCCTAGCAGCTTCCATCGCATCGGAGATTGTCATCCTCCACAACACTACGATGATAGAATGGATTGCAGAGCTATCTGCTGCTGAGGCTGCAAGGAAGACCATGTTGAGGCCAGGGTCGCTGGTGGTAATGTTTGCTGAAGCTGTCTTAGTAAATTAATCATCCGACTAGCAGTTTGCTCGGTTGCAAGGTCCTTACCAGTACATAGAACCTACAGAAGAAGCATATAGGCATTTACACAACGGCAGAGGCTACATGAAAATCAATACGATGAAGTAAAATTAAATAGGACAATCATGTTAGCTAGCTGATCAATCATCTACGGATGCAATGAGGGGAAAAACAAACACCGCCACCACCCACCCCACCCAAAAAAAAAATCACTGGAGCACCTAAATAAGAGATCAGGGAGCGGGTATTCCCCATCATCTCCTCCTCCACTCCCCCCCACCAAAAGAAAGCAAAAAAGCAAACCACTATCTGAAAATTTCAAAATAGACACTGGTTCAAAATGGGAAATCTAGTTTAAGACTGCTACCTTTTTTTCTAAACCAAAAATATTCGACTTACACAAGAAGCCATAATAACTCACCTCAGCAAAAACAGATACGATCTTTGGAAGGTACTGATTGTTGGGACCCAAAAGTTCTCCATCTGACCTGTAAGCAGGAGAATATGGTAAAATGTAAGAACTAGATAAGACATTAAAACATCATATGATATAATGGCAAGTTTGAATTAACGCGGATTGGCGAATGTCAAAACATGCCAAAAATGACGCAGATCAACCACTCACATATCAAAGAAGCATTCAACTGTTACATAAACTGGGTTAATGACAAAGAACGCGCTTTATTAGAAAGTTGCAGTTGTTGCATACTTCAAACTTACTTGAAGATATGATCAACCAAACTGTATCACATAGCTCCATAGGAACTTCTATAAAGTGCCTAAGTTACAATTTTGACATGCTACTTCAAATATTTAGCTAAGTTAAAAGTAGCTTTTTTCCCAATAATTAAACAGAGCAGTTTATTTGCACACATGCAGCTACAATGTTAATGATACCGATACAGGGTATTTGGAGCACCAGAAAATTACTGAAAATAAGTTGCAACATATTGTTTGACAGGCCGAAACAATAGCTGGAAAATGCATGGCCCGTTCATAAAAATTTGAAAAACAGAGGTTGATCCATATCCAGATTTTCCCATCATCTCTAAGGTAAGTAAAAAGGCCAAAAGGATAAATAAAACTCGTATAATACCTTTCAACCATTGAACAGAGTTGGTCATGAACAACCTTGGCCTCGATCAGGTCACCTTTTATGGGTAGGCAATTCAACCAAGCAGGAACAACCTGCAAAAGATAAAATAAGAAATTTGAACAATTAAAACAGGGTACCAAGAAGTAGAGAAAAATGAATCATCTACATGCGAATCTTCGTGCAAAGGCTACATATGTTAGATAAATTTTGACATGCAAACACATGCACAATCGAGGACAGACAAAAAAAACCAGCAAGCGCACTTATACTCGGGAAAGTATAAATCTATCCCTTTCAGAAACTAAAGCCCAAAGATATTCAAAGACAAACTGATAATTGACCAAGATTTTGCCTCCGCAACTAAAATAAAGAAGGGCAACAATACACGTTATTTAATGAAAATGTTTTACAGCATGTCCAAAAGTATAGTCTAGACTACATTTCTATATGATTATGAATAGAACTGTAGGAGTTGCAAGCACTTGACAAAATCACAAAAGAAATGATAATGCTCTTTTAAATTATAGCAAGCACTGAAAGGTGAGTACTCCATCTCAGGCATATCGTAGTGATGAACATACAAGTATATCTAACAAAAAAGAAGCTCGATCCGGAAGAATATACCTGGGCTGAGTCAATACTGTCACGATGAAACTGACATATCTTCCCCAGTGCTGAAACAGCATTATCATATGCCATTACATTCTCGGGTTGAAGAGCATTGGGATGCCTTATAACTATGTTGAGCCTTGAAAGAGCCTCTGAATTATTGAGGTCATAAAATAAAATTAAGATAAGAACATGGTAACCCCATTGAAAAAATCTGAGCAAATAGTAAGAAAGCAACAGTTTTAAAAACCATGGTCAACTATATCATACCTCCAACAAGAGGTTTGAAAACAGAACCCCCATATTCAGCACATACCCCAAGTCCATAAACAGCAGCCTGAACAAACCATTGTTCGGATTTCAGATAACAAACAGCATGTGCAACTTCTGTCTGAAAAATGCTACCACTATTAAATGCATACAAACCTGCCGCACGTCTGGGCTTTCATCATTACATGCTTCCAAAAGGAAAGGCAGATATGTGTCATAGTACCTATTTTGAGAGGAAAAACAGTCAAATCTAATACTTGGAATACTGGCAGCTCAGTTAAGATAAAGTCATACAAATAGACTTGAGATAAAGTCATACAAATAGACTTACTTTAATGCTGCTTCACGGCACTGTTCTGCAATGTCATCAAATATACAGATTGCAATTCTCCTTTCTTCAGCTGTTTTATCCTTGCCCTTAATAGAGATGTGGGAAGGGATCAGGGAAAAAGAATTATACAACGAAATGAAAACAGCATACAAGATGAGAGTTGTATGGAAATAACACAAGATGATCCTTACCCACATAGGCATTAGATATGACGACAGTTCGTCAAAGAAAGGCAAGAAGGCTGCCTTGAACGTCTTGATCAGTGTGCCCAATATCTCACCAACCTGATCAAAAGAGAGAATGAATTCAATTAGTCAGACTCACTCAGACATATAATAGATTCCAACATTTGAGATTTTAATCAAGAGGCACCACTTTAACTTATCCAAGAACTTAATCTTAAGTTAAGCATACTTGGTCAAAAACTTCTTCTTCTTGCTCATTTTCCTCCCGGAGCAACTCACTTTCCTCGGCATCAAAGTCTTCAGCTTTAGCCCTTTCTGCACGTTCTCGTTTCCTACTTGAACTGGCTGTGATAACCTGTTTTATTTCCTCCACGATACTTCGGACCTGACCTTCATCCAGGAGTGATCCAGAGATCTGAAGAAAAACAGCAGAGCAGGATTCTTAGTGAGATTAAACATCTTATGCCCCACATGGAATACTGACAGAAACATATATTGCAAGATGCATTTAAGCCTTATGCAAGTTCAAAAATCATTTCACAGGTTTCTAGTCATTACTTCTGGAAGTCATGATCTGGGTTTCCTAGTTCTCATGCCTCACTCGTCTGCAATCTGTGTTTTCTTCAATAAATAATGGATTTTACAAGCACATTGTTTCTCTGAAAAATTGTTAAGCTACAGAGCTACTACTCCCACTTCTAGCTATTTTTCAAATGGTGGTGTCTGGGCCACCATTAATTTTTTTTTGATAACCACTAATATGATGATGTCTTACTTATTTCGCACTCATTTAGTATGATAATGATATGAAATGAGATTAAATGAAGAAGAGGGTATTCAAATAGCGAACCCCAACTTTATTGGGACTACAGCATAATAGTTGTTGTTCTTGTATATCTCGAGCGCCAGCCTGCATGCACCTCAATACTCCGACTCTAGCTTTGACTAAAGTAAAATGGCGAGATTCGAAAATGGAACCTAATGAAACATTCAAACACCATAGCCTCAACTAGCCAGTTAGCTATCTAGGTTTGCTTTTCATTGGGCTGGGCCATTTGGGTTTTGGGGGGGGGGGGGCAGAGAGGTTCAATGATGTAAAGACTCTTTTTTCCATCAATCTAACATCAAGTTGAAGAACTGTTTGCTGGTTTCACTAAGTTCTCCATCAAGGTATTTTGTAGAATTAGAATGTGCACCACTCCATGCATAAAAGGTATTTTAACAAGATAATTGATCATATGAATGTTGGCTGTTGCATTACTATTGCAAACAAATGAATCTCTAATTTCCCATGTGCGAACCGTTATCATTAGGTACATGTAATCAAGACAACAGAAAGATTTTAGATACTAAAAACAGTAAACATAAATGGAAATATAACAACCACAATCAGAAAATGCTGCAGTGGCTTGACTTCCTCGTCATACTGATCACTTAAAAAGGACAAAAAATTTAATAACAAGCTTATAATGGTTAACTCAACAAAAGAAATCAACAATCTTCAAAGATTAACCAACCTGCACACACTCATTCAATGCATCCAACATACTTGCACAGATTTCTGTATCAGGCTCCTGCACAAGATAGCAACAGAATGTCAGAAAACTTCCAATCCCAGCATAAGTACAATAATCACTTTCTACAGAAGAAAGAACACCAAGACAATAAATAACTAGAGGTCAACCTTATGCAATGCTTCAACCAAAGCTGGAATGATGTAGTCTGATAATTGCTTGACATAGGTCTCGTTTCGGCCCTGCGCAATCCCTTTCTCTACAGCCAGTTTAGCAGAACGTAACAGCTCCGGCATTGCTATAAAGACAATACAAAATTAAATCAGTCTTCTCCCCAAAAAAATAATAATTGGAGAGCTATAGAAAAATAAGAAATCTCACCTGACACCGCCGCTTTCCTGACCTCCTCATGGAAATAGAATTTGAGAAGTGGAACTAACGTCGGAGCAACCTATTTAATGCATTAACGCCCCTTGTTAAATGCAATTTGACTCAACATGTATGAAAGAATATTAGTGCTTTTTTAAAGCCAACCTGATCAATCCATGGGTAGAAACCTTCCTTCAGCTCATCGGCGTAGCAGCATAGCATATTACAAGCTGTAGCCTTCTCTTCTAAGACACTTGTTTTGATGCCTATCCTTTTGTCACCAAGAGTTATGGTCTCCATACTGCAAGACATGAATTTAAGTATGACAAAACTCCAATAGAGTAACCAGTTTCCACAAATATGTAGCTGATACAATTCATACCATAAGAAAAAAAAAAGGAATAGGTCATACACATTTACAATACATAGTTAAAGTTGTTTCATGTCAGAACTTCTGAATGTAAGAATGAAACATTGATGGTTTGATCCAAAATGCAACATAAGCACATTGTTGATTTGGCATGTGATCTTTGTCATCCACAAACTAATGTAAATAGACACAACCATACCACAATAACCATGGGGCTGACCATGTGGACAAGATATACATGTACACTAATTATTTAGGCCAAATACATTGCCATTGAAACTTAGCATGAATATCATTTAGACACCTTATCTTCAGCCATGACCAGTTGAACAGCTTTACTTGAGTGAACTGTGTCGCTTGTATACAAAATGTTGATGTGGCAAACCACGTGCATTATACTCAGTTTTGAGCGCGTGGATACAAAATGCTGATGTGGAAACCATGTGCATCATACTCAGTTTGCAAGTAGACATACTTCACGTCTCTTTTTCAGCTAAATTTGATGTGGAAACCATGTGCATCATACTCAGTTTGCAAGTAGACATACTTCACGTCTCTTTTTCAGCTAAATTTCTCATTCTCTTCTAAGAAGATGAAAATACCTAATTCCCCCCCACTCACCATCATCTCCTGTTTTTGCCCCAGCAATTACAGTATGCAACTCTGAGTCGTCTTAAGCCTTTGTAATGCTTTTACAAGTACCTACTCTTTTTTTTTTGTTCCTGAGTTTAGCCTCTTCCTTTTTCCAACTACAGATAATTCGTCCTTATTGAGTAATTAATAGTGTGGGCCACCCAAAAAAAATGTTCTTACTAAATAACTGTATCATATGGTGGAGAATTAAGAAGAAACTCATCTGCAATTGTTGCAAAATGCTAATGTGGCAAATCATGTGCATTATACTCAGTTTTGAGCGCGTGGATACAAAATGCTGATGTGCAAACCATGTGCATCATACTCAGTTTGCAAGTAGACATACTTCACGCCTCTTTTTCAGCTAAATTTCTCATTCTCTTCTAAGAAAATGAAAATACCTAATTCCCCCACACTCACCATCATCTCCTGTTTTTGCCCCAGCAATTACAGTATCCAACGTCGTCTTAAGCCTTTGCAATGCTTTTTCAAGTACCTACTCTTTTTTTTTGTTTCTGAGTTTAGCCTCTTCCTTTTTCCAACTGCTGATAATTCGTCATTATTGAGTAATAGTGTGGGCCACCCAAAAAAAATGTTCTTACTAAATAACTGTATCATATGGTGGAGAATTAAGAAGAAACGCATCTGCAATTGTTGCCTTGATTTGGATTCTCTGGGATTGGACCTAGCAGAATTTCTTCCATTCTCGTGCTTACCATTTTGCACATTTCGGCTCCTCCTTGTCCATCGCTCGCCCAGTGATGAAGTCATTCTCAGCTTGTCCAATTCGTCCATGTTTCTTGATCAGCTAGATTAAGCAATGTTCCAGTTTGTTTTAAATTTCTATGTCGGATGGGAAAAAGGAGAACCTTGGTGATGGGGGAGCTTGACAAGTTGAGCTTGCAATGTTAAAGATTTTGGGACTCAAGCAAATAAGAAATGCATCTGTAGTTGTTGCCCTGTATTTTTTTTCTTGATGGTACTGTTGGTAATGACCCATAACTTGTGACACCAAGTTGCTGCTATTTTCTGAAGGATAGACGGCTAAGGGAAGGGTTCTAGTTTTGGGATGAAGAAAGGAGAGAATGGGGGTGTGGGGCTGAAGAAGCATTTTTTCCAAGTGAGATTTTTTTAAGGGATGACATGAGCTTTTTGAATGACATGTGTCTTTATTTCATTGCCCACACATTATCAGTGTGTACAACTCATGTGCTTGGTTTTGTTTGGTTTTGTTGACTGAGGGGTTCATGAGACACATTTTTGTCACGTATAAGTGTTCAACTGGTCAGCTAAAATTAAGGTATCTGAATGACATTTTGTGCCAGTTTAAGGGGCTAACTATATAGTTAATCAATTATTTAACAGGAGTGGAAAAACAATAGTAATTTTTCTCTTTTCGAAGGCTGTGCCAAATGTTTTGCCAAATTTGTACTTTTTACCCAAAATTTTCTTTAGAACATAAAAATTCAAAATGACAAATACGGCCAGCTGAGCGGAACTCAAATCAGCAAAGAACTTCATAATAAAATGTATAAGACAAACTTCATTGAGAAAATCTAACCTATCATCATCCGAGTCATCAAGTTCATTGTCTGAATCTGCAGATGATATGGTCACGTCAGGCTTTAGTTGAGCAGACTGAAGTAAAGGAGGCATGACTACACTCATGTAAGGAAGGAAATCCTGTCCCAAGCACTTGCAAAGCCTGGCCCATGCCTACAATGAAATCAAGAAAATAGTGATGACAGTGTTGAGATAAGTTCTGTGTCTGTGGAATCAAGAAATGCACTCGAACCTGCAACATATAACTAGTAGTAGGGTCATCTGTCTCCATTTGTGATCCTTGTAGTGACATAAGCACTTCCATAACCTGTAAAGACAATAAAATGTAAGTTTAAGCATAAATGAAGTATCAGCATACTCTTTCTGGATGCACTCTTTTCAGCTTTTAACTGCTGGCATACATCAATAAACTTTACTTCATCAAAAAAGTTTCAAGTGGAAGCAATGTGCTAAAAATTGAACTAATCAGAGTGGAATAGATAGATGAGGGCCACTATTTGTAAGGGCCATTAATATATTCATCTAACAATGTAAAATTAAAATCTTATTCAGCAAAACTAGTAAGTTGATCTGTATTCTCATGCTGACCTGCTTAGCATCATCTCTGAATTTGTCTTTGCCAACAGCCATCCCAACCAAGCTTATGCACTCCATGGCTTTGGCTCGAAGCATACGGTTAGATTTATCATTCGCACTTACCAGGATGGTTTTCAAATATGGCATTACAGCATCATAGTACTTCTGGAAGTGCTCCTGTTGAATTTAATCGATTAGCAATTGTAGTCCAAAATGGAAGTCTAAATAAATGGAATCAGAAAAACTGAAACAAGTTAATACCTGGGATGAATCAGCCACCGAAGCCAAAGCAGTTAATGCTCCTTCTTGCACCATTTGTTTTCCATTCTGTATTCAGACAACAGAAAAGAGCAGAAAGAAATCATGAACATCATTTGCCAGTAGTAAATGCTATAACACCATATATTCTTGTGTGGATTACCTGGAGAAGTACAAGTAATTTGCTAACTATTCCATCTAAATAAGGTGTCAAAATTTCTGGGGTGCAGTTCTCACTGAAGTTGAGGACAGCTGACGCAGCATGTGCCTGTCAATTAAGGAAAAGAAAGCGGCTAAACCATAATTTAACTGCATTAACAACCAAACCAAGCAATCACGCATAAGCACCATAACCAACAGTAGTGCATAGTGATATTTTGAGTGTAGAAGAGTTCCCAGAAAAATTATAAGCAGAGAACTTTCATAGTTAAGAAAATTCACTATCAGCAAAGATTAATGAGGTACTAAAAACATTTGGTTTCGCCAATAATTGATTAACTATAGTTACATATAAAATAATTAAGTAATTTATCACGCTTTCCACAAGTGTCAACAATCAGTTTCACCTCAATCCAAAACCTAAGTGTCTGCTATGCTCCATTCACACCTATTTCATTCCATCACCGAATAATTAGTCCTTGAGGCAAATTAAGGGTTCTCCAGGACTAAAGGTCCTTATAAGAATCACTCTATCCGTACAAGAGGAGGGTGGGCTGGCTAACCAGAAATTTAAAAAAAAAATGGGAAAAGAAAACTTTAGACCTAGTGTAAGTGTACCAAATAGAAACAATATATCATAATCTCGACCAATTGGTGCAATCGATATAAATCATTTGTTCCCATTGTGTTCTTTCTTTAGATGGCAAGAGTCAATAATGAATAATCCAACAGGGATGCTGTTAAAAAGTTATAAAGTTTTTGCTCTCGCTGTTACGCACTATCTTATGCTGCTATTCAGGAGGGGTATTTGACAAAGATCCAGCATCTATAATGGGTTCACAAACCACTAGGACACACCTGTACTCGTGGATTTTGGAAATCATCCATAGCTGTTGCCAATGCTGGCAGTACTCTGCTGTGGTACTGTACTTGCAAATCTGGCCCCAAGTCGGTAGATAACTGGCCAATTGCATTAATAGCTGCCCATCTCACTCGAGGATGAGGATCTTGGAAACAGCTCAAAACCATGTTTACGACTTGCTCCAAATTCTTAATCATTACCTATTACAGAGAAAAAAGAAAACCAACAGAATTGAAATCGAGAAACAAAGAAAAATAACAAGACAAATTGACAAACAGACAGAATTCATACAGATGGCTGAGTGAATGTCTTCCACTCATAAATAAATACTTGCATGAGTGGCACCAATGAGCAGTTCACAAGCCAACACTAGTACAATAACCTTGCTTGTAAAATTAACCAAAATGGCCAATGAGAAGAAATAGTAAATGGGATATGTAACTGTTCAGCACTGATAATAGAAACAAGTAATGAACCAGCAATAAGCACCAAATCTCTGCTACAATGTTTGATATAGATAAGTTTAGAGTCATCAAAATTAACACCTAATAAATACTCCCTCCACCCTAAACTATGTGACGTCTAACTTGTATGGAATACCCCAAAATGTACAATTCCATTTGTATACAACTTTTACAATTTCAACAATACATGTTAATATACTATTCAAATTTTAACTTAGGCATTATCAGACTAATATTTACTTTAGCATGTTCTTCCATCACTATATGATGTAAACACAAGAGAATAAACATCATTTCTATTCCAAGGTGTGGAGTTTGATTTTTCCCATCGGCCCATTAGCAGAATTCAGTTATAAAAAAATTCTATATTTCCATAACAAAATAAACTCTCACATAACCTTGAATCGAGAGAGTGCAAAGACAAAAAATGGAAATTTCATTAGTACCTTAGTGCAACCTTCGGCGATCTGAGCAAGTGCAATGAGCGCAGCATGGTGCTTTTGCCATTCAGGAGCAGCCAAGTAAGGAGGCAACTGTTCTGACGCAACAGGAACAATAGTACTACCACCCAAAGCAATTGCCAATCGATCCAAACACTCTTGACCAACACTGTAATTACTTGTTTCCCCAGCATCCTCGTGCTCAACTTCAGCACTATGCCAAACAGGTTCATCATCGATATCAAGCAACATTTTCATCAAAATGGCAAACAACCTACTAATAAACTGCGGTAATTTCCTCATCATTCCAGGAGCCCTTTCCCTAGCCTCGGCCAGCGTAATAACAAATTCAATAGCCAAATGCCTTGTCCCCTCTTCTAAACTCTCGGCCTCAGCTATTTGCAACATGGCACCCACAACATCAACAAGCTGCCTCCTCAAAAACCTAGGCTCAGTACCTGCCAATTCAATCAACAACTCCAAAGCTTCTTGTGCAGTGGCCTCTTGCCCACTATTCAAAGCCTCGGTCAAGGTCTTCATCATTGCAGGCAATAGATCCTGAAATCTATCCCTGTCATTTGAGCTCGATAAACACTGAATAAAATTAATCACAGCACTTAAACCAGCAATCCTCACATCGGGATTGGGCGAGTTATTCAATGTCTGCATAAACATTGAATGCAAGTCCTTAATATAGGGAACTAACATCTCCCCTACGTATTGAGCTAACAAAGCAAAGATCAAGAAAGCAGATTCCTGTAAATTAGGTAAGTCTGAAGTAACACACTGAAACATAAAGGGTAACAACTCTGGCCATTTGTTATCCGGGAGAATTGAAGAAGCAAGTTCGGAAACGGTATCACAAAGTTTCTTGATGATGGATTTAGATTCTTCGCGTTGGATACATGTGAGAAGAACAGTTTTGATACCGGATTGAGTAGACTCAGTGAGGCGGGGCCAGATGAAGGAGTCATCTCTTGTGAGCAACTTACGGAGGAGGATTGCTGACATGGCACGGGCTTCGTGGTGAGGGGAAGAGGTGAGGAGATTAGCAAGCTTGAGAGCGAGTGAATTGGGATCGTTTTGTTTGATGAGATTGAAGATTGACTCAGCCTGAGATCGTTGTTCATTTGAAGTTGACATGAGATGGGAAATTAGGGTTTCGAATGGTGCTGAATCGGGTCCCAAGATTGCAGCCAGTTGAGCTTGCTCGGCAGCCATGGCGAGATAGCGGGGGGGGGAGGGCGAGGGATGTGTGGATGGATATGGCTGTAAAGAGAAAGAAGGTGGCTGGCCCTGCCTGTGTGCTGCGCTTTGTGAAATTGGGGTTTTTCTTACATTCCCTTGTGTGTCGCTATGAATATATAGAGGCGTGGAATACTCACTGGCGCACTCCTTGTACTACGCGGAAATAGAGAGCGTGGGAATTAGGAGGGTTTTTTCGTTTTTGAATTTTTTATTCATTAAATAAAAAGAAAAAGGAAAAAAAAAGGTATTATATCAAACAACTTGAGTTTGATTTGATGAATGTCAACTAATATCCACCATTAGATATGCCTCAACACGAGACAAATTAGGCAAAATGATTTACTAAACACTTATACTTGTAAATGAACTATCTGTTTAGATAAACACTTATATTTAAATGTGTAATATAATTATCTCCACGTCATATTTAGATGTTGCATTAAATTTCACGTCATTTTTAAAATACTACATAAGAAATTAAATATTAAAATAAATTTAATTAAATAAATAATTTTTACAAATTATAGAAGAAATTTAATTTCATTCCAAATAATTGAAATTCCTCTCCAATTAATTAAAATTTTTAATTTTCAATTTTGAGTATCTTGGACAAATCAGAAAAACTCATTTATTGTTCTTCAAACTTGAACTTCAAACTTTTTCAAGTTTATCAATGGAGTTCATTAATTTTTCAATATCTATTATCTCTCACTTTCAATTCAAGTTTAAATTTTAATCCTAAAAAAATATTAAAAAGTTTGAATTGTGCAATTAATTTGCAAAAAAAAAAAAAAAAATCCAAAAAAAAGGGAAAAAAAATTTTGAAGAAGGAAGATAAATTATTTTTTTCTTTTGGATGCGGTGGGGGTGGGGACTAAAGAAAAAAATAGTGGGGTAAGGTGGGGTGGTGCGGATGGAGTGGGGTGACAAAGAAAAAGAAAGAAAAAAACTGAGGGGGGGGAGATGGGGTGGGGGTGATAAAGAAGAAGAAAGAAAAAAAAATTGAAGGGTGGGTGGGTTTGGGGGTGGAGGACGAGGGGAGGAAAATACTAGTTGGGGGGGGGGGGGGGGGGGGGGGGGGGGGGGGAAGAAAGGGGGGTTTTTTTTTTATTTACTATTTTTAAATTTTTAAAATATTTTAAATTTTTTTTTTATTTCACTCGCTCCAAAAAACGTGTGCAAACATGCGTTTTTTACCTCATCAATTTAATGTCATATATGGATTAAAAGGATTTTAAAATATTAAATTTTATTGAGTTGAGGGGTTCAGATGACAAAAGTCTAAATAAAAGCGTTCACTTTATAAACTCGAATTAGTACAAGGGTCCACCAAATCATTTTATCGATAAATTAATGTAAGATTTCTTCTAGCAAAAATAAAGAACACAAATCATGAAAAAACTTTAATATCATGAGATAATGAATTTAAAGAAATGGAATTTCATTTCCTACTGAACTCAATAGTCTGTTTGAACAAACTTCTAAAATCAACTTATTTTAAAAAGAATCCTTTTTTTAAAAATACTTTTAATGAGACACAGTTTGTCTTTAATCAATAAATTTAAAAAATATTTTTGAATAACAATTAGTGTTTGGTCAAACTTTTAAATTATTTTTACATATATTTTTCAAAAGTATTTTTGTAAAAGGTATTTTTAGGAAAAAAAAACTACTAATTAGTAGCTTGAAAAAATTGAAGGAAAGTTGTCTTTTAAATCTTGAATAAAGGATTGGTGACATTGACCAACAGATAGGGTCAAACATCATTAGGAAACTTGATTAAGTTAATTGTGGACTTGATTAATATTTTCAAAACTTTCTAATCTTTTCACAAATACAAATCAACCCAACCCACACCCCTCTTCAATCCAAATCAACCACTCTCTCCTCTCTCTCGACAGTTTCTCTCAACTCTCTCCCAACCAATAGTTCTGCAAAAATTTTTCCTTCAAGCTCCGACGACTTCTATCTCCAGCGATAAATAGTTGGGCTTCGAGTTCCCCTCTTTTCTCCCTTCAACCCCCGGCGACTTCTACCTCCTACGATAAATAGTTGGGCTTCGAGTTCCCCTCTTCAATTCAATCAAGCTGTCTCTCATCCCTCTCTTGACAGCTTCTCTCAACTCTCTCCCAACCAACTGTTCTGCAAATTTCTCATTTCAATCCTCGACGACTTCAACATCCGACTACAAATAGTTGGGCTTCGAGTTCCTTTTCGACTTCAACCTTCAATTGACGTGACAACCTTGCTCTCCGGCCACAACAGCTTCAAATTCTTCATCGTTCCTTTTCTTCTTTCATAGGTAAAAATTTATGGTCTTTTTAGTTTTGAAGAAAACGAGGAACTTGAGCCAACTTCTCTTATAGTATTGGTTAACAATTTTAATATTTATTGCACTAATTTGAAATGCGGTCTAAATAAAACCCTAATTTCTGGTATTTCTTCTCTTCTCTTTTCTAAGTGAATTATGATATTTTATTATTTATTGTATTTTTTTGAAGTTTGATTTTTATTGTTTGTGTTTATAAAAACAAAATGATAATTTGGTTTGATTTGTTCTGTTCTTGTTCTTGGTAAAAATGGTGAAATTATTGGTTTTTGTTGAACAAAATTGTGCTATTGTTTTTTGTTTCCTCTGATAGATTACCCATCTGGTGCAACATATTAACCATATATACATTAGAGGAACCATCAGATTATAATTCTGATGCAACAGATTAATAATATGATGCAACAGCTTTACCATATGTTGCAACAGATTAAGCATCAGATAAAAAATCTGATGCAACTAATTAACCATCTGGTGCAATGGAAGAACCATTAGATTAATGATCTGATGCAACAGATGAACCTCGTGTTGGATAAAATCCTATCAACTCTTCTTACAGAAAATGTCCAAGACTTGATTTTTCCAACTGATCATTCACCTACCGCGATAGACGACCCTATGTTGGAAGAAATCTAAACAATATTGACCGTTGATAACTGTTTCAACAGATCACTCATGTGTTGCAACAGATGTATGACCTATTGCATAGACCATTCATCTTTCTCAATAGATGAGTGATATGTTTTGTATTGTCATAACAGATCACTTAGTCGTTGCTGAAGGTTAGTTAACTGCTCTGACAGATCACTCATAGATTGTAATAGATGTGTGATCTGTTGTACAAATCATTCATCTTTCTCAACAGATGAGTGATATGTTTTGTATTGTCACAACAGATTATTTAACTGTTCCAATAGATTACTTATATATTGCAACAGATGATGTCATAATAATTGTGTGATCTATTAAACAGACCATTCATATGTCTTAAAATATGAGTGATATGTTTTGTATTATTGCAATAGATTACTCATCCGCTGCAACAATTTTGTTATATGCTGCAACAGATATACTACCTGGTGCAACAGATCGGTGATTTGTTGCAACTGTTATTTTTCTGTTTTGCTTATTTGATTTATTGTTATTCTTTTTTAATGATGTATTAATCAACAATAATATATTATTTTATGTTCCTGTTAATTTTAGATAATATGGTTCCTAAAAGAACAGAAATCAAATCAAGTCCAAGTAAAGGAACAAGTGAAGCAGCTAGGCTACATCCACCACTCTATGAGCTTGCTTTACAAGTGTTATCTCAATCGGGAGCAGAATATGATAAATACGGGAAGGAGGGATGTTTCAAAAGAGATGATGCAGATGCTAATAGACCTTCCACCGAAGAGCTGGTCAAAGCCTTCGGCATTTATTGTTATCCTGTGAGAATGCAGTGCGATGGTGCCGCAGATTTAACGGGTGATTTTGTTGTTAAATCAGCCATGGGAAAATCTTACAACGCCTTCAGAAAAATACTTTGAGAATAAAAATTGGATGCTTATTTCAGGGACAACTGCTTTGGGAAATATCTTGATTTGCCGGAGGACAACAATGCTCGTTTCCAAATGAAAATAGTATATGAACTTCTCAAGCGTAGGTTTATGTATGAAAACAAAGCTAAGATGGATGAGGTGTGAATAAATTACTGTGGCATGCCTGTTTGTTTTGGTTGGAAGGAGTTTGCCATAGTTACTGGACTAAAATGTTATCCTCCTTCTCAAGTTATACCTATTCTAATCCAAAAAAAAAACACCCCGCACACCCAAAAAAGGCAAAGACAAGTTGTGTGATCGTGATGACCTGGTGTCCATTATTGGTCCAAGCTTCAAAAATAAAAATTTGATAGAAGCATTGAAAGGTAAAGGACTTTTAAAGAAGCACAAGCAGTCATTGTGCTTGGTTTGGTTTGTACATAATATTCTTTGGGCGAGAGACGTTAACAACAACATAAGTCTCAGTTTAATAAAGCTCTCCGAGGATCTTGAGGCATTTAACAGCTATCCTTGGGGGTATAAAGCTTCAAAATGACTGTCAAATATTTGTTGACTTCGTTAGCGCCAAAGACAGTCAACTTATATGGCTTCCCATGGGCTTTCATGGTAAATGTTTCTTTCTTCTATTATGATATCATTCATTTTTTTCGCTCAATAATGGTTTTGATTTATTGGCTTTATTTTATAGGCTTGGGCGTTTGAAGCCATTTCTTATTTGCGACAACAAGTGAACTACCAGGGAGGAGTTTCCTGTCCAAGAATCTTGAGATGGTTGTCGGCCAAAGCTGATAAAAATGCAAAATTTCTTGATCTCTTCAACCCCCCAAAGGATGCAATAAGTATAATTATAATTAATTTTTCTTTTAATTAATAATTTTTTTGAATAATCTAATCATCATTCTAATATATGTAATGATTTATGTTAGATTGTGCATCCGTCGCTAGTTCCAACCAAGCGAGAGTTGAAGATGCTATTTTTTTTACTTTACGATCTGTGCAAACTTTATCGGACCCTAAGGTCATTGACAGAATAAAAATAGAATTATTTAGAGCAACAACCATTACAAAAATAATAATTTTGGAGGGTGAGCTTATTGTTGTTGATGGTCTTAGTGGTGATGGCGCTGTTGGTAGTGGTAGTGGTGCTGTTGTTGGTGCTAATGATGCTCTTCTTACAGTATTTAAAGCAAACCATTATGAGTATGATCATACTGGTTATACAGATTTTGCCTCTCCCAGCGAATATTCTGCATTCAAACGTCAAGACTGCAGGGCGAAACATAATGTAGTGATTAATGCTATTAATGCTTTAACTGCTTCTGTAAAGAAATTGACATCTAAGAGGGGTCTCATTCCATCAAAGTGGATTTTATTTCCATCCGCTCCATTAGAGATTAGGGCTAAGAGGAGAAGAAGAGTAATTTCCAAGCATTATCAAGCATCCAAAAAAGTGAAATTGCAACTCCTCTGTTTGTGTGTTGCACTGAGCAACATACAATGTCCAAAGCAGAGCAGCACAAGCTAAAAAAGGTGAATTTATTATATGTCTTCCAACTGACAAAACAAACAGACACATATCTGTTTCAACAGATAACATATCTGCTGAAAATTATCAAACAGATATATACATCTGTTGCAACAGTTGACTAACCTGTTGCACCAGATACTTTATCTGGTGCAACATATGTCTCGTCTATTTTAGCAAATCAAACAACTCTTCATACCACTTTTATTTGTACCAACAGATGACCTATCTGCTGTAACAGATGATTTATATGTTACAACGGATGGTTCATCCGTTAGAAATTATCATACAGGGTCTTCCTCATGTAGAAATTTGTCCTAACAGTTGATTCATTATTGCAACAGAAATATAATCTGTTTGGAATAATATAAAATGGGAGGAAGACCTGTTTGATTTGCTAGAAGAGATGAGTTATCTTTTTCCGTTTTATTGTATCTCCGTAATTAGTATTGACCAATTATGGCTTTCCAGGTGGATGTAGAAGAAGCTACTGCTGAACAACATTGACAATATGCTACTCTTTTTATGGAAATACAGAGAACAGAAAGTGCAGAAATCATACGTAAGCAACAATAAAGATCCACGACAAGCAAAGCCGAATTCCTTAGCACCGGATGAAGAACAACTTATCCATACTGAGTAGATCTTTATAGCTTGAGCCTGTCAAAGCAATCCTTGGTACTTTACTTAAATTGTTGTTGATGTATTTGTTGAGATCTGTACCGATAATATTTTTTTTATATTTTATTTATTCGTTGACTTATTTCAGCTAATTTGTGAAGGCTTCAATTTATTTTATTTTGTCTATGAATTTTATTTATTCCTTAGATTTAAACTTATTAATTGAAAAGGAATACTAGATTCAAATATTGCAACAGATAATGTATCTGTTGCAACAGATGACATATCTATTGAAAAAATCAAACAAATTTAGGCATATATTGCAACAGGTAGGTGATTTGTTGGAATTTATCAAACAGGTCTTCCCACTGTTGCAACAGATGGACTTTAGATAAAAACATCGAGATAATACAATAGATGATCAACTTATTACAACAGATAAACTATATGTCAGAACAAGTAGGATAACTGTAATGGATGGAGAATCTGTTGCATTATAAAAATTCAACTTTCGTTGGACATAAAAAATTATCACTACGTATAAAAAGGTTAAAGTGAATTAAATTATAATAAAAAAGGAGCAACCCATCGACGGTGTTCAGTTCAAACACCTAAAATAAAATAGGCATCAAGTAGATAGTGTTCATTTTAAACACGTAAAATAAAATAGGCATCAAATGTGTCAGTGTCAGTCTGGCACATTTCGCTGACTTGCCGTCACTTGGCCCCCAATGGTCATTCCCCCCCCCCCCCCCATTATCTTATATATTCATCTTCCTTCTAAAATTTAACCTTAAATTCCTAAATCTTCTTCTTCATCGTAATCTTCTTTTATCTATCCAAATTCTTCAAATTATTTCTTTCATTTTTTTCAACTTAGTTTCACAATGTCGAGCGCATCTTTCACTATTTTTTGTCATAAAGATTTTTGATATTGTAAGTGCGGTCATGAAGCTCTGTTAAAGACTTCTTGGACTTAACAAAATCTGGGTCGTAGGTTTTTTACTTGTAAGATTTCAATGGTAATATTTTTTTTATTTAATTAGTTGATTAATTATTGGCTTATAATTATTTTATAATTGTGTTCTCTTTTTTATAGAAATTGGGTGGATGCGATTACTTTGATTGGTATGAAGAACGACACCCTTCACAAGCAAATCGTGTAATCTGGGGTTTGTTGAACAAAGTCAAGGCTTCTGAAGAGAAACAAAATCGAGCAAGAAGATACTACATTATTGTCGTTATTCCTACTGGTTTGGTGTTGTTGGGCACATGGATATTCAAGCCTAGTTGCTGAAATTTTCATGGTGGTGTTTGTATTTGCTACTGGTTTGGTATTGTCGAGCACATGAATATTCAAGCGTAACTGTTGGAAAATATCAAAAAGATTTAGGCATATGTTGTAAAATTTAGGTCATCTATTGAAAATTATCAAACAGGTCTTCCCACTGTTGCAACATATTAGACTTAGATTATTAGATTATTCATAGAAATAACATTGGCGTAATGCAACAGATGACCAACCTATTACAACAGATAAACTATCTGCCAGAATGGATTAAATATATTTTACAACAGATTGACAATCTAATCTATTCCATTATAAAAAACTCAACTTTCATCAAAAAAAATTATTACCACTACATGTATATGTAATAAAGTGAACGGTGACTTGAAATTAAAAATTTCTATTTCATAGGCTCTTCTATATACACAGGTTTCAAACGTCCAGTTAGTACCCCATAAGCCCAGACCTCTTACAGGTTTGCTACAGCATGGTCGCACAGAAAAGTCATTGGCTCGGTCATTTCTGTACCGATCAGCAAACATTCGATGTATGCAAGAGCGTGTGAGCCGCTCGCTTTAGCTGCATCATCTTTTGGAAGGATCATTCCCCTATTTTGACTTTCAAAATCCCATGATTTCTTCATTAACACTTTCTTTGGAAAATGATTCATCAGTTTACTCTCCCTCAACAAGATTGGCAACAACATCATCAGTGGCTCCACGAGGAGAAAAAGATCGAAATCGTTGATGAGAGGTACGTTGGAGTCATAAATATTGATAATTACCTCCTCAAGTAGTATCTCAATAGCTCGATAATGCATGCTATTCACACTAATAATTGCAAGAATCCTTTTTGCCTCGGTCTAGCTCTTGCCATGTGGATTTGGCCTGTCCCCTCTAACATATTTTATCATTTCTTCTTCATCCAAGACCAACGTAGGAACTAGGAAATCAAGTCCCATGCCAAGGGCTGAAGCCTCTCCATTGAGTTGATCGTACCTATCCTTGAGCTTCTTGCAGAAGTCGAGGTCCATTATCCTATCGACAACATCATAAGCTTCCCAGTACGTTAATTGTCTTTTCCTCAAGAGGTAGAGAATTATGTCAGCATGCTGTGAGATAAGAAGTCAATTTTTAAATAGGTTAGTAATTGTAAAGATGCAACGGATGGTCCATCTATTGCATAGGGTTCTCTGAATTAATAATCTAATGCAACTTATGCAACAGATGAATAATAAGTTGCAAATGAGCCACTACCAGTTGCACCATATACCCAGCTGTTGCAACAGATGTGAAATCTGTTGTGTAGCTTCTTCTTTACGGGGTAGATTAGAAGGGTTAGATTAGGAAAAGTAAACTTATCTTGTCCTCGTACGACATACGCATATCAGTCATAGTCTGGAAGTCTTGGGGGGAAAAGGGAGGCCTAGGGTAATCTGGTGCGCCTAGCTTGGCATTCTTGGCCTGTCGCAGATCCCTCTTCTTTTTGGTGCCAAGTTCCGCATATATGTCCACCTTCTTGACTGACCCCTAAACTTCAACAGCTTTTGGAGAGAGAGTAATTGTAATTTCTTTTAATTTCTGAGTGGAGAGTACGTCTTTAATTGCTCTTTTCTTTCTCCTAACCAACACTGTAGGAGTGTGCGGCTCCCTCACCTTCTTGGATGGTATGACACACCTCTTAGGTTTGAATTTCTCGATAGCTTTAGAGATAGCCTCTTATTTTTCAAATAGTTTATCATGTCTGTCCTTGCACTCATCACATTTGCAACAAGAACACGAGGGTGAAGAGAGGTGAGAGGGACCTGTGTAAGGGCGAAAAGGAGTGTTTTCAAACATATTTATTCTTTCTTGAGCATCAACATGCTCATCATCACGAGTGGTTTCAGCATCAGCATGCCTGCCACCAACACCAACAACTCCACCAGAAGAAGCACCTGGATTTGCCTTAGTAAAAGGTTGGTCATGAAGAGCCTCAACATTAGGCTTCTCAATATTAAGCTGACCTTGCATAACTGCTCTTCTTATGGCTGTTGCTCCAGCCAATTCCTTCTTTATTAACTCCACCGTTAGGTCTGCTATAGTATCAACATGACCTAGAGTAAGATAAGAAGTCATCACCGACTCCTCCTCAGTAGGCACGATCCATGGATGCATAATCTATAAAAAAAATAGATGCATTTAAATCATATAATATAGTAATTTTCATAGTTGGGCTACATTTAAAAAAAAAGACCCATCTGCTGCATAGTTTGTAGTATATGGTTAAAATTCATTTGAGTCTGGTTCAGAGAAATAGAGCAACACATGGATAATATGATGCAAAATATCAATCATCTGTTGAAACAGTTGCACAAGACGGATAATCTGTTATGCAACAGATGATCTGTACATCGCAACATATGAGTAATATGTTATCAGTTTAAATATCTGTTGCATAATTTGCAATAGATGGTTAATATTTTAGGAGTCAGGTTCAGAGAACCAAAGCAACAGATGGGTAATCTGATGCAAGATATACCCTGTCACAATAGATGTCCCATCTGGTGCATCAGATATAATATCTGTTGTACCAGCTATAACATTTGTTCAATATCTTTCTTATCTTTGAGTAGAATTATTTTACTTGAAGAAGATGTACTGTATCATCCGAGGGTTAAAGAGATCAGCCTTCTTAATATTGGTGTTGTTGCTCTTTGCAACCAACCACTTAAACATCCTTGGATGAGAAATCTCATCCGGGTAATCCATTAACTACTTTCGGAGGGGAGGAATGACTTCAAATGCCCAAGCCTAAAAAATGTAAACAAAAAGCAAGCAAAAAAAAAATCATAATAACTATATTCAATATAAATTAATGGATAAGTAAAATTAGTGATTAATTTTACCATGAAAGCCCAGGGAAAGCCGTATAATATGGTCGTCCCTGAGGATAGCTTTGTCAGTAAATATTGGACAGTCAAGTAGAAGCTGCCATATCCCCAGGGATCATGTTGAATTTATCAAAATCCTCATCACGCGCCAAAAAATCATCTTTTGTGACCTTGTTGACGTCTCTTACCAATATAACCGAATGGCAAACCAAACTAAGCATAATTGCTCCCTGTACTACTGTGGTATGGTTTTATCCTCGAGATCTGTTAATGAATCCGATGCTTTGTAGCCACATCGAGCAATGTCAAACAACCTATCTATTTTTTTCCTGCATTTTCTTGCCTTGGATATTTTGCGGGGTGGTAGTCCTTCTAGACGATGGCATCTCAAGCCCGTCACTATGGCAAACTCTTGCAAGCCAAAACAAACAGGCATGCCACAGTAGTTGATCCAGATTTCATCCATCTTCTTTTTGCCCCCTCCTTCGGATCTTTATCATCCCCTGCGTACTTGATCCTGTTCTTGAGAAGACTATATACCATCATCATAGGGAAACTGACACAGGCAGAAGAGTCCTCAGGCAGCTCAAAAAAACGTCCAAAACAGCTCTTCTTAAAAAGTCCGCCTATGTTTTCGTTCTTCATAATTTTCATAAAATGTTCAAAAAATTTCCCTATCTGACATTTAAGTACAATTTGACCAGTTAGTTGTTTTCCTTCTGGGTCATTTATCGATATCGCAACTTAAAACCTGTCAATACTAAAAGTTTTGACAGGATCATACTATGATGTCGATATTAACTCACGCCCCAGGGGTGATCCATTATCATCATGTTGATAATCATCCTCTTTCTCTTTCTCACTCTCTAATTCCTCCTCTTTCTCATTTTTATTTTCTTCATCACCATGTACAGACCCTTGTCCACCTCCCTCAATGTTGTTTTTATATCTCTCCCCAACTTCACTTTTTCCTAACTGAGATTGTTCAGGAAGCTCCTCCAAATCCCTCTGTACTGTAGCCTTTTTTTAGTGGTCAGACGTTGATCCACTTTCACTTTGTTTTCTTTTGGGAGACATATTTTATACAGATAAAGAAAAACAAAAATTACATTATAATTGATGTATGCATAGATTTTAAAAAATACATTACAAACACCATGAATACCGACACACCAACAGCCACCACCAACTAATGCCAACAAACAAACAAATACCACGAATATCGACACCACCGATAGCCACCACAAACACTACCAACCAATGCCACCACCAGTGCCACCATGACAACCACAAATACCACCACCACCACCACCATCCAATAATACCACGACAATCAGCAGAACACTGTGATGGAAACTAGGGATTTCTCGAGTTCTTCCTATAATTTTACCATTAAAACTCAAAATTGTAAACCTATTCTTGAAGATAATACAACTAAAAGTTTTATTTTTTACCATTAACTTAAAGACCCTTATTTTTTAGAAAAAATAACAAATATAGAGCTTTTCTCAAACTCTGTTGCCTATGAAGACAAAGAAAATGACTGATACAAGCAAGAATGAAGTTGAAAATAACACCTATATGGTTGAAAATGAGAAGAAAAATAATTTGTTGTAGAGGGTTGAGCAAATTTATTGAGTAGTTATTGTCTGTACTGTATTGTTAAGTGAGAATGAGAGAGAAAGACCGAGACCTCGAGATTTGAAATGATGAAACATTTTGTATGGGTTGATTTGTATTTTGAAAAAGAATGACAAGTAGTTTTGAAAATGTTAATTTGGTCCGAATTAATCTTAATTATTTTTAAAATCATAAAATATATGCGTAATTTTTAATCCTTTCATCATGCAATTGCCAAAAGGGTAATTCAATTGAAATTATATAAAAACAATTGAAGTTGTAGTTGACCGAGTACTCTAGAAGGTGACCCTATGAAAACTCACCCCTGGTCTTAGATTAATCAATTTAGGTACTATTAGTCTAACATATGAACTCAATTAAAATTGTAAAAAATAAATGTTCAATATGTTGCGTCAGATTTCTCATCTGTTGTAAATTATCAATCAGATTAGGTAACAATAAATTACAAATCTGATGTAAATTATCAAACAGATTAAGTCATCTATTGCGACAGATTACCCATCTGTTGTAAATTATCAAATGGATTGTCATATGTCGCAATAAATTACCCATATGTTATGAATTATCAAATAGGCGATGCCATCTGTTTTGGCTGACCCTATGAGAACTCACCTCTAGTCCTAGATTAATCGATAGTTTACCGTGTGAGAACTCACCCCTAGTCCCAGATTATTCAATCAGGGTATTAGTACCCTAGTCCTAGATTAATCAATTAAGGTATTAGTCTAACATATGAGGTAGTAAGAATCAGTTCAGCGTAGAGTTATCGATCAACGACTCTGGTCGGGAGAAACGCAGTACCGTCTCATCTTGCAATTGCCGAAAGACTCAATTGAAGTTGTAGTTGACCCTATGAGAACTTACATTCGATTAAGGTATTAGTATAACATATGAACTCAATTGAATTATATATAAGTAAATGTTCAACCTGTTGTAATGGATGTATTTTCTGTTGGATCAAATCAAACAGATTATGTTATCTGCAGCAACATATTATGCATCTGTTGTAAACTATCAAACAGATTATGTCATTTATTGCAACAGATCACGAATTTGTTATAAACTATCAAACAGATTAAGTCATCTGTTGCGATAGATTACCCATCTATTATAAATTATCAAATAGATTAAGTCATATGTTGTTATAGATTACCCATCTAATGTAAATTATCAAATAGGCATTGTCATCTATTGTAGTTGACATTATGAGAACTCACCCCTTGTCCTAGATTAATCAATTAAGGTATTAATTGAACATATGAGGTAGTAAGAATTGGTTCGGCTTAGAGTGAACGATCGACGACTCTTATCGGGAGGAACGCAGTACCGTCTCATCATGCAATTGATAAAAGACTCAATTGAAGTTGTAGTTGACCCTATGAGAACTCACCACTAGTCCCAAATTATTCAATTAGGGTATTAGTATCCTAGTCCTAGATTAATCAATTAAGGTATTAGTCTAATATATGAGGTAGTAAGAATCGGTTTGACTCAGAGTTACCGATCGACGACTCTAGTCGGGAGAAACGCAGTAGCATCTCATCATGTAATTACCAAAAGACTCAATTGAAGTTGTAGTTAACCCTATAAGAACTCACCTCTAGTCCCAGATTTTTCAATTAAGGTATTAATACCCTAGTTCGAGATTAATCAATTAAGGTATTAGTCTAACATATGAGGTAGTAAGAATCGACTTGGCTCAGAGTGATCGATCGATGACTCTGGTCGGGAGGAACGCAGTACCGTCTCATCATGCAATTGTCAAAAGACTCAATTAAAGTTGTATTTGACCCTATGAGAACTCACATTCAATTAAGGTATTAGTCTAACATATGAACTCAATTGAAATTATATATAAACAAATTTTCAACTTGTTGCAACAGATGTCTTTTCTGTTGGATCAAATTAAACAGATTACGTAATCTGTTGCAACATATTATGCATCTGTTGTAAACTATCAAACAATTACGTCATTTATTATGACAGATCATAAATCTGTTGTAAACTATCAAATTGATTACATTATCTGTTGCACTTAAATATTTTTAGATCTTTTTTATAAAGCAATTTAGGTATTTCCTGTCCGAGATCAAATAGTTAAAATACTAAGGCGGTAAAAAATATTACTTGATACTACTTGGATAACTCAAAAATCTCCTGAGTAAGTAGTCTTATCTGATCTTTTCAATGTCACCGTCTCCTCGTGCCCCTCAAAAGTTGTTAATGAATATTTAAAACCCCACATATCTAGAACTCTCTCTCCTTCAGCCATAAAGTAGTCTTTACTCAACTCATCACTCTTCTTTATTCTTTATTCTCAATTATCTTTGTTGTTTCCTTTTTTTCTCTCTTTTCTCTCTTTTTTCGGATGAGGATACTTTAAGATCTCAACCAATCAATATCTTTTCTCGACTGAACTGGATGTTCTGATCTGTTTATATTTTTAACATTGCAGGTATGGTTCACTGTTGCTCTTTTCATCTCGTCTTCTTCTTTGTATGTCATTTAAATTAGATATTTACATCTGTTGCTATTAATGATTTACCCATTACCAGTTTCTTATTTATTGAGAAAATTAAAGGAAAGGTGACTTTTAAGTCTTGAATGAATGAACCGTTGTTTTTATTAAAATATGCAAAAAAAGTCATCTGTTGGGAGAACTTAAAAAGCCTTGTTATCAGTATAGTTTTTTTAATCTTTTATTTGGTATTTTGGCGGTGGTGGTGGGGGAGGGGGGTTGTGTTGGAACATGTGATATTTGTGTTGTGGATGATATTGGAACATATGGTGTTATTTTGTTTGTTTCTTTGTTGTTGATGCTGTTGTTGGTGGTGTTGCAACAGTTTCCTCAATTGTTGCAATTGATGAATTAGCTGTTGGAACAGACGGAGCAACTATTTGAAGAAATTAAACCAGTAGCAAGGCTGGTTTGATTTATTCCAATAGATGACCCATCTATTACAACATGTCATCCATCCTTTGCAAACGATGCCTCATCGATTGAACAGATGGGTAATCTGTTGCATCATATTGGTAATCTGTTGATTCACTCAATTTTGTGTTACCCTTTGTAATATTCTTTTTGTTCTTCTCTTGTTTGACATCAAATATATTTCTCTTGTTTGCAGACAAAAGAAAGTGAAATTATATCCACTTTTGCCCGGCCAGCATTAAAGGTTAGAGTAAAGATGAGTTCGGAGGAATAAGCTGCTTGCAAATGGAACCACTTCATATGTGGGAGGTATGTATTACTGATCAACCTATCATGAAAACAGATATCCAGTACAATAATTTTGTAAATGTTTGTTCTTTACCTATTAGGCATTAATCCTTCAAACAAGAAATAGCATTTTACAGTTAGGATTGTTAGGTTCGAACGGGTAAGGCTGAGGGACCAAGACGGTGGTGTCAATACCCTATTACAATTTAATGACGGTTCATGCTCATGTTTTTGTGTTAAGTTTGGGGAAGGGTTTAAGTTTTTGGTGGCAGTGTAAATATCCAATAGTGATTGGACCCATTTTAATGGCGTAATGGACTTGTTGAAAGGCCTTCGAAGCCTCGCAATGCAAAACAACAATGGATCTAATAGAAATTTTCCTGGTTCAAATTTATATGGATGGGTTGTTGGAGGAGACTATTATACAACAGAAGGTGTTTGGGAGAAAACCTGTGCGGGAAGAGGGAGGTTGAGAAGGCCATATATCATCTCAATCCTTGTTTAAGAGGATACACAGGGTCGAAAGGAAAGTGTAGCAAAATTATTTATGAAATTGACATGAAAAATGAAAAAACTGGATGAGATGCGAATGTGAAAGTGTATCCAAAAATAAAAATCCATCAGTCGCTGAAGAAAAAGAAGAATGGTCAAGAGGAATTGAGCTGGTCATTGAGGCCACGTTCGCTAGTTGTATTCTCGAGCAAAATGTCCATCTCCAATCCTGTTGACCATTTTTTTTTATCGATTGACGGATTTTTATATTTTGATACACTTTTATATTTGAAGCTCATCCAATTTTTTCGTTTCTTATGTGAATTTCATTGGCCAATTTTGCTACACTTTCCTTCCTACCCCGTGTTTCCTCTTAAACAAGGTCTGAAATGATATATGGCCTTCTCCACCTCCCCCTTAGTGCATTGGTATTCTCCCAAGCACCTTCTACTATAAAAAAGTCTCCTCCACCAATCCATCCATATAAATTTAGACCAGGGGAATTTCTATTGGTTCTATCATTATGTGTTGCATTGCGCGGCTTTGGAGGTCTTTCAAGAAGTCCATTATGCCATTAAAACTAGTCTAATCACTATTGGATATTGACACTGCCACCAAAAATTTGAACCCTTCCCTAAACTTGACACAAAAACATGTGCATGACTCATCATTAAATTGTAATGGGGTATCGACACCACCGTCTTGGAACCTTTCCGCCTTATCAGTTCGCACCTATCAAACTAAACTGTACAATGCAGGATCTTGTTTGAAGGATCAGTGTCTAATCGGTAAAAAACTGCATTCACAAAATCATTGCACTTTATGTGTGTCTTCACGGTAGCCTGATCAATAATATACATAACTCGCACGCATGAAAATGGGATCCATTGCACGTATCTTATTCTTCCTACCCCATCAGGATATGTCAGACAGTGTTGTTTATTTATCTGCGCGAATATGATGACTACTATTAAAATAAAGTATGAAGAGTCGTGAATTTTTATCTTAACACATTCAAAACAGTTGATGAATCAAAATCTCCATCTGTTGCAACTAACGAATCAGCTGTTGGAAGAAATCAAAACATCTCCTCCAACATATGGTCCATCTGTCGCAACAGATAATCTATATGTTGCAACAGATGGTAAATCTGTTGCGATAGACCAGACTTTTTTTCTTTTTATTCATTTGCACGCATGTGATTACTTCTTTCTAAAAATGTTTGTTTCAATTTAGTTTTCCTATTTATAAAATCAAGAGAATTTTATTATATTCTTCCAAGATTACCCCTATTATTAAATGACTACATAAAGTATATTATTCACATTTATATTTTTAAATCATAATTAATAAGGCCAATTTGGTAAAATAATCACCTAATTTATATTTTTTATTAATTGGTGTGCCAAGCTCATAGGGCCCAACTAATAAGTAACGGAGGAACTATTAAAAAGAGGTGAAGACTTTTTATCTAACACATTCAAAATAGCTAATGAACCGAATACTCCATCTGTTGAAATTGAAACTGATGAATCAGCTGTTAGAAGATATCATAACATCTCCTTTAACTTATACTGTCCATCTGTCGCAACAGATAATACATAAGTTGCATCAGATGTCTTATCTATTGCATATACAAACCATCTATTGCAACAGATGGTAAATCTGTTTTAACAGTAGTCTGTTGCACATTAAATCTATATGTTGCAACAGTTGCTAAATCTGTTAAAAATACTGGACGATCTGTTGCAACAGCTCAATAATAACGATTTTTATCGAGTCTCTAACCGCTATGAAAAGGTGAGAAGTAATTAGTGTAAAAGAAAAAGTCGTGACTTTTCACAGAAAATAAAATGCCACCAGTTTGAATGTAATTAATACAATGGAGCTGACCAGTCCTGCATTTTGGCCTGACACGTCCAGATTATAGGCCCCTTCTTGATATTCATTCAACTCTATTTATTTCTTGCATTTTTTCCTTTCGTGTGACATCTTCAACCACATCTCTTCAAAGAGCATATTCCTTTCTCGTTGAGGTAAGTTTTTTTCTGGTGTAAATTTACTAGTTGGTCGTATATGTTGTATTACATTTTGAACTTTTTTCTTTACATTTGTTAATTCATGCGTGTTCTAGATATGGCTGATCTTTTTTCGAACACTGCTATTCTACGTGACACAGTGCGGAAACTTCAAAGGCAGGTTAATGACCTGCAGAGCGAGTTGGTCACTGTGAGAGCGACGATGTTCAGAGAGAAACAGAGGTTGATGAGAGCCCTGCTGCTGGAAGTTGATTGGTCGGCTGTCATTAATGATGATGATAATAATAATAATTAGAATGTGTTTTTTCTTTTAGCGTATGTATTTTAATTTTTCTATATAGGATCTATACCTAACGTATTTTATTTTTCATTTAATGAAAAGTTTACTTTTAGTCAGACTTTGGCATTTTAATTCTTATTCAATTTTTATTCTGTCTATTTCTTCTAATCTAATACATGTTAACATGTCGACGGTTGGAGGCAATGTTGAATCCAGTAGCACTAGCAATTTTGGATTTTGAGTTCTTTCAATAGATGGACTATGTGTTGGAACCGATTGGTCATCTGTTGGGTTTCAACAGATTATCCATCTGTTTTGACAGATTTGTTATCTGTTGGAGGAAAGCATTCCAGTTGTTTGTGCAACTGTTGAGAATAATTATGGTCTGCTGTATTATTTAGTTCATGTTTTGCCTCTTTTTATTGATGCACAAGTTATTTAAAAAAATACATTTTATATATAATAAATGATAACATTAGGTTCACAAAAATAAGTTAAATATATAAAAGTTCATAACAAACAAACAAACAACAACATAAGTTTCTGCAATTACAGCGATCATGGTGGATTATAATTTGGGCATGTAGTTCTTTTATGGCCAGCGTACTTACATATGGAGCACTTGTTTCTTCTTGATGAAAATGATTCTCCAACTCCACGCCTCCTTTTATATGGCTTTCTTCCCGATTTGATAGTGCTCGAGTAAATATATGGAGGAGGTATTAATCTCCCCATAAGCTCTACTGGAACAACCCAAGATTCTTCGAGAGGCACTGGAGTAATATGCCCACTATATACCATTTCATATTTTTCCACCAAATAATATTGAGAGGAGTGCTCGTAAACTTCAGGTCCATATTTATGGTCGTATTGAGCTCGAAAGGCTGCCATAGCATGTGGACAAGGTATTTTGTCCAAGTCAAAATCTCTAAACGTACAAGATCTTATTTAAAGATCGACCGTGGCAACATCACTATGACCGGTGATACGGAATTTGTAATTTGCTATTTTATGAGAGAATAACCTATTCCCCAAACTGATGTTCGTTGATATTTTATTTTCAATTTCGAGAACAAATCGGGTTCTTTTTTCTGAGCACTTGAACTGCACACGCCTTTCGTTAAAAAAATTGCTATACTTCTCGCTTATTTTTTCAAACATAGCCTTGATGGGAAATTCTCTTTCATCTCTAAACAATGAATTCACCGATTTAGCTATGTTTGATGTCATAATATT
>NC_061111.1:85960036-85963788 GCF_002878395.1 Capsicum annuum
TTGCTTATTTTTTCAAACATAGCCTTGATGGGAAATTCTCTTTCATCTCTAAACAATGAATTCACCGATTTAGCTATGTTTGATGTCATAATATTTTACCTATAGAAAAAAATCACTTAGTACGACATCAAACTAAACTTGTAAATCAAACAACACATTAAATTCATAAGAATGTACCTATTTGCTGGACAGAATACCCGACTCCATCTCTCAAAACCGACATGTGCGAGAAATTCTGCTACCTTGGGATTCACATCCGCTATTTGATTGAAATAATATTGATGACCCTTTAGTTGTGATAGTTGTTTCGAATGTTCTCTCCAAGATGCCTGATGCAACAACCAAAGTAAGCTGAAGTGAAGAAAAGTGAACCCATCTTTGGAATACTTGGATGCCTATTCGATAAAAAACACAACTCTCCAGTATTTTCGATGCAGCATCGCAGTTGTTCAAAAAAAAATCCATAAGAGGCATCACATTCCTTGTCCGCTACACAAAAAGCGCCAGGAAAGATGTGATTCTCCGCATCTTGTGCCACCGCTGCTAGCAGAACTCCATTATACCTGCTCCTCAAGAAGGTACCGTCTACAGCTATGCCTTTTCTCAGATATCGAAAACCTTGAATCCAAGCACCATAGGATACAAAAAAGTACTTGAACCTTCCGTTTTCATCCAAATGAAATGTCGTCTTACTTCCGAGATTTGTGGACTCACTCATGTAATGGTTAGCATCTAAGACTTCATACCCATGCTCGAGTGTCCCCCTAACCAGGTCCTTAGCAATCAAAGTGTTAGATAGTTCATTCTTGTCCTTGAATAACTTTCCAATAAAAAAGCCGGTCCCATCGTCTTGAAGATTTCTAGATTATATCGATTGAGAAGAACTGAACATCGTATTGGTCGCATCAACGGGCGTAGGTGTTTGATCATCATCTGGAATATTTATGTCAAGATCATCAAACCTATCATCAAAGAATTATTCTTTTTTTTTTCTTCTTCTACGTTCTGGTTCTCATTCTCTCTCGTATTTTCAACTATGTACACCCTTAACACCTGCCTGGTTGAATCACATAGATAAACATGCAACCGAACCTAATCGGTTATCTTTAAAGGTAGTACCCTCTGATTTTCAAAGGAGCTGTGCATGTAGCTGATGGTGAATTCTTTCGGTTGACAATTCAGTCCATAAAAGTTGATGATTAAGTTCACAAAATCATCATACGAAACATCACTTTGGACTGTCATAGCTATCTTCTCTTGCATTTCACTCTCTTTTCAATGCCATACATATCGATTGCTCTTCTCTACCCATTGGCCATGACAATCCACCCCTATTGTTATTAATCCCTCCATTAGTGGTACCTAAATAAAATCATTTATTAAAAAATACTGATAGTGATTTCATAGTGCCGTGAATGAATCCCTACAGATGTGTTATCTGTTGTAACAGGTAAGTGATGAGTCGCAACAAATTCTTACCTGTTGGGATTCATGTTACGATCCTGAATATCTGTTGCAACATATGAAGCGCCTGTTGGAATTGATGTTATAACTAAATCACCTTTGTAGATGATTTCAACAGATGAGTGACAGTTGCAACAGATAATTAACCTGTTGCGACAGATGACTTACCTGTTGCAATAGATTATTAATTTGTTGTAACTTATGTTGGAATCATGTTCAGGTTCTGTTGTAACAGGTAAATAATCTATTGCAATAGATATGTCAAATGTTGCAACAGATGACCCATTTATTTAAACATAAATCCAACATATTAGTCTTCCATTGAAACAGATGTCTCATCTGTCGCAACAGATGATTTATCTGTTTAAACAAATGGATCTTATGTTGGATTCATGATTGGGTTCTATCCATTGTTGGAAAATAACAACACAATAGTAGTTACTCAGATGATAAATTCAACTAAAACTCATAATTTAACTTACCAACATCTCCTATAAAGTAATACCAAAGTGGAAAGTGATGTTAGAAACAAAATTTGACCTACGAAATTGGTCAAATAGCAACAGTAGTGGTAACAACAACAACAACAAATGGTCAACAAGAACAAGATGAAGATGATAATGCAGTAGAAGATGATGATAATGAAGCAGAAGATGATGAATAAAGCAGCAGCAATAATGAACAACAAAAATCGCTAAGAGAGAGAAAACAACAATGGGTGAGAAGAGATGGAAAGACGCCCTTTTTCCCTCCGTTTTCTGTTATATAGGCTAACATTTGGATCAAAGTGTAAATTTTAAAACTTGTGGGTTATTTTCAAACTTTCTCAACTTTCTTAATCCATAATAAAATAATTGTCACCTCCACCTATTAATTAAGACTTGTGTCACCTACACCTGATTTTAAAATTCTTTAGTCACCTGTGGCCCAAACGCCGTAGTAGCTTATGAAGAATTGTTTATTCTATTTTCCAAAAGCATTTATTTATCTACATGTACATCTACATCTACATCTACAATCTACAATCTACATCTACAATATAATAAAAGTGTGAAGACCATTAATAAAGTGATTTGAACTTTTTGCCCTTCATTAAAAATCTGCACAATAGACAAAATTATCTTTTCACTATTTTCTTCAATTATTATACCATTATATTTAATATTTAATATAAAGTAATCATAAATATATGGTACAAGGTGAACTTTTATGTGAATTAGGCTTCCTCGTAGTTGAGTTCCGTATCAAATTTTAGATAAACTATACCACATAATATTAATCCTATGCTTATAAACTCCTCAAAGGACATGGTCTCAATAATTGTGGTCTTATAGCACACACAAGATATGTTCCTTAGCAGTGGTGAGGCTTTTTTAGGGTTTTAAGTCTAGGTATGTTTCGTTTTTATTTTGTATAATAATAATGACGATAGGGTGATTTTAGCACGAATTTGTTGGGTTTTAGGTAAGTACATAATGTGTCGCATTCTTCATAATATTTACTATCTGATGTCTTATATTGATTTATAAGAATTTTAGCGATTATTGTCGCATGCATAAAGTATCAACTTCACGCGATTTATTTTCTTAAAAAAAATTGTGATTTCAGTATGTCCGTGAAGTTTCTAATAACAAATTATCATTTATTCTTGATAGATAAATGTTAAGTGAGAAGTTTTTAGTGAAAGCAGGTTTAAGTACAGAATTTTCCTACCAATTATGATCTTGACAATAATTAATGAGATAAATTTGCTTGTGGTTTACATTAATAAATTATTATATGTTTTGATAAACAATTGCTAATTGAGAAATTGTTTTGTGAATCTTGATATATCTATGATTGAAGAGATAAATTCGCTCGTAAATTGAGGCAATTTTTCTATAATTTAAGTATGCTCCTGATGTTTACAATAATAAATTATCATGTATATTTGATAGACAGTTGCTAATTGAGGATTTTTTTTTTTGTGATTTTAGTATGTTCTTGAAGTTTACAATAATAAATTATCATATGTTCTTGATAAACAATGTCTACTTGAGAAGTTTTAGGTGAAAAATAGGAGCTATAGAATTTTACCGATTGAAATCTTGATAGTATCTATGATTACAAATATAAATATTTAATGTAAGCTTTCTTAACTTTTAGTTTGTTCTTGAAGTTTACAATATTTATTAATTTTGTTTAAATAGATAGTAACATTTATTTCAACATCAATTATTATATTTTAATAATTAGTTTAGGATACGTGCGTTGCACGTGATTTAATTGGCAATCACCAAGATATTACT
>NC_061111.1:85966788-86095708 GCF_002878395.1 Capsicum annuum
AGGATTGCGTGTTGGACCCTTCAAAAGTAGTGCGTTTTTTAAGTATCCGACATGGTGCAACATCAATTTTAATAGTTTCTTTGAGTGAAATAAAATCATCACCAACTCAAATTAATATTTACAAAAATTTAATCCAATTACCATGCGGGATTAACAAATTCAGAATTCAATAAACAAAGCAAATTTGTCAACATACACACAAACTTGGAGTAAGTAGAGTCTAGATAATTGACCTGCTGAGTTCAAGTTTGTACTTGTAATACCAAAGCACAGTAAGCCGTGATTTCACAACAGCTTTGCACATCATTGAAGGCATTCCTAATCTACTCTATTTCGAGATACGTCCATCAACGATATTACTGTTAGCATAGAGACCATGTTTGTGTAATATGAGCATCTATGGAAGAAAATGAATGTCGAAGAAAACTGAAAACATAATCGGGCAGAATAATAATGACAGTAGTCATATATTGAAGCTGTGAAATCAAAAAATATGAAAACCCAAAGAAGATTAGGACAAAATTAATTAGATAAAAGTTGAACTGAAATTGCATCGTGAAAATTGTAGAAAAGTGAATGAAAAATTGAAAGAACTCATCCAAGAAATACCTGGAGCTTCAAAACAGTAAAGTAGCTGCAATTAGCAAGGACAATTGTGAAGAGATTCTCATGTTAGCCAAAAAAATTATCAATTCTTCCAAAATTTAGAATCGGAATTACGAAACAACATTCATGCATCCATGAATTAAGAAGCTAAAATAGATTTGTACGAAATTTTGACAAAACTGAACATCTTCAACAAGTAAAAAGAAAAGCGAACATGCTGTTGTTTGTTGGGGATGAGTAAGATTCTCTCTTGTTTCCTGAATTCATCATCATAGGATGATAGTTTCCTAGGGTAGGCACACCATTAACTATGTGGCAGCTGGACATGCCCATTGGATCAAGATGAGGTTGACCTGCAGCTGGAACTGAAGGTTGCTGCATGACGGGATTAACCCACGGGTAGGTTGTTGATTGCAGAAACAAGTGGCAATGAATATAATGATAAAAAAAACTAAAAAAAGACTTATTTACCTGGTCTAAAAATAATATTAAATCATACGGTATTCATGCAACTTAGTTCCAATTTGAAAATCCATAAAGATCGAGGAAGAAAGGAAGCAGATGAAAGCATATGCAGAAAGCAGGACGAGCTACACATTTTGTAGAACTTACGATGAATCACATAAGAAAAACATACTCTTAAAAAATCAATCTCTATTTGTAAGTGCATTGAGAGAGAGTGTGTAAATTAAGTGTGAAGTGTCACAAGGCCTAAAACGTGCCAGGAAAATGAAAAATGTTGTGTATTCTACTTTCTATACACACCATGTAAAAGCATACGAAAAATATCAAGAATGACGACACTCTCAAAAGTTGCAACTCTTTATCTTTTCTCTTTTTATGAGTTTTCTGAAACTTTTTGCTTGGAGCATGAATTTGTTTTTTTTCTGATTGCCAGCAGTGTAAACATACACCTTGATGATTAAAATAGAATAGTAGTCTTTCCTTTACTCTCAATAGAGGAGGTCTTTATCTAGTAAAGAGGGAGAAGAGTAATATTAACTTGGAATCCAAAATTTAGAATAAACCTTATATAAGATTTTTTTCTTCTCAAAGAGATAAAAAGACACAGATGGAAGAATCTATGAGCATAATTGGCATTGAATATATTCTAATGTTTTAATTTTTTTTTTCTCAAAGAGATAAGAAAACACGGATGGAATAATCTATGAGCATAAAATTGGCATTGAATATATTTTGATGTTGTAAGTGGTTGTTTATGAGCTATAAAAGAAAGAAGATTCACTTGCACAATTTCTCCCATTCAGTCTAGAACAAACGCACACAAAGTGTCCTCCAATAAAGCCCATGTATCATGACAAAAAATTGCTTTCATGTCAACAATTTACTCCACTGTAATATTTTCTCCAACAAAAGAAGAATTCTGAGAAGCAAAACTATTAGATAAAACAGATCATGGGTTTGGTAGCCCCAAGATAACATTCTAATAAGTTTCCCAACTTTTAACAAGAACCACCTAGAGTAATTTGGTCTTTTCATCATTTTTTTTACCCTGTAATTTACTATTAAGTAGACAATGATGGTATAACATCAACTAATTAGAGAAAGAGAAGAAAATACCTTTTTTGGTGACACACTAGCATTTTCGAGGCTGCAAGAATACATAAAGAGACACCAAGACCATCAACTCAAGAATCAGTCATGTGATAAACATCACAACTAACTGCATCACCCAAATACTCTACAATTATTGGTGCTCCTCGTTTCATTGCATGGTCCAAACTTTTTCTCACCCGCCAAGCATGTCGTTCAGTCTCAATAACAACTTCCCAACTTTAGGTGTTCAGGCCTGTAAAACTAATCAAAATCTTTATAATCTACTGGGAAAATTTACATACTTGTTAGGCACCATAGAAGTTATGTTCACTTTTGGCTACACAACTTTCCTGATGGCAAATCTACCGCTACTATTCATACTATCTAAGCAGCGCGCAAACATATTTTTTACTTTACCAGATGAAGCCAGCTGGGAAAGTATGGTTGAGTTTGGTTTCCCAAATCCAAGTATCCATCAAGAGCTTCATCAGGGTTAATCAGACTGCCATATTGTGAAGTACCACACCATGCGGCCCCCATGCGGGGTATGGAGCGGGTGAGGGTAGCCTGCCAGGGTTGGCGAGCCGTTTAGGTGGTCAAACAGGCAAAACGGCACGAACTGGTCATTTTCAAGCCAAACCAGTGGGTGTTAGCGCACGGGTATCAGGGTGGGCCTAGGGCCCGAGCACATTTTGGGGAGGTCAAACGATTCCTAAAAAGAAAAGGTCAACTAATAGCAGTTTGGGCGGTCCGTTAATTGTTTGGGTAAATCGTTTGTACTTGAACAAATTATAAATGATTTGCCCGATTTGGTTAACTTCACTATTCTTAAGTGGCCTGGTTTGGTGCTGAAAGAGTGTAGGACAGCTATGCTCAATAGGGATATGATCTGTCTAGACTAATGATGCATGCTCAGTAGATTGAGGCAGATAAGATAAGGGAGAGAGATCGAGTAAGGGAAAATAAGAAGGCTAGATCAGAGCAGTTTGAGCATGGCCAGACTAGATCCCATGGAGGGAACCATTCGCAGTTTCAAAATTGTTCGTCTATACTAGCACCTTCATCCACTAGAGCTCCTACGCCCAGAAATAGGTAGAAGCAAGGGAATAAGTCTTCTATGTCCCGGTCTCAGAACAACATGAGTAACAGTCCCACTTATCTTTCTTGTACTAAGTGTGGTAGAACTCATCTCGACGAGTGTTTGGCAGAGTAGAGAGGTTGTTTTGGTTGTGTCAAGTTGGGCCACAGACTTAGAGATTGCCTGAATTCTAGGTAGGGGAATCGAGATATTCGTCCTCAGACTCAGGCTACCAGTGCACCAGCTCTTGTAGCCCGTCCAGCTCTTTCTCAGGGCGCTTTATCCAGTACTGGTAGCGGTTAGCGCCAAAATTGATTCTACGCTTTACCATCCCACCAGGAGCAGGAGGATTCACCAGATGTTTTAACTGGTATGCTTCGTGTTTTTCACTTTGATATTTATGTGTTGTTGGACCCTGGGTAAGTTTCTCTTATGTGACCCCATTAGTTGCTGTGAATTTTGAAATGAGTCCCGAAAATATCCCTGAGCCTATCCTGGTTTCTACCCCAGTAGGAGAGTTAGTCGTTGCTAAGCAAGTGTATAAAAAGTGTCCTATTACTGTTTTTCATAAGGTTATATTTGCTAATTTAATAGAGTTATATATGGTTGATTTTGATCTTATTCTGGGTATTGATTGGCTTCATTCCTGTTATGCATCTATAGACTATCGTACCCATGTGGTTAAGTTTCAATTCCCAAATGAGCCAGTTTTCGAGTGGTCCAGAAGTGCAGTATCTCACAAGAGTCATTTTATATCCTATCTCAAAGCCAGAAAGCTAATATCCAAAGGTTACATCAATTATCTAGTTTGAGTTAAAGATACTAAGTCTGAGACTCCGACCATTCAGCCAGTTAGTATAGTTAATGAGTTTCCTAATGCCTTTTCGAAAGATCTCCCAGGGGTACCTCCTGATAGAGAGATAGAATTCAGGATTGACCTTCTTCTTAATACACAACCTATTTCCATTCCTCCATACTATATGGCACCCGTAAAACTTAAGGAGTTGAAAGGGCAGCTCAAAGATCTTTTAGATAAAGGTTTCATAAGGCCCAGTGTTTCTCCTTAGGGCACACCCATCTTATTCGTGCGAAAAAAGATAGTTGTTTACGTATGTGCATTGACTATCATCAGCATAATAAGGTCACAGTCAAGAACAAGTACCCTCTTCCGAGAATTGATGACCTATTTGATCAATTGCAAGGTGCAAGTTATTTCTCAAAGATAGGCCTTAGATCCGGCTATCACCAACTTAAAGTAAGGGAGTATGAAATCCCAAAGACAACCTTTCAAACCCGATATAGTCACTTTGAGTTTCTAGTCATGTCTTTGGGGCTAACTAATGCTCCAGCAGCTTTCATGGACCCATGAATTGAGTGTTCAGAAAGTATCTTGATATGTTTGTCATAGTGTTCATAGATGATATCCTTTTGTACTCCCGTACTGAGAATGACCATGCAGATCATCTTAGGATTGTCTTGCAAACTCTTAGAGATTATCAGTTTTTTGCCAAATTCAGCAAGTGTGAATTTTAGCTAAGGTCAGTAGCCTTTCTGGGTCATATTATTTCAGCCGAAGGCATTAGAGTTGATCTCCAAAAGATAGAAGCTATAAGAAATTGGCCTAGACCTATCTCTCCGCCAAACATTAGAGGTTTCTTGGGTCTAGCTAGCTATTACCGCTATTTTATTGAAGGTTTCTTATCTATTGCATCTCCTATGTCTAGACTGACCTAAAAGAAAGTTAAGTTCCTTTGGTTAGATTCCTGTGAGAAAAGTTTATAGGAGTTGAAGACTCGACTTACTTCAGCCTCCGTGTTGACTTTGCCTGATGGTATGAATGGTTTTGAGGTGTATTTTAATGCCTCTAGAGTTGGATTGGGTTGTGTGTTGATGCATAGAGGTAAGGTTATAGCCTATGCCTTGAGACAGTTGAAAACGTATAAAAAAAATTACCCAACCCATGATCTTTTATTAGATGCTGTGGTCTTTGCCTTGAAAATCTAGAGACACTATCTTTATGGTGTTCATATGGATGTTTTCATAGACCAAAAAGCCTGCAGTACGTGTTTTCTCAAAAGGAGTTGAATCTTCATCAGAGGAGATAGTTAGAATTGCTAAAAGATTATGACATGAGTGTGCTGTATCATCCGAGCAAGGCCAATGTAGTGGCAGATGCCCTTAGAATATTGTTTATATACAGTATTTCTCATGTGGAAAAAGATAAGAAAGAGTTGGCTCGTGAAGTACATCGTTTGGCTAAACTGTGTGTTAGGTTGCTTGACTCAGCTGGAGGTAATGTTTGGGTTCAGAGCAGTTCTGAATCCTCTTTAGTTTCAAAAGTAAAGGAGAAGCAAGACTTGGATGCTAGTTTGGTCAGACTGAAGGAGTCAGTTAAAGACCAAAAGGTGGAGGTTTTCTCCCAAGGGGGAGATGGTGTGTTAAGATGTCAGGATAGATTGTGTGTTCTTGGTGTTGATGATTTGAGGTAGAGAATTATGGCTGAGGCTTATGTTAAGCAATATTCTATCCATCCTGGTGCTACCAAGATGTACCACGACTTATAGGAAATCTATTGGTGAAATAGTATGAAGAAGGATATAGCAGAGTTTGTGGCGGAGTTTACAACTTGCCAACAAGTTAAGGTAGATCACCAAAGGCCTGGTGGTGCAATGCAGGAGTTTGGTATCCCCACTTGGAAGTGGGAAAATGTGAATATGGATTTTGTGACTGGTTTACCTCTTTTACGTCGTCATCATGATTTGATTTGGGTTGTTGTAGACAGACTGACTAAGTCAGCATATTTCCTGCCAGTGCATACATCTTATACAGTTAAGGATTATGCTAGATTATATATCTGGGAGTTAATCAGATTACATAGAGTTCCCTTGTCTATCATTTCAGATAGGGGTACTCAGTTTACTTCTCAGTTTTGGAGAGCTTTTCAGAAGGGTCTTAGTACCCAAGTTCACCTTAGTTTCGCTTTTCATCCACAGACAGATGGTCAGGATGAGAGGACCATCCAGACCCTAGAGGATATGTTGAGGGTGTGTGCTCTCAATTTCAAAGGTAGTTGGGACGAGCATTTGCCATTGATCGAATTTGCGTATAACAACAATTATCATTCTAGCATCCAGATGGCCCCATTTGAGGCTCTTTATGGACAGAGATGTAGGCCACTCATAGGTTGGTTTGAAGTGGGTGAAGCTGCTTTGATTGGACCTAATGCTATGTCTAAGTCTATAGAAAAAGTTAAGTTAATTAGAGAAAGGTTGAAGACAACCCAGAGTTTTCAGAAGTCATGTACAGATGTGAGGAGAAGAGATCTTGAGTTTGAGGTAGGTGATTGGGTATACTTTAAAATTTCACCCATGAAGGGGGTGAAGAGGTTTGGCAAAAAGGGGAAGCTTAGTCCCCGTTATGTTGGCCCTTATAGAATTCTGAGTCGTGTTGGGAAAATAGCTTATGAAGTTGAGTTGCCCACAGATCTGTCAGCTGTTCATCCCGTCTTTCACATCTCCATACTTAAGAAAAGCATTAGTGATTCCATTGTTGTAGATTCTGCATTGGTGATTCCGTTATTGTAGATTCTTCGGAGAGCTCAGATATTCAGACCAGTCTTTCTTACGAAGATATTCCAGTCAAGATTCTAGACCATCAGATTTGTAGACTAAGGAACAAAAAGGTTCCTTTGGTCAAAGTTCTTTGGTGGAAACAGTTCGTTGAGGGCGCTACTTGGGAAGCCGAAGCAGACATGCGAATCAAGTACCCTCATCTCTTCGCAACAGATTCAGATTCAGTTTAAGGTAATAAGTTGCCCTAGCTCATCTCTTTTCATTCCATGTTTCAAGCTTCATATAGTCATTCATACAATTGTTCATGCATTCGTAAGTCAGTTTTATCATGCTTCTAGTAGCACACACCAGTTATATCTTCAGTTTTCAGCGTCTCAATTTCGTTAGCAACATTTAAGGATGGGTGCTCACAAGAGAGAGATATTGTAATACCTCAAACTTTTTGTAAGCCTAATTTCATCTTTAGAAGATTAAGAGTTGACTTTCTAAGTGAATATTGTTTAAATCATATAGATTTTTCCTAATTTTGACTTTTTATCATGTGGGAAATTGAATTATCTTTCCAATGATACCCATTTTGCCAAAATCCGATGTCGGGGTAGAAAGTTATGGCCAAATTATAGAAAGCAGTCTGAACCACCCAAACACAATGGAAAGGGCCGACGGACCGTCGAGCTATTGATGGACCATGACCCAAATCGTCGCAGCTGTGGTAGTGGAACCAACTTCTGGCCAAGCATGACGAAAAGGGCCAACGGACCATCGAGCTAATGACGAATCGTCGCCCAAACTGTTGCAATGGGGGCAGTGAGACCACATTCTGGTCAAGTATGACGGGATGGACCGACGGACCGTCGAGCCAGAGACGGACCGTCGTCCAGGCCGTCTCACACTTCCGTTCAGCGATTTAAAGCCATTTTAAAAAAAACTTTTTGGTCTTTTTTCATTCTTTTAACACCTATATGTATCAAAACGAAGCATAGAACTTCAGATTCATCCAAAGCATAAAAAACTAGGGTTTTCTCTCAAGATTAACCCTCAAGAGCAAGACCCAATTCCTTCTCTAATATTTCACCATAGTTCTTACAAATTGGGTTAAGATTCTAGGATTCCAAGTCAAAAACTTCAAGAACTCTCACTCAAGAGTACCAAAAAGAGTCTCAAGCAAGCTTGTTCATATAAATTCATAATCTAAGATATGTGGGGTTCGAACAAGGGTAACTCTTTTACCCTTGTGCCCAAAGGCTTATTTTAAATACAAATTTATGCAAATAATGAGATTTTCCATGAAATTAAAGTTAGGGTTTATACCCATTATTATTGTTTGCAAGATTTTGAGATATTCTATGGATTAAAGATTGTAGTACATGATTTTGTTTATATTTCCATGCCTATTTCTGAATTTTCCAAATTTTAAGATGATTATGAATGTTTTGTTATTAAGCATGAATTTTGAGATGTTGAAATCATAAGATTCATATTATGAGTTATTTTTTCCCCAATATCTTGATTGAGATGATTGTAAGCTTTTTAAGATGATGGTTGAGCATGAAGTTTAAATATGATTATGATGCATTAAAGATTTATATTTTGAGTCCTAAGTACAAGTGATGAGTTTATAAGGAGATTATGATCTCAATTTTTGGATAAGTACGTTCAAAAGCTAAGATAGGAATCCACACCACTTATGATTTAAAGCTAAGAGAAGCATAATTTGGTCTTAATTATAGACCTTTGAGTTATTTTAAGGTGGATTTCCTAAAAGTTCTGAACCTAAGTATGGGAGTAGTATTTATTGGGGAGAATACTCACAAAAATACTTGAAGTTTGACCGGATTACCAGTTGAGGATATTGAGCGTTGCGGGGGTCCTATTACACACCTATACTTTTTTAAGTGGAATTAATTCCCCCTAGACTTTTTTAAAGTGGAATTAATTTCCCCCAAAAATGTTGTACCCTGTTTTTACGATAGGAAGTGTAGTACACGTGCGGTTTCTTCTCCATTTTATCAGTTTTCAATATTTTTCATCATTACAACCATATTAAAGATTCCAAATGATTCCATTGAGTCAATGTCCATTCTTATCACTTCAAGAATGTTCCACAACTTCAAGAATATTTGTTTCCAGTTTCAAATTAGTTCCATAACTTCAAATTTGTTTCCAGATTCAGATTTGTTTCAAGTTCCACAAATTTATTTCCACAATAATTTCAATCGAAAATTGACTTCAATAATTGAACAAAAATTTTTGATTGTAGAAGTCAATTACTACTCCTAAATAATTGACTTCAACAATTTAGTCTTCAACGGAAGTGTACTACATTATTCAATTTCAATTCAACAATGGAGCAACCATTCCAAGTTTCAATTATGCCAACTCAATGGAATCTTCCATTGAGTTTCAAATTCCAAGTCCATTCCAACTCAAATTTCAAATTCAAATTGAAAACTTTCTTCAAGAATTATTCAAATTTGTTCATACCGAAAACTGAAAATTTGAATTTGAATTTCAAGAATGGAATCTTCAAGAATTCTAGATTTGAATGGAATGAAGAAACTGAAATGAAATTTAATTTCAATTGAATGGAATCTTTCTTTAATCTTCAAAAATGGAAACTGAAATGGAATCTTCAAGAATTCAATTTCAATTCAACAAATGGAGCAACCATTGTTGAAGAAAAGAAAGAAAAAAGAAAAAAGAAAGAAGAGAGAAGAGAGAGGAAAAAAATAAAAAATAAATAAAAAATATAAAACTCTTAAAAATTTGAAATTTGAGGGGCTGTTCGGCAAAAAAAAAGGTTTATAGCATTTTTTTAACACTGCTCAATGCACGTGACTTGTACGCGCTCAATGCGCTGACTTGCACGCGCTCAATGCGCTGACTTGCACAGCTCAATGCGCGTGACTTGCGTGAGCTCAATGCGCGTGACTTGCACGCGCTCAATGAGCGTGACTGCCACACGCTCAATGCTCAGACTACCACGCGCTCAATGCGCTTGACTGCCACGCGCTCAATGCGTGTACTGCCTCGCACTCAATACGCTTGACTGCCACACACTCAATGCGCGTGACTGCCATTAAAATATGAAAAAAAAAGTCTGGGGGTAATAGGACCCCCGCAAAGTTCAGTATGCGCAACTGGTAATCCGGTCAAACTTCAGGTATTTTTGTGAGTATTCTTCCTATTTATTGCTTGGTTTAATTATCCTAAAGTAAGTGTTAGAAGTAATAGCAGGCTCAAAGGGTTAGCTTAGGGCTAATTGTAGCCTTAAGCACCGTGTGACATCTCAGGATGAGATTTTGGGGCGTTACAATAATATAATTAAATATTGTATTCTGTCACGATCCGAGACCAAACCCCATACATAACAAAGAGCTTAGAGCCAAAAGTGACCCCAAGCTAACCCATAGCCTGACATGATACTATATACTAAAATATGATTACTTAACTGGTGCAAAACCTAAGTGGAATTAAGAACAAATATATGAAATAAACCTGAAATGATTACTAAGTATGACATAAACTACAAAGCTGAAATGTCTAATTGTTTGTCTAAATGCCTCTACTAACTAATGAGTTGCTGGGATAGGTCCTCGCTAACTCTAAATATTTGAAACTAAAATAATATACTAAAAAATTAATTCTAAATGTTCTAAAACTAAAATAAAATACTAAAAGAAATAATACAAAAGTCTTGTCCTCAGATGATGACGACACGCTACTGTTTGCTATTGAGAGGGTACTGAAACATACTGATTGTAAGGCTCATGTTGAGCGTTGGAACCTATATCATAACACAATACAATGCAAAAGAGTATGTAATCAGTACTTTGAATGTACTGAGCATGTGAGATAAACAACTATAAATTGAGATAAACTGAAATTAAAGAACTGAATTCAAATTGTAGCTGATATAAACCATAATATAGTGAACTAATATGATAAACCTAGGTAATAAATGTAAGGATATTCTGAAACAAATAGAGTAATATAAATAATACACAATTGAGAATTATACAAGTATTAAATATAAATTTGTGGGAGAGCATGTTAACCAATACATCCCACCTAAGATACATGAGGTCCAATCTGTAACCTTAGTTAGGAGGGTTTTCTATACCTTACCAAGGGTAATGAACTTATCTATTGTGGTAACACTAACTAATATTCATTAGACTAAGTTATCAGCCTTAACTAGCGGGTCACCCTTGGGGACTTTAATCAAAGGTATCAGCCACTATCGATGAATGAGCCTTCATTTTTGAGTCCACTCGGTGCTAAATACTACTATTAGATAAGTTTTTTACTAATATCTCATAAGGAACTGATGTTCCAAAATTAAATTAGGATATACTTTATCTGAAAGTATTCAATCTGAAAATACTAACCTACGTACTTGAGGTTCAATGATTGGGGTCAAAACCTATTATATGTAGGTTTGTAAACTAGAAACCATTCACGTACATTTGTACTAAAATCAAGTATATTGGGATCGTGTATTAATAACACTCCAATATTACTGAATGTAAACCAATTCATAAGTATCTACTGTAAAGCCAGGTTAGATATCAAGTTATAAAATGTTAGGTTATGCAAGACACCAAGAGAATCACTTACATATGTACATATCATAATATGATCTTAAGAACACTGAAATAGGAGAGAATACTTAAATTAAAGAGGAATCCTAAAATCATGATATTTAAATTGGAATTTATAACTGAAATTTGCTGGGACACAAGAGAAAAAGGGAACCCTTGCTGAAATCCCATATATCTGGAGTGAAATGCTCTTACTAGAAAAATTGAACTCTGAAGACTTTTGGGAAATAACCCTAGTTTCTTTCTTTGAGAGAGGTGAAATAATTTCTGATATTTCTCTAAGTGTTTAGTAGAGAATTGGGGTAAAGAAGTGATTAAGTCCTTTTAGCCCTTCACAATAAGCCTTAAATAATGAAGTATAAGTTTAGGAAATAAAAAATATAAGAAAATACCCCTGGAAAACCATTTTAAAAAATTGATGAATGCGATGGACGAGCCAAGGATGACTTATCCTATGAACCAATAAGTTGTTGGTTCAACTCGTGGTTGTTGGGGATTTTTTTGGGATTTTATATCTGTCCTAACAACCACATAGAATGACTCATTGGTTGTCACCATAAGTCATTCTGAGAGAGTTGTTGGTTCCAGTACTAATACAGCCTAGTGGTCACAACCACATCCTATGACTCATGGGATCTCTCAAGGGTCGTGGTTTTCTCCCGTGGTCAAAGAGGTGAAGAATAAAGTTTTGGAAATTGAATTAGGCCTGTTGATTTGCCATGGTTTCATAACACTTTCGAGTCTTAAAATAAGGAAATTATGCAAGTACTTAAGTCTTTTTGTTAGATGTGATGTGTTTTTATGTTTGTTTTATAGGAACATAGGGTTTGGAGCAGAAAAGGAAAAATGATGAAGTGAAGCAGAAAAGCTACCTATGAACCCTATCTATGGGTCGTAAGTAGTACCTACGAGCCTGTAAGTGGGTTACATAGGTGGAAGAGCCAAAGTTCTGAATCAACTTATTATTTTTTGAGTCCTACAAAAGCTATCTACATGGTGTAGGTAGTAACTATGACCCCGTAGGTACCCTTCATAGGTAGAAGTCCTGAAGTTCTACAAAGTAAAATTGAAGTTTGAGTTCTACGAAGGACACCTATGAGGCATAGGTGGTACCTATGACCCCAAAGGTACCCCTAGTAGGTAGGTAATCTAAAACATAAAGAATCCTCTGATTCCTATGAACCTACCTAGTGCCCGTAGGTATTTTCGATGGCCCGTAAGTGGGGTCATAGGTTGGTGCCGACCATATTTTCCTACTTTATTTTTGATAGGTTTTATAAGTTTTCTGATATAACTATAAATACCCCTTTTATGTTTTATTATTAGTGTATGTACTTTACATACTTATTACATTATTTTGAGTTATGAGGTATACTTTTAATCTTGGAATTCTTGTTCGGGGTTTTTAGGGTTTGATATAAAGTTGAGATTTTGGTTTTCATTCTTAATTATTTGTGAGATCATTCATATGCTTGCAATTATGAATTATATGTGTGTTCTTATGATTATGAGCATCTAAACCCCATAACTAGGGTTGTGAGTACCCTGATGGATTAACGAAATAGAGAAAGTGCCAAGTTATTCTTTATTGGTATTCTTGCATGTATTGTGGTTTTCTTCATATTGATTGCTTTCTTGACGACTACTGATGTTAAAAACCTACTTGTATTTGATACTAGCTTGAGAGAAAGGTTAAGCTTAGGAAAAACTATAACAATAGTAATTTAAATCTACCGACCTTCATCTAATTAACTTAAGATTGAGAGAAGATAGTTAATTTGGGATCCAGGACAAGGGTTAGTAATGTGCCACTTTGAGACTGAGAGAATATGAGTGAAATTCACCCAAACCAAGGTTGTAACGCCCCAAATCTAGTATCCTAAATGCTACACGGTGCTCATGACCCCAAAGGACCATAATCTAACCTATGACTGATATCTGTACCTGTATGCTGTATGACATTATGTAAAATGCAGAAATAATAGACTGAAATACGCCATAAGGTTCAAAAAGGATAAAACATACTATCTGAGAGTATGGTATATCAATACCAAAATATGAACTGAAATAAACTATCTGAACATACTGTAGTTTGAAAGCCTCTAAAACTGAACTGTCTAAATAAAGAGTTGATGGGACATGTCCCCAACTAACTCCAACTACTGAAATAAACTAAGTAATGACATAATAAATTAATGATCATGTCCTCAATGGATGAGGACTCACTGCTAACTCTGATTGCTGAGACTGGAATGCTACTGATGCTCTGTAGCTCGTGTTTCTGAACCTATGGAATACAATACCATAGCAAAAATACGTCAGCACGATTGAATGTACTGGTATGCAAGTGAGATAGGCTGAATGCAAGGGTTTTATATGCATGAACAATACTAATTAACTGAATAACATAAACGTGAGAATACATGCATGACTACGCGAACTGTATTTGAGATCAAGACATCACTGAATCTGAATACTGATAACATAGGTTTCATATAACTTATATAGTATTATATGAAGGACCGTGTCTGACAGTTCTATTTCTGATGGAACTGGCTGAGTTCCGTAATCTGGCAGTCTTAAATTCTGTAGAACTATCTGAGTTCTATCACTGAGACTGAGACTGAGACTGTAATTATGGGAAGTAGTCATCTAACCGACATGCCCCAAATAAAGTAATATAGCTAAGTTGGGGTCTAATTTATAACCCCAATTAAAAGGGTATCAATGCCGCGCCACTGGTAAAGATAAGCTGTGAGTGATCCCTCATCTAGTAGGTACTCTAAGGAGAATGGTGGGACCCTCATCTAATAGGTTAAGCCACCCTATTAACCCTTATCTAACAGGTTAGATGTCTTAACCTACGCTGCGTAGTTCTGGAGTGCAAGGATGGCTTTTAAGAATCATACCCTTTACTCGCAGGTGATTTCCCATCCTTCGGCTCACTCGGCGCTGAATCGTACTCCCATATGATTATATACTAAATTAATTATACTGAACTAACTGGACTTAGTTTACTGAGTTCCGTTAACTGACGGAGTATCACTGAGATCTGATAACTGACTGAGATTACTGAGTTTTCATGAGTCATGAGACTGACTGGATTCTATTGAACATGTCTTGACTGAGAGTATCTTGAAAACATGACACTGGCTCTAGGTACACAACTAAATTGTTGGGTACAAGTACCCCCAGGATTTAATAGCATAAAACTGACAAGACTTGACACTTCTTGACACATGACCATAGCCAACAATTCATAGTACGATCATCGTGGATATTTATGAAGTATTTGCATGCCATAAGCTTACAAATGAATAGAAGTGCATGTAAACATGTCATAATTTCATAAGCCTAATCTCATGAGCATTACATCAATTCATCACAAATCATAACAATAACATGGGAGTCATTTGAACTTAAGGGTGAAACATAGGTTCATCATTTTGGTCACAATTGAGTCATAAGGCATGTTTCCTATTCTCTTAGGCATTTTATCAAACACCTTGCATGCATAACTATAAGTTTAGGCTTGGGTATTAATCAACACAATTTAGTAGATTTCAATCCACATTCTAGCATAAATTTTATTGATTCCATCTTGGGTATCATACACAACATCAACATGATCGTAATCAATCCACAACATAAACATCATAATTTATAATTTAAATTGGATTCTTAGGCTTCATGGATGAAAGGAATCCATGAATGAACACTTGACATACCTGGGTGGATGATTTTTTGAAGATTGGTGGAGGAAAACTTGAATTCTTGACTTGGGATTAAGCACCGAGGGTTTCTTATTCTTAGGGATTGATCTTTAAGAGAAACCCTAATTGGATATTGTGAATGAATAAAGAAGTTATGAGCTATGGTCTGGTATAATTAAGGGGTTGAAACGGGTGGAAAAAGACCCAAATACCCAAATAATCTTAGTCAGTTATCAGATCTCAGTAATATTTTGTCAGTTAACGGAATTCAGTGAACTCAGTCTAGTTTAGTCCAGTATATTCAGTTCAGTGTCTATTCAGATAGGAGTAGGATTCAGTATCGAGTGAGCCCAAGGATGGGAACTCACCTGCGAGTAGAGGGTGTGATTCTTAGATGCAATCCTTGCACTCCAGAACTACGTAGCCAGCGTAGGTTGAGACATCAAACTTTCTAGATGAGGGTAGATAAGGTGGCTTAACCTGTTAGATGAGGGTCCCACCATTCTCATTAGAGTACTTGTTAGATGAGGGTTACTCACAGCTTGTGATTACCAATGGCGCGGTATTGAAACCCTTCCAATTGGGGTTATTGATTGGACCTATAATACCCCATACTTCTACCTAGCTTGAAATCATCTCAAGAATGTTAGAAACTTACTTTGAAAGATGAATCCATTTTCGTACACGTTGAATTTTTAAGATTTTCACTTTTTGTTGAGTGGAAAATTAAATTTGATTTCCAACGATACTAATTTCTTCCTAATCCGGTATCGGAGTAAAAATTTATGGATGTTTTTATCGAGAGCTGTCAGAACCGCCCAGGTGCGACGGGCAGGTTGACGGACCGTCGATCTAGTGACGGACCAGCGCCTAGACCATCGTAGCTAAGGCAGTAAGTCAATCTTCTAGCTAAGGTATGACAGACAGGTTGACAAACCATTGAACTTGCGATGGACCGTTGCCCAAGCCATCGCTACTATGGCAATGCGTCCATATTCTGGTCCACGTGCGACGGTCAGAACGACGGACCATCGCAGATACTATTTAGTAATTTAAAGTCATTTTTAAAAAGGGTATTTGGGTCTTTTTCTACCCTTTCTAACCCCTAATTATGCCATACCATAGTTCATAACTTCATTATTCATCTATAACATCAAATTAGGGTTTCTCTTAAAGATCAATCCCCAAGAACAAGAAACCTAGGTGTTTAATTTCAAGTCAAGAATTCAAGTTTTTCTCTACTAATCTTCAAGAAATCATCAATCCAGGTATGTCATGTATTGATTCGTGGGTCCTTTTCACCCATGAAGCTCAAGAATCTTTTTTCAAAATACAAGATTTGTGTATTTATGAATGTTCATGATTTAAATTGAATTGAAATTCTTGTCTATGTTGTTGTGGGGTTTTGATTCGCATTTTAAATTACATATTCCAATGATTGACCTTAGAATGTGGTGAATTACATAATAATCATGATAAAGCCCCTTCAATTAACAAGTTGATTGATGTATCCATGATTATTAGATGTGTTGATGATGGTATAACCAAAGCATGCCCCCATGTGTTTGATAAATGTCTATGTGAAGAAAAAGTGCCAATAATATGAAATCCCCATTCATGTACAAGGTTATGCATGTCAAGTGTTTGACAAAATGTCTTAGTCAATGAATTATCGATATATGTGTAGCCATTGTGGTGCTTTAGAACTGGTACTTCATGAAATATCCAATTTATTGTATTATGGATTGTGATGTTGGTCGTGTATTCAAGAAAGTCATGCTTTGTCAGTTTCTTCCCATCGAGTCTTGGGGGAACTTATATCCAAAAAATATAGCTGTGTACCTAGAGCTAGTGTTATGTTTTCCTGATATCCTCAGTCAAGCCATGATCCATAGAACTCAGTCAGTCATGTGACTCAGGAAAGCTCAGAAATTCAGTAATCTGAGAAATATCAGATAATTATCAGATATCAATAGCATTCCATCAGTCCATAGAAATTTAGTTAACTCAATCTAGTCAGTTCAGTTAATCATGTTTAGTGTCTATTCATATGGGAGTAGAAATTAGCACCGAGCGATCCCAAGGATGGGAACCCACCTGTTATATAAGGGTGTGAGTCTTAGAAACAATTCTTGCATTCTAGAACTATGTAGCCAGCGTGGGTTAAGACATCATAGCCTATTATATAAGGGTAGATGAGGTGTCTTAACCTATTATATAAGGGTTCCCACCGATCTCACTAGAGTTACCTGTTATATGAGGGTTACTTACACATTGGCCTTACTAGTGGCGCGAAATCGACATCCTTTCAATTGGTGTTATAGATTGGACCACAACGTAGCTATATTGTGCTATTTGGGGCATATAAGTTAGATGAATACTTCCCACAGTTTTAGTTATAGATCAGGACTGTCAAATACAGTTATTCAGTCTCAGTAATAGAACTCAGATAGTTTTACAAAATTCAGGACTGTCAGATACAGTCAACTCAGAATAAAATGAAACTCAACTAGTTTCATTAGAACCTATACTATCAGATACAGTCACTCAGTATCAGTTATCAGTACTCATGTTAGTAGTATTCAGACTCAATAGTCAGTATCATCATGAATTCAGTTACAGTCATTTATTTATGCATGTATTCTCACGTTTATGTTATATAGTCAGTTAGCATTGTTCATGTATTTGAACCCTCTGTATTCAACCTACCTCACATGCATACCAGTACATTCAATCGTACTGACATATTTGCACTATGGTATTTTATACCATAGGTTCAGAAGCACGAGCTCCAAAGCATTAGTAGCATTCCAATCTCGACTGTCAGAGTTAGTAGTGAGTCCTTATCCTTCGAGGATATGACCATTACTTTATTATCTCATTAATTAATTTATTTCAGTAGTTGGAGTTAGTTGGGGACATGTCCTATCAACTCCTTATTCAGATAGTTTAGAGGCTTTCAAACTAACATGTTCAGACAGTTATTTTAGTTATTTTGGTATTGATATACCATATCTTTAGATGTTATGTTTTATCAAATCTTTGAACCTTATGGCCTTTCAGCCTTTATTTTTGTATTTATACAATATATTATGTAGTGTGCAGGTACAGATATCAGTCATGGGTTAGCTTATGGTCCTTCGGGTCATGAGCATCGTGTGACATTCCAGGTACTAGACTCGGGGCATTACAGGATCCCAACTCAGCTATAATAGCTTATTAGGGGCATATCGGTTAAAAGACTACTTCTTACAGTTACAGTCTCAGTCTCAGTAATAGAACTCGACTAGTTTGATCAAAATCTAGACTATCACATACAGTCACTCAGTATCAGTTATCAGTAACTAATGATATCAGTATTCAAACTCAGTAGTCAGTATTCTAACGAAATCAGTTACAATTACTTATTCATTCATGTATTCTTACGTTTATGTTATACAGTCAGTTAGTATTGTTCATGCATATGAACCCTTTGAATTCAGCCTACCTCACTAGCATACCAGTATATTCAATTATACTGACGCATTTGTGCTATGGTGTTTTATACCATAGGTTCAAAAGTACGAGCTCCAGAGCATCAGTAGAATTCCAGTTTCAGCAGTCAGAGTTAATAGTGAGTCCTCTTCATTCAAGGATGTTATTATTTGATTACTTCACTTCTATAGTACTTAGTTTATTTTAGTAGTTGGAGTTAGTTGGGGACATGTCCCATCAACTCCTTATTCAGATAGTACAGTGTTAGAGGCTTTCAGACTATATTAGGTTCAAACAGTTATTTCAGTAGTTTTAGTATTGATATACCATATTTTTAGATGTGTTTTATCAAATATTTGAATCTTATGGATTTTCAGCTTTTTATTCCGCATTTATACGGTATATTATGCAGTGTTCAGGTACAGATATCAGTCATAGGTTAAATTATGGTCCTTTGGGGTCACAAGAATCGTGTAGCATTTCGAGTACCAGATTTGAGGCATTAAAAACTTGGTATCAAAGCCTAAGGTTCAACAGTGTCCTAGGAAGTCTGAAAATTCGCATCTAGTAGAGTCATGTGCTTGGGTATGTTGTGCACCACACTTATGGATAAGAGGCTATGAGATATTTTAGGAACAGTTTCCCTTTTTTCAGTATTCATGTCATGCCAGTGAGAATAAGCTCAAATGTAGATTCCCATTCTAATATATTTTTCCATTTTATTTATAGAATATGTCCTCCAAAAGGGCTAACAAAAGGAGAATCGAAAATCAGTCAGTACCTTCGCCCGTTCAGGCAGATTCCTTCGATGAGCATGCCTTTCATGGCGAATTCAGAATTGACTCCCTCACTTTATCTGAATCCGTAGTAGCTCAGAGCAACCAGTAGGCTATTATCCCAACCTCTTCTTCAGCCAGTGCTCTAGTGCCAAAATTTAGAGACAGCAACAGGGATAGGGCTCTAGGCCTAAACCTCAAGGCAGTGTTAGCAGTGCCCGAACCCATCTCCTTTGTTAGACTTGCAGTAAAAACTATCAGGATATTTGCAGAACTGGCAGCAATATCTATTTTGGATGTGGCAAGCTAGGCTACAGAGTCAAAGATTATCCCCAGTCAAGTTTTTAGGGTCAGCGTAACCGTTCCTCAGCTCAGTCCGATCGCTTAAATCAGCAGGGTGCCACCTCCAGTGCTACCAGTGGGCAACACCCTAATAGATTCTATGATCTCCAGTTCCGATAGGATTAGGAAAATTCTTCTGATATGGTTACTGGTACATTACAGATCTTTTACTTGCTTGTTTACGCTTTGCTAGATCTAGGAGCTTCCTTGTCTTTTGTTACTCCTTATATAGCAGTTGATTTTAGAGTCAGTCCTGAAATTCAAGAAGATCCCTTTTCATTCTCTACCCCAGTGGATAAAACCATCATAGCCCAACGGGTATACAAAAATTGTTCGATCATGTTAACTGAGAAAGTTACTTCAGCAAACTTAGTCGAATTAGAGATGATGGATTTTGATGTCATTCTCGGCATGGATTGGCATTATTATTGCTATGCCACAGTTGTCTACAGTCCAGTTTTAGTTTCCAATTAAACCCATCCTAGAGTGGAGGGTAGTATTTCAGCATTTTGAGGTCAACTTATTTCCTACCTACGTGCTAGGAAAATGATATCTAAGGGATGTGTCTATCATCTTATTTGAGTTAAGGATTCTAGTTCCGGAGCTCCCAGTCTTGAATTAGTCTTAGTAGTGAATGAATATTCAAATGTGATTCCCAAAGATTTTCTCGGAGTTCCTCCCGAAAGGGAAATAGACTTCGGCATTAATCTTCTTTCAGATACTCAACCTTTATATATTTCACCATACAGAGCAGAACTTCGAGAACTAAAAGAATAGTTGACGGATCTCTTAGATAAGAGATTCATCAGGAACAGTGTTTCCCCGTGGGGTGCACCAGTTCTATTCATGCGAAAGAGAGATGACTCTCTCAAAATATGTATAGACTACCATCAGCTTAATAAAGTCACGGTTATGAACAAGTATCTACTTCCCAGAATCAATGACTTGTTTGGGTAACTTTAGGGTGCCAGCTATTTCTCTAAGATAAACCTCAGATCAGGCTATCATCAACCCAAAGTTAGAGAATGTGACATTCTAAGAAAAACCTTTTGAACTCGGTACGATCACTTTAAATTCTTCGTCATGTCCTTTGGTCTTAATGCCCCAGCAGCCTTCATGGACTTGATGAACCATGTGTTCAAGTAGTACTTGGACTTGTTCGTCATAGTCTTCATAGATGTTATCCTCGTCTATTCCTACAATGAATATAATCATGCAAACCATTTTAGGATAGTATTATAGATCCTCAAAACCCATCAAGTAACATGATATCTATTTATGTCCTACCTTTCAGCTCCATGATCATCGCATATATTTATGCACATTAGTGAAAATCATATACAATTTCAGTTCCTAGTATAAGGAGTCCCATTTTACTCTATGGTATGAAACATGTTCCATGAAAATAACTTACATTTATGCACCTTCTATAGAATCATGTGCATTTCCAGTTCCTAGTATAAGGAGTTGTAGTTTACTCAATAGTATAGATCATGTCCAATTAATACAGAACCTTTAGAATTAGGTCATGTAACTCACAACTCATGTACTTATGTCGTGCTTTACAGTATGCTCAACCCACATGACTCGTGATCCACTCCTAGTGATCAGCCAAACTCAGGTTATATCACGTATACTCTCAGTTTAAATCCCTTGGTGAATCTGTGGTATCGATGTTCCATCCCTCAGGCCTTAGTTACAACATCATTTCAGTAATCGATATTCAGTAAAGGACTCAGATAGTCCTACAGGACCATGGCTTTCAGTTATCAATTACTTAACCATTAGAATTTAATACTTCAATACCAGTCTAAACCTCAATTACCAGAAACCAGTATTCAGTCCTAGTATGAATCTCAATTACAGATTTAGTTGTGGTTTCTTCTACAGTCTTAGATATAGTGTCAGCCTCAGCCTCAGTTCAGAAATCAGATCAGTACCACAGTTTAATTTTAGGTTAGGTTGACCATAGCGTGTAGTTATTAGTTATGCATGTTATCAGTGTTTCAGTACCTTAGCGTACAGAATGTTTTTAAATCATGTTATATGCCTGGTCTTGCATTCTAAAACAATACAAGTATTTTATGAATTCATGCTCAGTTATCTCATGTTACTCAGTTAGTCCCTTTCTTATGTTCATAAAAACTCCATATTCTCAGTCCAGTTATTTAGACTAAGTACAGTTCAGTCTTACATGCCTAAATACTCAGCCATCGGTCAGTCAACAAATCAGATGAGTCAGTTAGTAGGAATTAGTTTGAACAACCAGTACTTTAGTCCGATAGTCTGACGGACAAGTTTACATATTTTCCCATTCTGTGCATCTAGTCGCACTTTTTGAAGTCTCATGGATGTAACTATTCTAAGATAAACCAATCAAGCAGTTGCGTGGGTGCGCTATACATTATTCCAGTCTCTCCTCAGTATCTTGGCCAAGTCAGCATTCTTTGAGGGACGTAGTGTCCCAAGGTAGAGATACACTATAATTCCCTGAACTTTCATTACCTAAAAATGTCATTCCCTCTTCATATACGAAATCTAGCTTGGAGTAGTTGGTACTCATAGGTGGACCCTCAACCTCCGATCTCAGCCGTAATCCATGTATGCAATGGCTCAGTTCAGTTCACGATACTCAGTCCATGTCACACATTACAGACTCAGTCATGTTCTCATATTCCCATTCATATGTGTTCAGTAAAGGATCTCGAGTTTGAGATTAATGACTTTATTAATCTAAGGATATCTCCCATGAAGAGAGTGAAAAAATTCGACAAAAAGGGAAAGCTTAGTCCCTGATATGTCGATCCCTTTAAAATTCTCAGTCGTTTTGGCAAGGTAGCTTATGAGCTCTAGTTTCCTTCAAATCTAGCTTCAGTGATTCCAGTCTTTCATGTCTCCTTGCTTAAGAAGTGCATAGGTGACCCAATAGTCGTAGTACCTATTAAGGGTATAGATATTTAGAACAGTCTCTCTTACGAGGAGATTCCAGTCAAAATCCTTGACTATCAGATTCGTAGACTAAGGAGCAAATAAATCTATCTAGTCAAAGTTCTTTGGTGGAATCCGACCGTTGAGGGAGCTACTTGGGAAGTAGAAGCAGATATGCGGACCAAGTATCCTCACCTCTTCTCTATAAACTCAGACTCAGCCCAAGGTAATAACTTGCATTAAGACTATCCAGTTTCATGTTTAAATTTCAGTTACAATCTCGGTATTTTAAAGTACCATTGCATATTTAGTCATGCATTCATGTATCATCTCAGTCATGTACTCATGCATCATATATGCATGTTTATCTTGATAAATTCAGCTTATCAGTGATTCCATTCATGTATTCATGCATCAGATATACATGTTCAGTATGAAATTTCAGTATATCAGAAGTTCCAGTCATATAATCATGTTTTAGATGTTCACTTACCTTGAGTAAGTTCAGCCTATCAAAAATCCCAGCATAGTCAGTCCCATTCGAGGATGAATATTCTCAAGGGGGAGATATTGTAATACCCTAAACTTTTTTTGAAGTCTAATTTAGTCTCTAGAAGATTTAGGGATGACTTCCTAAGTGAATAACATTTAAATTAGATATAATTTCCTAATTTTGACTTTTTATCTTGTGGAAAATTGAATTAGATTTCCAACGATACCAATTTTGTCCAAATCCGATATTAGAGTAAAAAGTTATGGACGTTTTACAGAGAACTGTCAAAACCATCCAGAAGCGATGGTCAGGACGATGGACCGTAGAGCTAGCGACGGACCGTCACCTACGCCGTTGCGACTAAGGCAGTGATCTCGTTTTCTATCCTAGTGCGACGGTCAGAATCGATGAACCATCAATAAAGTGATGAACCATTGCCTAAACCATCACAACCGAGGAAGAAAGTTCAGGTTCTATCCAAGTACGACGGGATGGACCGATGAACCATCAAGCCAGTGATGGACCGTCGCCCAAACCATTGCCACTTTTGATTAGCGATTTTTAAGTCATTTTTAAAAGGGTATTTCGATTTTTTTCCACCTATTTTATCCCTAATTATACCAGATCAGAGCTCATAACTTCACTATTTATACACAACACCAAATTAGCGTTTCTCTCAAAGATCAATCCCCAAGAACAAAAAACCCTAGGTGGTTAATTTCACGTTAAGAATTTAAGCTTTCCTCCACCAATCTTCAAGAAATCATCCACCCAGGTATGTTAGTGTTGATTCATGGGTTCCTTTCATCCATAAAGCTCAAGAATCCTATTTTAAAATCATGAATTGTGTAACCCATGTTGTGGATTAATTATAATCATGTTTATGTTGTTGTGCGACTTCCACATTGGAAAATTTAATATGTTTTCATGAAATTTGTTAATGTATGGATTGAAATAGATGAAATTGAGTTGAATGAAGGAACTTGATGTATTAAGTTGATGTTCATGCTTAAGCCCTAAGTTGTGCAACTAGATGTTTGATAAAATGCCTAAGCGAGTAAGTTTATGCTTATTGACTCAATGAGGCCTAAATGATGAATTCATGCTTTATCCTTATGTTTCAAAATGACTCTCATGCTATTGTGATGCGTTGAAATTGTTTGATGGAAAGCCCATGAGACTTGAATTGTGTAAGCATGATATATTTGAATGCATTCCTATTCATGTACAAGAGTATGAGAACCAAGCGCTTCATGAAACTCCCAAGTGATTGTATCATGAATTATCATTATATTAAGACAGTTATTTCAGTTGTTTTGGTATTGATATGCCGTATTTTTAGATGTTGTGTTTTATTAGATCTTTGAACCTTATGGCTTTTCAGCCTTTTATTCTACATTTATACAGTATATTATGCAGTATTTGGGTACAGATATCAGTCATGGGTTAGCTTGTGGTTCTTCGGGGTCACGAGTACCATATAGCATTTCAGGTACCAAATTCGGGGCATTACACTATCTATCTATCTATCTATCTATCTTGATCCTTCTTGATTTTGGGTCATCACATCACTTCTTTTCAAAGGAACAAAAAATCAAAATTAATTTAATTACATAAATTACTCTACTAGTAAAATTAACTATCATAATTTTATCACCGTAGATGTATATATATATAATCTATCTATCTCTCTGTCTGTCTGTCTGTCTGTCTCTCTCTCTATATATATATCTTAATTTATTTAATATATAGAAATGCTAGTTTTTATTTACTATATATCTCTCACACTTTATATACATAAATACAATTATTTTGAAAGATTTGCTCCTATTTTTTCTTTGTTTACACGTTATTGTTTTTTATTTAAAATTCAAAACAGTAAAATTAAATATGTAACCTACTATTACGATAATTAGCATATATAAATGAGTAAAAAAAAAGCTTAATATATTTATCTACATAGCATTAGGTTTGAAAAGGCATTAGCATATATATATATATATATATATACACACATATATCTATATCTATATATTTACATATTATTTAAAACATAATATATTTATGTGTATATAATATATTTCATGCTTGAAAAATGTATTTTTTTGAAAATATATATATATTTACTTGCTTGAAATAAAACAAGAGGTAGTTCTGAGTTTAACGCCATCAGCTCGACTTATTAGTATATGTGTGTGTGTGTGTGCGTGCTTATATATACATATATTAAGAAAAAAAAACCGTTGAAGCCTATTTGCCAAATATTCTGGTGACATAAGATTTCAATCGATGATGGTTCACTTTGAATTTTTCTCCTCCATTCATATGTTGTATTTCAAAAGCACCTAAGGGGTCACTTCTGTTATGATGTACGGTCCTGTCCAATGTGACTTGAATTTTTTGGGAAATAATCTCAACCTACTATTATAAAATAGAACTTGATCTCCAACTTTAAAATTCTTATAGTGAATATGGTTATCATGCCATTTTTTTGTCTTTTCTTTGTACAACCTAGCAATTTTCATATAGTTCAAGCCTGAATTCCTTCAATTCATCAAGCTGCAATGAATGATTTTTACCTGCATCTAATAAATTTAGATTTACTAATTTTATCGCCCAGTATGATTTATGTTCTAATTTTACAAGTAAACGACAAGCTTTTCCAAAAACTAATCTGTAAGGAGATGTGTCTATGGGTGTTTTGAAAGCAGTTCTGTAAGCCCATAAAACATCATTTAATTTTAAAGACCAATCTTTTCGGGATGACCCAACAATCCTTTCTAAACTTCTTTTTAATTCTCTGTTGGATACCTCTACTTGCCCGCTTGTTTGAGCGTGGTATGGAGTTCCTATTTTATGAGTTACTCCGTATCTTGACAACAAACTGGCGAATTGTTTATTTATAAAGTGGGTTCTCTAATCACTTATGATCACTCGTGGGGTCCAAACCTAGAGAAAATATTTTTTTTGAGAAAATTACAAACAATAGGAGCATTATTTTTCTTAGTAGCTATTGCTTCTACCCATCTTGAAACATAGTAAACAACTACTAAAATATATTCACAACTATTTGACGGAGGAAATGGACCCATAAAATTAATACCCCAAATATCAAATATTTCACATACAAGAATAGATTTAAGAGGCATTTCATCCCTCTTTGAAATGTTACCACTTCTCTGACATTTATCGCACGTGGCAACAAAATTTCTTGCATCTTTGAAAAGAGTAGGCCAAAAGAAACCTACTCCAAGTACTTTTGCTACTGTCTTTCTTCCACTGTAATGACCTCCCATAGCCCTATCATGACAATGCCTTAAGATGTTGTTCATTTCTATGTTTGGTACACATCTTCTGAGTATTTCATCTGCAAAAAAAATTTAAATAAGCAAGGATTTTCCTAATAATAATGTCATGAATCTTTTTAATTTGTTTTTTTGTTCGTATGACATATATTTTGGGATCCATCCTCCAGCTAAATAATTAACATTGTCAACAAACCAAGGTGGCTGATTTATAGATGATATGATCGCATAGATATGCTTATCAGGAAATTCCTCCTAGATTTCTAACGACTTAGTAGGAGGATTTTCCAAATGTGACAAATGATCAGCTACCTGATTTTCAAATCCATTTCTATCTTTTTATTTTGAGATCAAATTCTTGTAAAAGAAGTATCCATCTTAGCAATCTAGGTCTGTCATTTTTTTTAGGAGATACTTTAAAGCTGCATGATCAGTGAATACTGTGACTTTCTCTCCTATTAGATAGAAATGAAATTTGGTAAATGCAAATACTACTGCTAGTAGTTCTTTCTCAGTTGTGGCATAATTTCTTTGGGCTTCATTGAGCATTCTACTAGCATAGTAGATAGGCCTAAAAATCTTGTCCTTTCTTTGTCCTAATACAACTCCAACTACCATATCACTTGCATCACACATTATCTCAAAGGGTTTGCTCCAATTATGGGAAACCACTATTGGACCATTAGACAATTGTTCCCTAAGAATATCAAATTCTTTCCTGCAATCATATGAAAATTCAAACTTCATATATTTCATTAATAGGTTAGTTAGAGGTTTAAAATTTTTTGAAAAATCTTTTATAAATCTTTTGTAAAAATCTGCATGTCCCAAGAAATTTTTAATGCCTTTAATAGTAATTGGAGGGGGTAATCCTGTTATAACATTAATGTTTGCTTTATCAACTTCTATTCCTTTAGCAATAATTTTATGTCCTAAGACAATTCCCTTTGTTACCATAAAATTACATTTCTCCCAATTAAGAACCAAGTTTGTCTATTCACATCTTTTAAGCACCAAAGTCAAATGATAAAGACAATCTTCAAATGTCTTACCAAAAAGTATGAAATCATCCATGAATATTTCAAAAAACTTTTCATTCATGTCTTAGAAAATTGCTGACATACAACGCTGAAATGTAACAGGAGCATTGCATAGTCTTAATGACATTTTTTGATAAGCATACGTATCTTGGGGCATGTAAATGTGGTTTTATCTTGCTCTTTTAGAGTAATTGATATTTGATTGTATCCAGAATATCCATCAAGAAAGCAATAAAATCCATGACCTATAATTCTCTCGAGCATTTGGTTAATAAAATATAGTGGAAAATGATCTTTCCTTGTAACCTTATTAAGTTTTCTATAATCAATACAAACTCTCCATCTCGTGAATGTTCTAATAGGTATGAGTTCATTATTGTCATTTTTAATCGCTATTCTACCCCCTTCTTTGGTACTACTTGCACAGGAATCACCCAAGTACTGTCAGATATTGGATAAATAATACCTGCTGCTAAAAGTTTTATCACTTCATTCTTGATAACTTCTTGCATTTTTGGGTTTAGTCTTCCCGAGGGTTGGACTATTGGTTTGTAAATATCTTCCATGAGCATCCTATATATGCAAATAGATGGTCTTATTCCTTTGATATCAACTATAGTCCACCCTATGGCTCTTTTGTGTTCTTTCAACACTCCAATTAATTTATTTTCTTGTTCTGTAGTCAAAGAAGAGGAAATAATCACTGAAAATAATTCAAATTCAAGAAAGACATATTTGAAATGAGATGGAAGTATTTTGAGTTCAATTTTTAGTTGAATTTTTTCCGATGATATTTCCTCATTTTCTATATATTTTCTAGCATTTTTGCTTCTTTTCTGATTGTGAGATCATCATCACTTGTCGTATCTAACTTGGCCAAATATCTTTCCAATGAATCAGTAATGAACTGATCATCTTTGAATTCATTTGTAAGGCCATCTATCAAGTCAATATGAAAATAAGAAGATGATGACTCATCCTTAAGAAATTTTATTATTTCTTACATTTCAAAATTTACTCTTTCTTCATCAACTCATATTATCAATTGTCCTTGATGGACATCAATAATTATTCTTCCTTTTGTGAGAAATGGTCTACCTAGAATTAATGGTACCTCAGTGTTCTCTTCCACTTCAAGTACTATAAAATCTACAGGAAATGCAAATTTATCAACTCTTACGAGAACATCTTCAATTATTCCTTTTGGATTTTTAGTACTTTGGTCAGCCAATTGAAGAGATACCCCAGTATATTTTATCTTACCAAGTTCTAGCATTTTGAAAATTGAAATTGGCATTAGATTTATCGAAGAAGCTGAATCGCATAATGCTTTTTCAAAATGAGCACCTCCTAAGGAACAAGGAGTTGTAAAACTTCTTGGGTCACCAAGTTTTCATGGCATCTTATTTTGAAGTATAGCACTACATTTCTCTATAAGCTTAACCACAAAAAATTCTTCCAATTTCCTTTTTCTCGACAAAATATCTGTAAGAAATTTAGCATATGAAGGCATTTGTGACAAAGCATCTGTGAAAGGTATGTTAATGTAAAGTTGTTTTAAAATTATCAGAAGCTTTGAAAATTGTTTGTCAGGTTTTTCTCTTTTCATTTTTTGGGGTAAAGGAAGAGGTACAGAGTGAGGATTTGTGATCAATTAATTTTCCTGCACCTTTTTCCCTTTATCTTTTTGTTCTTTTGAATGTTTAAATTTCTCTTTTTTATCACCTTTAGTTGCTTGTTCCACCTCTCGTGGACTTTTATGTTGGCCTGCATATGGATCATTAAGATCTTTACCTGAGCGTAAAGAGATGGCTTTAAGATGTTCCTTTGGATTTTTCTCAGTGTTACTTGGTAGAGTATCTTGAATTTGTCCTGATATGAGTGTTGCTAATTGACTTACCTAAATTTCCAGATTCTTGATGGCCAAATATTGACTTTCAACTTTTTCATCAGTAAACTTAATGAATTTATACATCATTCTTCAAGGCTTTGTTGGTGAGATCTTTAGGGTTGTTGCTGGCATTATTGATAATTATGTTGCCCTTTCATATGATTTTGAAAGTCAAATAGCCCCTGTACTTGCTGCTTTTGATTAAAATATCTTTGAGGATTTTCAGCACCATTAGGATTACTCCATTGAAATCCAGGATGTTTATGTGTCATTGAACTACCAAATGGATAATTATTCTTGTAACCAATTACATTTAGATGTTCTTCATTTTGTATTGAAGCTTGAGATTTATGATTAGGGTGATTACCTCTACAAACATCATAATTTTCAAGTTAGGGAGATGATTGAGTGCTTACCTGAAAATTCTTAAATTTTTGTGTGAGAGCTGTAATCTGTTGTGTCAATGAATTTAAAGCTTCAACTAGATTGAATCCTGCTGCTTTCTTGATAATTATTATGTTAGATGGCCATTTCACTGCATTTTCCAAAATTTCATCAAGTAGTTGTATGGCTTCCTTCAGTGGGTTTGCTCATTATGGATCCACTTGATGCTACATCAATTACGTTTCTAGCAGAGGGTTCAAGACCATGATAAAAATATATAAAATGTCAGTATTTGAAATTCCATGGTGTGGACATTTTCTTAACATTGCTCATAGTCTTTCCCATGTCTGATAGACAAATTCAGTATCTGTTCGTAAAAATTATTAATTTCTTACTTCATTTTAATTGTTTTTGCTAGAGAAAAGTATTTGTTAAGAAATTTTTGGGTCACCTGGTCCCATGTAGTAATGGAACCTCTTGGTAAACTTCGCAACCATGTCTTGGCTTCTTCTTTTAATGAAAAAGGAAAAAGTGATAATCTGATAACATTTGTTGTGAGCCATTGTATTTACAAGTTTCAACTAACTCAAGAAAATAAATTAGGTGGGCGTGAGGGTTTTCACTTGTATCACCCATGAATTTACATGAATTTTGGATTGTCTAAATCAATACTGTGCGAATTTTAAAGTTATTTCCTGCTACTGGTGGTCTCTTTACACTTGATGCTTCTTCAAAGTAATCTGATCTTGCATAATCTCTAAGTACCTTATCACGTCGTGGTGCCACCTCATCAAACTGTTCTTCCACTTGATGTGGTGGAAGTGTGTTATTGTTATTGTTAAGCTCGTCGTCCTCCATTTCTTGTTGTGAAGAAATCTGAGATTGCGTGGCCTATTCTTTTCGTAACAATCGTAAGAATTTTTCAATTTTAGGATTGTATGATACCAATTCTCTTGAGGAAGAATGGGTACTACTAACGAATATATTCTTCTCCGTTAAATAAGAAAATAGAAGAAATATTCAAGAAGAATAATTCTGCAATTTAGTTAAAAGCAGGATCTAGATTAACTTTCAAGATTGAATAACTAACACGTAGTAAAAGTAAGCTTAATTTTTTTTAAGTAGTTGCTTTTACTCTTCCTTTTCTCCGATGCCTTGTTTTCTTCATTGTTGAATTCTATTTATAGTGAATATAGTGTAGGTCTAATGACTTTGTGGATACATCAAATGTTGTTGCCACATTAGAGATCATTTTTCCATTTGTTCACTGTTGTGACATTAATTCTTGTTTCTTTATTTTCTCCTTGTTTTCATGTTTCCACAATAATGCTTTCTTGTTGTTCTCTCATTCTTTCAATACTCCTTTCCTGCAAATTGTTAGTAACTATAGGATAATACATATATATTATTCATGATTTTATTTAAAATATTTATTTATTTAAATATTAAAATATATGAATAAATTATACTTGTCATGGAGCCATAATGTTGACTCAGGATAGAAGCATTGGTTTCAAAGTTGGTTAAGGGTTCAGAGAGCCAAGAGAGTTGCCTTAATGAGATTAAGGTAGACATTTTGGGATTGAGCCAGAAAGTAGAATCGCATGCTACTATAGTCAAGCGGCTTGAACAATAATTTGGTTAGATGTCGACTACATTGAATCAGTGTCAACCGGGCACTCTTTAGCAGTACCATTCAAAATTGTATGAACGATAGTCACTACCTAGCAATCACTATTTGGAGCAATAAGGCTACTATTGATCCACCTATGCCTGTGGTTGATAATCTAATGAATAAGACTGTGGTTGATGATACAGATAAAGTTGAAACTAAAAAGTTGATAAATGATGAGGTATATTCGAAGACTACAGTTGTAGAGAAATGAGCAGATATAGATAAAAGAAAGGTTAAGAATGTCGAACCAGTCTTGAAGCCTATTCCATAATACCCCCCCCCCCCCCCAAATTATATATCAAGGGTGGAAGCAGAAGGCTGAAGAAGGAAAGTTTAAGAAATTTATTACTATGCTAAAGGAGTTGAGTATGAACATCCCTCTTCTTGAAACTCTTGAGCAGATGCCTGACTATGCAAAATTTATGAAAGATTTGGTGCCAAATATGTGAACTGTCAGTAATGAGGATGTAGATGACTTGTATCATTGTAGCATGGTTATATCTTAATCTCTTATGCAAAATAAAGGTGATCTCGATACCTTCACAATTCCTTGTATGATTGGGTTATAAAGATTTACCAGGTCTTTGTGTGACTTAGGTGAAAAAATTAACTTGATATTGCTGGCAGTGTTTAATCAATTGGGTTTAAGATGCCAAACCCACGATGATGCAGTTACTGATGGCAGAATATATATATATATGTATATATATATATATATATATATATATATATATATATATATATGGGCATATCATTTGATGTGTTGGTCAAAGCTGACAACCTCATATTTTTGGCTGACTTTATTGTCTTGGGTTGTAAGGTTGATTTTGAGATGCCCATCAGATCTATGCACCTAAGTTGCCACAGATATTTTTCTAACTCTCTTGATTTAAGGTAGCCTAATTCATTAGGGACAGTGCATGCTTATTTGATGGGGTAGGTCTACTTGTTGGTCTAGATGTCCACTTGGGGGCTTTTTCTTGTCATGTCTCTTTTTCCTGGAGTGTGTTGTCGTAGTCGTGCCGACTGTTTAAGTTGTTTGTGTTGTTTTGTGTTGTTTATGTCTAATTAGAAGAAAAATATGGAACCTAAGTAAAGTTGACATGTTTATTTTTATGTTTTTAAGTGTTTGAGAAAATGATATCCCTCCAAAAATTTTATGAACTCTGTGATATAAATATATGTGTGAATCTTGTTATGGAATTAGTATTGACATAAATAATCGAAGCTTAGAATTACATGGGACTGGTAGGTAGCAGTTGATAATATAACCCTGTACCATGTGTGTGTGAGGTATTTACCTAGTTTCCTTTGTGCATTTAATCCAGAACTTGCCTGCATAGTCTTGTTTAGGTTGTAGGATAGTTGGTTGTGACATGATCACAGGCCATTTATTAAAATAGTCTGCTCTTATCCTAAAAGGCTGTGTAAATATGAATAAGTATCCCTTGATTCCTAAATTGAGCCTAAATTGACCTAGTTTCTTATTTTTACCTTCTCACTTTCTCGTTTAATTACAATGAATTTGTTTTGACTCTGGTCCCTCTTTGGATACTGTGTACCTTAACTTAGGCAAATCACCTAAGTTGAGGGTGGCTATCATAGGGGTGCATAGTTGAAAATGGATATGAAGAGGATGTGAATAAGAGAAAAGAAAGTAAGGTTGGGTGTGGTAGAAAAAAAGAAGAGAGAACAAAAAATGAGAAGAATGAAAAAGAAAAAGAAAAAGAGAAGTGAATAAATGAAAAGCAAAAAAAAAACCACACCTAATTTGAATTATCAATAAAGGTGAAAAAGAGAGATATAAAAGAAAAATGGTTGGGAAGTAGAGCAAAAAATATAAGTGTAGTGTCAAGGAGGGTGAGTCACAATATCCCAAATGTACCATACCTTTCCCCAAGCCTACATTACAACCCTAGCAAAGTCCTATAGTGATCCTAGTCTAACTGTCTAAAAAACTAAGGTATAGAAAATTAGTGCAAGCCTATGGTGTTTTATGCAAATTATTGGAACTTCTTTTGTGAGAGTGAGTGTCTTGATATAGTACCTTGAATTGACATGCTTGATGATACTGTGAGAGTTGAGACTTCTTTGCTGTGATGGTACATGGGTTGTATTGTTAACTGCTTATCTATTCGGGTAGTGTAAGTTGCATATACATTTGGTTGTTTGTTGCTAATGTAATGCCATTACTTGATTCCTTTGTGTCATACTATTGTGTGACATGGATCCAAACAGTAGTTTTGAATGGTTTGGAATAGGAGGGGGGTAAGTACTTTTCTTCAAATTTAGTTGACTATCGTAGGCACCTTAGGTTTCTTTTAGTTAAGCATTGTGTTTCTTTGTTATGTGTTAGTTTCTTGAGGACATGAAAGTATTCTAAGTTGAGGGTGTTGATGTGCCATGATTTCATGGCACTTTCGATGCTTAAAACAAAGAAATTATGCAAGTACTTACGTCTTTTTATTAGATGTGATTTTTTTATGTTGGTTTTGTAGGAATACAAGGCTTAGAGCAAATAAGGAGAAAAAAGATGAAGTGAAGCAGAAAGTCTACCCACGGACCCTACCTATGGGACGTAGGTAGTACTTACGAGCCTGTAGGTGGGTCACATAGGGGAAGAGTCAAAGTTCTGAATCAACATATTGCTGTTCGAGTCCTACGGAGGCTACCTATGAGGCATAGGTAGTTCCTATGGCCCCATAGGTACCCCTTCATAACACCCTAAAAATTCAAGCCATTATTAAAACCATGATTTAAGTTCATGAAAAATATTGATAAGTGATTTATACATTTATTAAGGCCATAAATAACTCCTAGCTTATAGATAAGTTAAAATATTCCTTACCGATTGAATTCTTGTGAATAATATTGCTATAATCAACTTCAAATGGGAATAAATTTTAGATTACTAAGATTTTTTGAGCTCAAGACCCACCAAAAGATAGATAATTGAACTGGATATCCAATACCTCTAGTTTTTGTCTTAATTCGATATCGTAGTGATAAGTTATGGCCAATTTACTGAAGCATTGTTGAAGCTGTCAGTGACGGCAACTTTAACTATGACTTGTCATTAGGACACTGCGAGTCATTGGGTGACTCGACTTCATGATAGTGAGGACCAATATTTGAATCCTTTGAGTACGACTTAGGTTATGACTCGTATCTATAACCTATGAGTCATTACCTGAGCCATTGGGTTTGCTTTTAGGAGTTTTCCAGACGATTTTGAGGGGTTGTTTGGTCTTTTCTCACAATTTAACACCAAAACTACATCGTTTAAGCATTAAAAGGACTGAATAATTATTCTAAAACATCCCTAAGTCCTCCATTTCTCAAAATTTACTCAACACTTGGAAAATTTAAAGAAAAATGGCGATTTTCCTATCCAAGCAAAAAATAGGGATTTTCAACTTCTGGCTTCAAATCCAAAGATTTCTTCAAGGTTTTGAACCTTAGTTATATGGGATTTCATTAATGGGTTTCATTTCATCCATTGAGTCCTAAAGATTTCTCAAATCTCCAAGTTTAATTCACCCTTTAAACTTAGGGTTTCCATGGGAAGTGTGAAGTTCTTAGTTTTCAATTTATTTCTTTAACTAAATGAGGGATATATGTTTTCCATGAATATGAGCATCTTTCCATACTCGAAATTATAAAATCTCATTATATTGATGAGTTCTTGATTTTTGGGCTTGAGTTACGAATCTCCTTATTATGTTTAGATTTTAATATTGCCATGATTAGTTGCATTCTTCAGAGATGGTGGGTTATGAACACCCGACGACCTCGGATTTCATGCATACACTCACAAATGATAGATTCTTTAGCTTCTATGTTATTGAATACTTTTAGATTATGCATTTATTGTTGATTTTTAGAATATTATTATTAGTGAGCATTTTTAGTTATCAGTGTTATTCAGTTTGGAGTAGTACTTAGCACCGAGAAAACACAGAGATGGAGGTTCACCCGTCAATTAGGTTGAAACCTTTAGTAGAAGTCCCTGAGTTCCAAAACTACGGCACCACCATAGGTTGTAAAGGGTCACCCATCAGACCAAGCTTGACACCTTAATCCTTTCGGACATTAGTTTAATGGATCCACATCAGTCAACGTTCGTAACCCTGTAAAGGTACTAAACACCCAATTAACTTGGGTTACAAGTTGGACCCTGATTATCTCAAATTAGGGTATATTGGTTAATGGTAGCTACCACAATCCACAGTTCATAGTTTAGATCCAGATACTTGCATGACCTTGTATTCAGTTCTTCAGCTTATCATACAATACATGCTTATTACTTGGTCTTGCATTAATTTACTATGTCACCTGTATTATTTTTAGCCTATATTAGTTATTTTCCCATCTCACATACTCAGCATATTGAAAGTATTGATCGCATACTTTCTTTACTCTATATTGTATTACAATGAATATTCTGACGCTCAACATCCACATCACGCTTAGTACGATTCTACACCATATCAATAGTGATGTTTGGTGAGTCCTATCATTCAAGGTCTAATTATCCATATTTAACTTTAGTAATATTCTAGTTTTAGACAGGTGGAGTTAGTTGGGGGCTTGTCCCAATAACTCATATAATTTAGAGGATTTCAGACAGACAGTTATATATTCTGTATGCTGATTATGTCAGACAGTCTTGGTTTTTATATTCAGGATAAATTTCTAATTTTATTATAATTCTACCAAAAATCTCCAGATCTAGCCCCATCTTCTGGTAGTGCTCCATTACCTAAGTCCAGGTAGGATACTCTAGATAGAGAGCTAGGCACTAAGTCCTAAGGTAGTGTAAATTATGTTCGTACTAATCCAGTTTGCAAGAAATATGCTAGGATCCATAAGGGCAAGTGTATGGAGGGTAGTGATGCTGGTTCTGGGTGTGACAAGCGAGTCCACAAATTGAAGAAATACCCAATGACTTCATAGAGAGGTAAGGACGCTCATCAGCAAAGTTAATCTAAATCTTTAGCAGCTCTAGCAGGTCATCCAACTCAGCAGGGTGCCATATCTAGTGTAGTTAAAGGACATTGTTAGAAATAGGTTCTATGCCCTTCCACTCGACAGAATTAGAAGGGTTCTTGGTATGGTCACTTGTACATTGCAAGTTTTTCATATTCATATTCTTGCATTGTTAAACCCAGAGCCATGCTTTCCTTTGTGACCCATATATAGCAGTAGATTTTGATGTTATCCCTAAATTCCTTGTAAAAGCCTTTGCAATTTCTACTCCATCGGTAATTTAGTCATAGCCAAATGGGTATACAGAAATTGCCCAATTGCAATATCCTAGAAATTCACTTCAGTCAACATTGTAGAGTTTGACATAGCAAATTTTGATGTTATTCTTGGCATGGATTAGCTCTATTTTTTCTATGCCTTAGTTGATTATAAAAATAGAGTATCAAGTTTCAGTTTCCAAATGAGCTAGTATTAGAGTGGAAAGGTAGTACCTCAGTGCCTATAGGTCGGTTTGTATATTACCTTAAGACAAGGAAAATAATTCCCAAAGGGTGCATCTATCATCTTGTTCGGGTTAAGAATTTAAAGTCTAAAACCCCAATTGTTGAGTTAGTTCCTGTGGTAAATGAATTTCCAGAAGTGTTTCCTAAAGATCTGCCCGGAGTTCGTCTTGAGCGGGAAATTAACTTTGGAATAGATATCCTTCTTGATACCAAACCTATTTTAATTCTACCCTATAGAATGGATCCAATAGATGTTAAGGAATTAAAGGAAAAATTGAAAAATCTCCTAGACAAGGGTTTTATCAGGCCTAGTATCTCTCCATGGGTTGCTCTAGTTTTTTGTGCTCAAGAAAGATGGTTCTCTTAGAATGTGCATCGACTACCATTAATTGAACAAGGTCATAGTAAGAATAAGTATCCCATTCCTAGTATTTATGACTTGTTCAACCAACTTCAGGGTACCAATTGTTTTTGTAAGATAGACCTCAAATTCAATTATCATCAACTCAGAGTTAGAGATGTGACATTCCAAAGACAACCTTTAAAACTCAGTATGGTCACTTTGACTCTGCTGTTATGTCTTTTGGACTAACGAATGTTCCTATAGCTTTTTTGGACTTAATAAAGAGGGTGTTCAAACAGTACTTGGACATGGTCGTTATATATTTCATTGATGATATCCTTATTTATTCTTAGAGTGATGATGAACATGATTATTTGAGGATTGTCTTCATACTCTTAAAGATCACCAGCTATTCACTAAGTTCAGCAAATGTGAATTCTGATTGAAATCATTAGCATTCCTAGGTCATATCATTTTCGGTGAAGGTATTCGAGTTGATCCTCAAAAGACTGAAGCAGTGAGGACTAGCCTAGAACTATATCTCCATCAAATATCAGGAGTTTCTTGGGTTTATCTAGTTACTACAGACAGTTTGTTGAAGGATTTTCCTCTATTTCTTCTCCCATGTCCAGACTGGCTCAAAAGAAAGTCAAATCCATTGGTCCAATTCTTGCATAGAGTTCTTAGAAGTTAAAGACTTTAGTCATGTTCGCTCTAGTTTTGACTCTGCCAGAGGGTTTAGATGATTTTGTTATTTACTGTGATGCTTCCAAAATTGGACTTGGTTTTGTGTTAATACAACAGAGCAAGGTTATAACATATGACTCTATACAACTTAAACCTCATGAGAAGAACTCCCAACTGATGAGTTTGAGTTTGCAGTAGTTGTTTTTGCCTTAAAGATTCAGAGGCATTATCTTTATGGGGTTCGTGTTTATGTGTTCACTGATCATAAGAGTCTTCAGTATGTGTTCAACCAGAAAGATCTCAATCTTTATTAGAGAAGCTTGTCAGAGTTGTTGAAATATTATGATATGAGTGTGTTGTACCATATAGGTAAAGTCAATATTGTGGTCGACACTCTTAGTAGATTGTCTATGGGGAGTGTTGCTCACATTAAGGATGAGAAGAAAGAGTTAGTTCGTGAAGTTCACCAGCTTGCTAGATTGAGAGTTTGGTTGATTGATTCAATCGAAGGTAATATCCCGATTTAGAATAGTTTAAAATCTTCATTAATATCTAAGTTGAAGGAAAAGCAAGATAGATATCCTATTTTACTTAGGTTAAAAGAAGCAGTCCAAAGTCAGAAGGTTGAGTTTTTCTCCCAAGAGGGAGATAGTGTTCTTCATTGTCAGGGCAGACTATGTGTTCTGAATGTAGATGACTTGAGATAGTGGATGGTAGCAAAATGTCATGGTTCTTGATATTCTATTCACCTAGGAGACATTAATATGTGTCATGATTTATGAAAAGTCTATTGGTGAAATGGCATGAAAAAAAATATCGCAAAATTTATGGCTAAGTGTCCAAATTGCCACCAAGTTAAGGTTCAGCACTAGAGACCTGGTGGTATGCTTTGGGAAATTAACATTCCTACTTGGAAGTGGGATATAGTGAATATGGACTTCATTACAGGGTTGCCTCGTACTCATCGACAACATGATGCTATTTGGAATTCATGGATTGAAGGACTAAGTCTGCCCACTTCTTGCCAGTTAATAATTCAAATTCATCTGAAGATTATGCTAAACTCTATCTTAAGGAGTTGGTAAAATTGCCTGGAGTCCCTTTGACCATTATTTTAGATAGAGTTACCTAATTTAACTCTTGATTTTGAAATACATTTCAGAAGGGTCTTGGTAGCAAGTTCACCTTAGTACGACTTTTAACTCGCAGATAGATGGTCAGGTAGAGAGATTCATTCAAACCTTAGAAGACATGTTAAGAGTGTGCGTGATTGATTTCTAGGGTAGTTGGGATGATCATTTGCCTTTGATTGACTTTGCTTATAATAACTACCACTCTAGTATTTAGATGTCCTCGTTTAAAGTAGTTTATTATAGGAGATGTAGATTTCTTATTGGTTGGTTTGAGGTTGGTGAAACTACTTTGATAGGTACAAATTTAGTACATGAGGCTATGGAAAAATTTTAATTGATTAGAGAAAGGCTGAAAACCAATCAGAGTCATAAAATATCCAATGCAGAGATGAGGAGAAGGGAGTTTGAGTTTACTATTAGTGATTTTGTCTACTTGAAGGTTTCGCCCATGAAAGGGATAAAGAGATTCGGTAAGAAGGTAAAGCTCAGTCCTCGCTGTGTTGGTCCTTATGATATTTTGAGCCGATATGGTAATGTATCCTATGATTTGGAATTGCCTACAAATTTTGCATTAGTGCATCCAGTCTTCTATGTTTATTTCTTAAAGAAATGCATTGGTGATCCAAGATCTATTGTTCCTTTAGAGAGTGTAGGTGTGAAAAATAGTCTCTTTTATGAATAATTCCCAGTTGAGATCCTTGATCATCATGTTCATAAGTTGAGGAATAAAGAGGTTGCTTTAGTAAAGGTTTTGTGGTGAAATCAGTCAGTGGAGGGAGCTACTTAGGAAATAAAGGCAGATATGATGACCAAGTACCCCCATCTTTTAACTTCAAACTCAGTCTCAGCTTGAGTTAGTGGTTTCCCCTTAATTAATTATTTCTATCTTAGGCCACCCAACTATTATCATGTCATACCACACATTCATGAGTTTTATTTAGTCCAAACGTCAGTCACAGGCTCAGTTATCAAGTCATTATTTAGCTCGTAAGAGTTTAGTATGGGAATTCTAACATTTTCCCTAACACTTCAGCTTAGTTTTTATTTGGGGAAGAATGAACCCAAGGGGGAGATATTGTAACATCTCAAAAATCCAAGTCAATATTAAAAACATGCTTCAAATTCATGAAAAATAAAAGATTTTTGTTTGTAGTTTGATAAGTGATTTAGTCATATATTAAGGCCACAAATAACTTTTTTTTGGTAGTTTGATAAGTGATTTAGTTAGGACACTACAAGTCGAAGGGTGAATCATCTTCATGGAGTAGGGACCAAAATTTGAGTCCTTTGTCTATGACTCAGGCTATGACTATTAGCCAGACCCTACGAGTCGTAACTTGAGCCGTCGGGACTGCTTCTAGGAGTTTTTTACGCCATTTTTGAGGGGTTGTTTGGTATTTTATCACCATTTTAACACTAAAACTATGTCATTTAAGCTTTTCAAGGGCTGAATACTTATTCTTAAACACCCCTAAGTCCCCCATTACTCAAAATTCACTCAACATTTTTGAAAATTTAAAGAGAAAATGACATTTTTCCTCTCCATCAAGAAATAGGGCTTTTCAACTTTCGGCTTCAAATCCAAAGAATTTTTCAAGCGTTTAATCTCAACTATGTGAAATTTCATTAATAGGTTTCCTTTCACCCATTGAGTCCCAAAGGTTTCTCAATTCCCCAAGTTTAATTTACACTTCGAGCTTAGGGTTTCCATGGGAAGTGTGAATTTCTTAAGTTTTCAGTTTATTTCTTTAACTAAACCATGGATATATATTTCCCACAAATTTGAGCATCTTTCCATATTCAAAATTATAAAATTGATGAGTTCTTGATTTTTAGGCTTGAGTAATAAAATTCCTTATTATGTTCAACTTTTAATATTTCAATGATTAGTTGCATTCTTTCAAGATGATGGGTTATGAACACCCGCCGACCTAGTATTTTATGAATACACTCACAAATGCTAGATTCTCCAGCTTACATGTTATTGAATACTTTCAAATAATGCATTTATTATTGATTTTCAGAATATTATTATGATTGAGCATTTTCTGTTATGAGTGTCATTCAGTTGAGAGTAGTACTTAGCACCGAGTGAACACATGGATGGAGGTTTACCCGTTAATTAGGTTGAGACCTTTAGTAGAAGTCCTTAAGTTCCAGAACTATGGCGCCACCACAGGTATTAAAGGGTCACCTACTATATGTAGTTTTAATGATGAGCAGCTAATTGCAAGGGGTCAGGTCTTTGGATGTTCATGGTACAGCATAGCTGGCACGCGTGTCTACACAGTTTTTCCACTTGCGTAACAAACTTGCAGGTGCTTCTTGTACCAATTAGGATACCTAGTCCAATAAGATTTCATCCCCAATCATCACCCAGCTATAAAAGGATAAAGAGGCATCTTCATCAAATGGTTTTTGGCAAATACAAAGAGTGAAGAAAGGCAGCAAAACCCCCATTTCAACACTGCTCAAGTTCTTAGCTATTTATGTGTGCTTAAATAGAAATTGTTCTTGAGTGAGTTCTGATTTGTAAATTAGTTACTCGTGTTATAAAATTAATGAACTTTTCACTTTGAGTAGAGAGTGTTTAGGTAGATTTGCCTAAGTTTTGATATTGATTAGAGTTAATCAGTGTAGAGGGTCCTTGGCAGAGTTGTCAAGATATGCTTATAGTATTGTTATTACAAGTGAAAGGAACCTAGAGTTAGGTTCATTGAAGGATGTAATCAAGATTTTGATTATATTGGATTTTGAAGAGCTTGTAAGGGTAAGCCGTGGTTTTCCCTTTCCTTGAGCAAAAAGGGCTTCAACGTTAAAATCTTATGTTTTTACTTTTCTTGCACTAGCTTTTGATTCCTGGTTGCGTTACTGTATTTTGCCTGTGATTGACTTTAAGGAACTTGGTCCCTGACTATGTGGTACAACCCTCAAGGTTTCAATAATTGGTATCAGATCTAGGTCACGCTAAAAGGTTCACACCTAGAGAGATTTGGCTAGCATAACGATCCACTATATCTAAAAAAAGAGCAATCTACCCCTAGACCACTAAGATTCAATGGGAATTATTATGGGTGGTGGAAAACTAGGATGTTTGACTTTATTATGGCTAACCTCATGTTCCTATTAAAGAATTCAAAGAAGGAGAAATAACTAAAATGGTTATTCAAAGTAGGAGAGAGTATGATTATGAAGATAGAAACAAAATTGAGAAGAATTACAAGGTCAAGAAATTGCTAGTTTATGGTATAGGGCCTGATGAATATAATAGGATCTCAACTTGTGAAAATGACAATAGATTTGGGATTGCTTAAGGACTGCAAATGAAGGTACTACTGATATGAAGGATTCTAATATAAACATGCTGACTACTCAGAATGAAACCATCACCATAAAAGATGGAGAAACAGTCCAAGAAATGCATACAAAATTCACTTCTATCACTAATGAGATTCATTGCTTGGGAGAAGTGATTCCAGTAAACAAACAAGTGAGGAATATTCTTAGGGATCTTCCTAAGTCCTGGGAAAAAAAGCATATTCCATAATTGAAGCACAAAATCTGAAGACCCTTATCATGGATGAACCAATTGGAAATCTAAAAACCTATGAGCTCAAAAAGTGGCAAGAGAAGGAGAAGAATAAAGCAAAAAGGGAAAAATCCATGGCATTAAAAGCTTCCAAACTTGATTCAACAGAAGAAGCCACCGATGTCGCCTATTTGGAAAAAATAATTGTCAAGGTAATAAGGAAGGGTAGTCAATTCCAAAGAAGATGAAGCAGTATCAAGGAAGGAAATAATGTCGAAGTATGTCATAAACGTGGAATTCCTGAGCATTTCATTAAGTACTGTCCATGGCACAAATTTTATTACTAGGGGTATCTCAAAATTGGAGGTGATAAAGAAAAGAACAGGGACTAGGTCCTTAAAAATTTAAGAAGGAAGGCTGCATCTGAGTATGCTGTAAAGTGAGCATTGGAAGGATGAGGAGACTCTTCCATTGATTCAGGTGAAGATGAGATGATTGGAGATGTTTCTATGCTAGCATTAGAAAATAGTCAAGCTATCTATGATTCCTTGTTTGCATTCATGGCAAACATTGAAAATGAAAAAAAAGGAGGTAACTCTTTCTAATATTAAGGAGAATCTAGATAATTCACTGTTAGGAGGATAAAAAGGCTTGTAAGTATATTGATACACTTTGTATGTGAACTAACTACTGAGAAGAATAGATTAGAGAAGAAAGTAGAGAATCAAGAGCAAGAGTTAATTGCTTTAAAATCAAGAACAAGAGTTAAATGCTTTAACTTTATAAATCTCAAAAACTAAAAAGTTGGTCACAAAGATAAAATCTGAAAATCTAAGTTTGATGAAGAAGGTAAATGAGGTAGATGGAAAAGGAAAAAAAGAAGATTCATGGATTTTAATTGATCTTGAAGAAAGGCTGAGGGATTTTCAAAAGCACCTTATGTCTGCCCTTCATAGGAATGAAGAGTTAGAGAGGGAACTGGTCCACTTGAAAGAAGAGTTGAACAAATCTCTTGAATGGACTTCTTCTTCACATATTTTTTCTAATCTGATTATTTAGGATGTTAACGATGGCAAAGGACCTGGATATCAAGGAGAATTCCAACCTACTAGGTTGCAAGGAAAGACTGTTAATGATGCTAGAAACAAGGCTCCCAAACCTATATGCAATCATTGTGGGAAAGATGGGCATAGTAAAGGGAATTGTCAAAGCCAGATACGCGCTGAAATGAACAAATTCAAATATGTTCAGAAGGAGAATACACAGCTAAATGGGTTCAAGTATTTGAATAAGATGAAGAAGAATTCTCTTCCTAGTTAGGCCAAGAAGTTTTTGATCACACCATTTTCTTACTAGGAACTCCAACTCAAGTGGGTTTCCAAATCAAAAAAATGACATGGTTCTAGGTTGGAGAAAGGATATTCCAGTCAGGATTGTTCATTAAAATTGAGTGTTCGATGCTTAATTTTAGAAAATTTGACCATGTTCTCTCTCTCTCTCTAGGTACTCCAAGGTGGAGTTGCCATATTTTAAAATAATTGATTTCAAGGGACCTTGTCTTTAAAAGATTCATCTTAGAAAAGGAAGTTCCAGCAAGGTGAGTAAAGTCAAGTTTGGGACCTGATACTCAAATATTCCTTGAGAACAAGTTCTAAGACAAAAGGGGTGTGTATAGGCCAGAAGCACAGATTGATCAAATCAACCTGACCTAATATGTAAATCTGTGTCTCTTATAAAATTTGGTTATGTCAAGGAGACAGGTATTCATGATATAGTAGGTGCATATTAATCTAACTCAGTATCATACCTTTGCAGTTATACACCAAAGGGGACAACTTTGGAAGGCAACAATTGAGCTAAAACAAGTTAAAAAATTCACTCAAAAAGAGAGGTACCTGGTCCCATCTCTAAGGTGAGTACCAAAATAATATGCCTTAAATTTTTATAAAGTTTCTATTTAAAAAAGGCCACATGCCCAATCCTATATGAACAAAAACAGTCAACTTAGTTCAACAATAAAGAGTCACAATCGTTATCATCAGACACGTTCATTCAAAAAGGTATCTCGTAAAAGTCAAATGGTCATTTAACTTCACATTTAACTTAGAGCATTACTTTCCTCTTCAATCAAAACTGGTCTTTTTTTTCCTTTCTCAAAAATTCAAAATATCTGAAATTCCCTCTTCTTCAAACCCCATGAAAGAATTTTCCTCTGTTCACCCTAAAGAGTCACAAAGTTGGTTATCCATAAGTCCTTCCCATGGGAATCCTGTCACCCTAAGTGAAACTATTCTAGTAGAAACTCTAAGCTTCAGTAATTGTCCTATCTTAGTAGATGACCTAAACAAAGGATTTGATTCTCTAATTTAACAAAAGATTCTTCAATATTAAGGAACCTTTTCCTTAAAAAAACCAGAGTCCTCCAATGCTTCTAAAATCCAAGTTCCCTCTAAGGACTTAAAAGGTACTGAAATCTCAACAAATCTATAGAAACTTAGTCCCCCACTCCTTCTAAATCAAACCCTATATTTGCCCAAATGGTTGACGAAGAAATTTCTGTAAGGAAGTCTGATCCTCTTAGTAGTATAAATTGGATAGCTGAAAAAATTTACTTTTACTTTGAAATGATCCTAAGGAAAGTTCTGCTAGAGGGAAAGAGCAAATAACATGAGAAAAAGATGATGTGAAAAGGGATAGGGAGTTTGTATTACCCCCAAATGAGGAAAATAAAAAGGATGAGGATGAACAACCTTTGATTTGGAAAATGAAAAGGTTGAAGAACAATAAAGGAAATGAGAAATTGATCGACTCTGGTATGAAAGTTACAAGGTCTTATTTCATTAGGGGATCTGAATAAAAGTTGCTAACTTATGCTATGAAGGAGAGTAAGTCTTTTACCATTAAAAGAAGAAACTCAAGAAAATAGTCATAGTAGAGGATAAAAATATTGAAGTAGTGGAGGTTAGAGAAGATAAGGATACTGACACTGATATATTATTGCAACTAAGAAAGAACACAAGAAGTCATGTTGATGAAAGGATAAGATCCTCTGATCTAAAGTCTGGGAGCCATGGTATAAGCTAAAAGAAACACATCGCTGTGAAAAGAAAGAAAGTCTTTAAGGGACCTGGTCCCAAGAAGAGAAAAATTAATGAAAAGGAAGAGACAAGTAATGAGTCCAAGAGAATAAAAAGAGAGGAAGAAAAGAAAAATATGTCCAGAGAAAGAAGGATTAAAAGCCCGAAGACATAAAAGGTGCTGTCTAGAACAATGTTTGATCCCAAAATCCTTGAGAAAACTGGGATAGTGGAATTGGTAGAATATATCAGGCACTAAGGATGGCTACATTTATTTGAGGAAGAAACACCAATGGTATTTGAAAATGAAATAAGAGAATTCTATTGTTCAATAGATTTCTTAGAAGATGGATTGAGTCTATCTCCATAGGTGCAAGAAAAAGAAATAAGACTAAGTGAAGAAACCTTGGGAGAAATTTTAGATGCACCTGTTATAGGTGTAAGGATAGTTGTGAAGTAACAACCCACAACTGAATTTATTATTAAAGCCTCAAGAGTAGGTGGGACATCAATAGCTGCAGTAAAAAAGAAATTTCTAAGGAGTGATTTTCAGTTGGTTTTTGAATTTATTAACAAGGTCCTACTACCAATATCAGAGAAAAGAATAATTGCCTCAGTTATTGATCTATATCTAATCAAATGCCTGATAAGTTTGAGTTGATGAGTATTCCTGCTCTAATGATAAAGCATATGCACAAGGTGGTTCAAGACAAGGAAGAAATGCATGAGATTCCATATGGTTACTTGTTGAACAAAGTATTTAATCATTTTGAAGTGATTGGGACTAGCGGAACACCAGGAATAGTAAAAAAAAGATTAGTCTAACTACACTAGTGGAAAATGAGTGTATTAAAGGGAAAGTGGGAACTGTATCCCAAGTGTCTGAGCTACTGGTTTCTCAGGGAAGCTTAACCAAGGAAATGAAATAGTTGAGGATTGTGCTAGAAGCAAAAGACATTGAAATAGTGCATCTAAAACTACAATATCAAAAGTTGTCCTCAGAGGGACCAGGTGCCATTGAAGAACTTGCAGCAGAATATGCAAAGATCAAAGAAGAATTGCTGAATTCATTGATGAAGCCCAAGGACTTAATGAAATAGTACTTTTATAATTTTCTTGGTATATTGTAGTAGTACTTATCATAATTAATCATGAATGAATTCCAATCTGCGGGCCTAATTTGTTTCTATTTTGTAAGCTGTTCTTCATGTTAGTGTTGTCCCAGTGGCCATGAGTTATTTAGCTTGTACTTATCTTTACTCTTGGTTTACTATTAATCCTTTTCAATTATGCCAAAAGAGGGAATGCTAACTTCATTTGTAAGGACCAGGTGTGTGTGTATCTGTATGTGTGCTCATGTAGTGCATTCCTGATAGGGGGAAGTATGCAAATGTGCTCATGTGGTGAATGCTTGATAAAGGAAAGTATGCAAATATATTAGATCTATTATGGTAAATGATGACAAGGGGAAGAAATCAGAGTTTTTGCTGTAAATGACAACAAGGGACCAGGTCCCTATGTTGCATGATGATGGAAGCATGATGATAGGGAAACATTCATCTTCAAAATGGTAATCACACTGATTAAATATAATAGATATGCTCAAAGATTTATGGTTGGTATGTAATCATTAAAAAGGGGGAAATTGTTATATGTAGTTTTGATGATGAGCATCTAACTGCAAGAGACCAGGTCCCTGGATGTTCATGGTACAGTACAACTGGCACGCGTGTCTGCATAGTTTTGTCCTCTTGTGTAACAAACTTCCAGATGCTGCTTGTACTAATTAGGATACCTGGTCCAATGAGATTTCAGCCCTAATCATCACCCATCTATAAAAGGAAAAAAAGGCGTCTTCACAAATAGTTTTTGGCAAATACAAAGAGTGAAGAGAGGCAGCAAAAACCCCATTTCAACATCGATCAAGTTCTTAGCTGTTGATGTGTGCTTAAATAGAAATTGTTCTTGAGTGAGTTCTAATTTGTAAATGAATTACTTTTGTTATAAGAGAATGGACTTTTTTCTTTGAGTAGAGAGTGCTTAGGTAGTGTTACCTAAGTTTTGATACTGATTTGAGTTAATTAGTCTAGAGGGTCCTTGGATGAGTAGTCAAGATGAGCTTAAAGAAGAGTTATTACAAGAAAAAGGAACCTAGATTTAGGGTCATTGAAGTGAAACACCCTAAAACTTGTCCCTTTCACAAACAATTCATGAGTTTTGGACACTGATGTTGGGTGCATTTATGCATTCTAACGCTACTACTCTAGCCTTATTTTGAGGATAATTTTTGTGCTATATAGGTTGAGAATGATATAAATGAGAATTTATGTGTTCAAGTATGTGTTTACAATATTTAATGGTGGTTTCACATGAGTTTTGATTCAATTCGACCATTTAAAGTTCAATCGAGAAAACTAGTGTTACTAGCTTGAGCTAGGTGTTTGTCTAGTCTATTTCTATGTGTTTTAATGAGTTACTAAGGTTGTTATCATGTATTTATATGTGAAACAACTTGTTTATAATGTTCAAGTGTCAATTGAATCAAGCCAAGGTTCAAAACAATGAGTTAAAGCTCAATGTGAATTTAGCCTATGCTTAGCTCGTGTTTCTAGTTCACCGTGGAGGATGTTGTGTTTTTCTCAGCTCTAAATTGTTGTGTTTAATGCTATATGAGGCTTGTTGAATGTATTATGATGATATATTAAGGATGTACAAGCTTCAAATCAAGTGGAAACAACTTAAAAAGGCTCAGAAATGACCATGGAAGCACAAGACACAAGCTGGATGTAATTTGGACACCTTAAATGTATGGGGCGAGTGTAGGTGCATGGAGCGTCAACTGAGAGAGTGATACCCACTACTGGATTCATAATGGTCCCAAAATGGTAACTCACTTCATCACAGTGGCTATAGGGATGAAGGAGACACTGCGTCGAGGTGAAAAGTCAATCAATACTCGTCAAATTCCAGAATGTTGGCACGATTACACCACGTAGCGGTGTAATGGAGATTGGCATGTAACCGTGGTGCGTTGACCATAAAAATAAGAAAAAAAGTGCCCATTTGAAGGAAAATCACGTGGAAAACCTATCCAAGTCGGTTTATGACTTGTTTACTATAAATATAACGTGTTAAATATCATTTTAATCATCTTGGAACCCCTATATCGATTGGAACAACATTGGAGGATACCAAAACTTCTTTTTAGGATTTTGCTTCTTTAATTTAGTGATATGGTTTTAATCATTCATACAATTATTTGGATGTTGATTATGTCTATGAGTGGCTAAAAACCCTCTTTCCGGGGTTAAAGCCAAGAACATGAGTACTATTATTTTGAATTAAGTTTGTTTGATTTGATTATCATTATTGGTTATTTGTTTATTATTTTTATAGCTATTTTAAGGATTCACGACCCTTAGAATGCATCAACTATCTATCATTTTATCTCGGGAGAGGAAATAGGGAGATAGAACATGGCAATAAACAAAGTATGATTTGTATTTCTTTATGAAATAAGGAATTCTAATTAGTATCTCGGACAAGGATGTACGTAGATGCCTTACTTGATTCAAATGTAGGATGATAAATAACTTAAGTGGACTATTACATCCCCGCTCAACGATATAGTTGTAAGGTTCAACTTAGGTAAATGATTAGAGGTTGAAAAACCATAATCATGCAATTAACCCTATGAATCAACAACCAAGATAAGCAAGTTAACGAATGAAGTTCAATGACATAGTACGATTGTGTAAAGTGCTTTAACCTTAGGTTTTCTCCTATTGATTATTTCAAGACTTTGTTTGTTTACTTTTCTTTATTTCCAATATTCAAAACTCTTGTTGGTTAACTTTGCACTAAATTAATCTAAACTGTGACCTGAAATATAATCGTTGCTGAATCAAGTCTCTGTGGGATCGATAATTGGCTTCTTGAAGGCCACTTTACTACTTGATAAGACCACGTATACTAGCGTATGTTCTGTCAGACACTCTAGTCAAGGTATGAATCAAAGGTACCAATTGTACCCTAAGATATGATTTGGGGATGACTCACTCGTATATTAGGCAGTAGGTTTGGCTTGGTTACTATCCAAGATATGACTTAACATCATACTAGTTGTATGATACCTTAGGTATAGACTTATTAAAACTGTTTAAGGCACGATTTGTGGGTACTATTTATAACCTAAGGTACGAGTTGGGGTGGTATGGTTGTATGTTGGTCAGTATAGGGGACCATGGCAAAGGGTAGGGTACAAGTTAGGGTACCACTCATACTTTAGGATACGGGTTAGGGGGTTGGGTCGTACCTACCTAGGAGTTGATATTTAGCTTTTAATTTAAGGGTAGTTCAGATATTTCGCACCTCAAACCCTTATGAACCCATGTTATATAACCCTTGTTGGTTTCTCATAACCCCATTGGAAGATCAAAACACTTCAAAATACTCTCTCAAACTCACTCTTGAAGATTGGAGGCTCGGATTTCTACAAGTGTTCTTCAAAAGGCTCAAGGGTCAAGTTTCTCTCCAAAATCTTCTTGTATAAGGCATGTACTCCTTCCCAAATTATTATTTCCAACTAAGGTCATTATTTGATGTGTTTTAAACATTGACATATGAATCATAAATGGTGGTTTTAGAAACATATGTTGAGGGTTTTGGTGCATATTGTTGGGTATTGGTTTAAACTATGTTTTCATATATTTTTTGTGATGGTTTACACATGTGGGTGCTAGTTGGTTGTGGTTTAACAAATGGGTCATGGGTAACCATTATTGATAGTTTATACTTGGGATTTGGTCTTGGCAAAGGGATGCCCTCAACACATTTGATAAAATACCCAAGAGTATGTTCTTACTTTATTATTGAACTTTCATTGGAACTATTACATGGTATGCTTTGGAAATAGAACCCTAAATGTATTTTGGATGGTTTTTCATGGTTTAAATAGTTTGAATGGTGTAAATAGTTTAAAGGTTTTGGAATGGTTTTAAATAGTATGAATGGTTTGAAGTGGTTAAATAGTAAAGCCTTGATGGCTATGAAATTGATTTTAAATAAAAAACTTGTGGGGTACGCGAAAATCCCCCAAGTGAATAAAATAATGGAATTGGTTTGAATGTTGAATGTCTTGTAGGGTACAAGGGAATTCCCCTAGTAATCTTAATAATGATGTACTTATAGGGTACATGGGAATCCCCCAAGTAAACTAAATAATATAACCAATGGGGTATATGGGAATCCCCTAAGGTTAGATAAGGACATTGCTTGCAAGCTATAGTCGGTATGATGATACCACTTGTAATAGCTAACCGTGAAGGTGTGAGTCTAATGGAAGGACAGTGGAAAATCATGTTTGCCAATATAAGGATTGGGCATGGAGACCCTATACTTGAGGGATACACGGGAATCCCCTAATACTTGTATATATGTATCATGGAGAGCGAGGGGTACATGAGAATAACCAACTCCTATGGTATCTCCGGTTTGTACGGTTATGAGCATCGGGGCCCGTTCAGGGGGTTAAACTGGACCTATATAGCCCCGTGGGTAGTTCTAGGATAGTTAAGCTACACATACCCAGGCTAATGGCTTTAAAGGCATGCTAAACTCGGTTCCTTTTCCCAGCATGGATTATATAATATATGTGTATATGTATAAGTATGTATGGTTGTGAATGCATATGGATGGTCTACTCGGTTTTAAAGGCTGGCATTATTTTATCCTTAACTTGAGTGCATGCTAGCATTCACCTGGTAACCCATCTTCGGGTGGCTGTATCCCCACGCGATGCAGGAATTGGCCATACTACTCCTCCTGCTCATTGATCGAATTTAGGAATAGTCGATGTTGGATTGAAGTGGTGAACTTCTATAGTTTAGAAGGCATCCATTTCATGTCATGGATTACTTTACATATATTCGTCTTCTCATTGACTTGGTTTTTGGTTATGGTCGGGGGCATGTCCTAACTAGGTACTCTTTGGTTTTAGTTTAGATTCTTTGTATGGACAACTATGGACTTGGGTATGGATTAATCGTGTTATATAAATATATATATACATTGGGTCATCATTTTTGTTTTGGTTTATGGTTAGGGGTTTTAGTGGTTGGATGGATTGACTTGGTTGGGTTGGCCTCAGATATAGGCTTATCTTAAAGTCATTATGCTATCTTGTTATATGTTTGGAGTTTATCCAACTCAAGGTATATGTGTTGGTTGGTTGGGTTTGGATCAGGGCCGATCTCCAGTTTGGGTTAGACTTGATATTGCCCATTACGACAAGGCCCTGGTTCGAGTTGTGTCATCAAGGCTATAATCAAGAGTTTTATTATAGTGGATTTTAAAGAGCTTGTGAGGGAAAGCCGTGGTTTTTCCATTCCTTGATCAAGGGGGGTTCCATGTTAAAAACTTGTATTTTTACTCTTCCTGCATTGTCTTTTGATTCCTGGTTACTTTACTGTATTTTGCCTATGATTGACTTTAAGGAACCTGGTCCCTCACTGTGTGGTGTAACCCTCAGGGTTTCAACATCACCCATCAGACCAGGCTTGACACCTTAGTCCTTTCGTACATTAGTTTAGTAGATCCACGCCAGTTAGTGTTCATACCTTTGCAAGGTACTAAACACCCATCCAACTAGGATTATAAGTTAGACCCTGGTTAGCTCAGATTGGGGTATGTAGGTTAATGGTAGCTCCTACAATCCACAGTTCATAATTCAGATACAAATACTTGCATGACTTTTTATTCATTTATTCAACTTATCATATAGTACTTACTTATTACTTGGTATTGCATTAGTTTACTATGTCACACAGTGACAGACCCAGGATTTAAGGATAGTGGGTGCTTAAAAAATTTAAAAACTGAAAAAAATAAAAATTCACCTCAATGAGGTTCGAACCCCAGAGACATCCCTTCCAGTAGAGAACCTTAAAGTCAACCTAAATGCCAATGCACCCAACCAACTTTTATTTTAGTGGGTGCTTTTATATATTATATACCTATTTTCATAAATTTTCTATGTAATTTTACCTATTCCGTGTCGAGTTTAGTGGGTGCCGGAGTACCCTACAAATATATATAGGTCCGCCCCTAATGTCACATGCATCTTTTTTAGCCTATATCAGTTATTTTACCATCTCACATACTTAGTACATTCAAAGTATTTATTGCACACTTTCTTTGCGCTATACTGTCTTATAATATAGGTTCTGGCGCTTAACATCTAGATCGTTCTTAGTAAGTTCCTCACCATATCAACAGTCGTGTTTGGTGAGTGTTCATCATTCGAGGGCTAATTATTAACATTTCTTTTTAGTAGTATTCTAGTTTCAGACAAGTGGAGTTAGTTGGGGGCTTATCATAATAACTCAAATGATTTAGAGTCTTTCAAATAGATAGTTATATTTTTCGTATGTTGATTATGTCAGTTGTGACTCTAAGCATCGTGTTATGACTTGGGGTAGTCTCGGGTCGTGACACTTTCGTAGGTAGAAGTCTTGAAGTTCTACAAAGAATAATTGAAGTACTAGTTCTATGAAGGCCTATATGAGGCGTAGGTGGTACTTACATCCCCATAGGTACCCCTCGTAGGTAGGTAATTGTCACAACCCAAAAACCAAAGGTCGTGATGAAACTTGTTATGGCAAGGCTTGACAAGTAAGCCTATTATCCAAAATGATATGAATTGAAAGATCATTACCAAAATCAAGGCAAGACCCCTAGAACGAAGTCGAACCACATATATAGTAAAAGTTGAAATATAATCAAGAATACCAATCCCCAAAACATGGTGCGATAGTGTAAGAACATAACTAGTAATACTCAATATAAAAATGTATAAGTTTCCCAAATAGGAACAACTCTATCCCTGAATGCAAATAAAGATATAGTCTAAATAAGAAAAGGTAGCAGTCCACTTTGGAAACATGAAATCAATCACTACCTCAAAAATAAAGCATACAAAATACATATTAAGGGCACGTCACCTATAACTAGAAAGTATCCCAAACAGTAGCCTACACTGTCTCCATTAACAGTTCTATAATACTCACATACACCAACGAGAGTGAAATACAAGTATACATATACCATACATATGAATATGAAGGAAGAAGTACACATAGACAGGTATCTCATTAAGGAAGATAATACACCACAGAAAAATACAAAGTATATACAAATACAATGTAAATGATGATGATAATGATGGTGGTGATGATGATAATGATGATGATACCTGAGGTTGTCTCACAACCTCCATATATATCTATGGAGCTAAAGCCCCAATGTAGGCTGGGGGGGGGGGGTTTCGTCAATCCATACACAATTAATATCCAAAACCAATATCCATATCTCCTCTTTGGAACATCCTTCGATAGAGGGATTTAAGATGTTACATTTTCTATAAAAAAGCCAGTGTTTCTAGTATTTTTGCGACAATACCAATGTTTTATGAATGAATATGATATGAGGATGTAATGCTCACAACAAACTAGAATGATAAATTCCATAACCAAAAAATATACCAACAAAATGAGCCAAATCCACTCATTTATCCAACCATCAATGAATCCAACATAATCCATATGCCAATAGAATGAAATACATTAAAAGTCACCATTGATACCACATTAGGATTTTTCATCAAACAACATAACAACTAATTTCCACGTACATAAGGCCAATAAAATCATATAGGACCCCACAGAGTCACACATAGCAAATAATGCTGCAAAATCACCAAATAACATCAATATATAGGCCCCACACTAGCACAACATGATAATATAGCCATTTTCATGATTAGTTTCCAAACCCTTAACATGATTTTGTGCCAATATTAACTATCCTATCCAGTTTGATGAAAGTTAAGCCATAACCTAGCTCAAATGCCGAAAACCAATCTAAAAGCCTTCAATCCAAAGCCTTTCTCCTACGAGCGGACTTAAAATCAACTAAGACACTGAAATATAGAATCTATGCATCAAAAGAAAGCCAACGATACCCATATTGCCTACTTTTGAGTCGGAGTCAAAATGGACCCCTAAAATAGGTTTCTGAAAAAGAAGAGTAAAAACATAATTTTATTTTTGAAACATGTTCCCCATACTCTTGGAAATCTTCAGCTGAAGACTCAAGCAACAATAAGTTAGAAACGAGGTCCAAATCGAGGAAAGACTATTTTTAAGCTTTACTAACAAAACCTTCAAAATCCATTTTAAAATCGAGAATTGGAGTTGTTTTGAAGACAAAATTGAGAGAAAAGTGTTAATTATGAGATCAAAAACTCATCCAAGTGAAAATAGGTTGAAATTGGGATTTAAATTGGAGAAATATAATTTTTAGGCCTTTCGAGTCAAAATCCCTAGTTTTCCACTTAAAAATCCATATTTAAACAATAATTAAATGATAAAAATTGAAGGAAAGTAGTTGAGATAGCTGTTTTGGAGATTACCCAAGCTTGGAAATGGAAGAGATTGCTCAAAATCACAAAACCTTAAGCTCTGATATCGCCCAAAAGTACACTTTCAATAGTATAAAATGGTCGAAATCAAATATAGTAACACAACTAGGTTGAGCTTGAACCCACAGGGAATGCGTGAAAGTATCTCTCAAACTTGCTAATATCATTGGGCAATGTAGAAAAGTAAAGGGGGGGGGAATTTTTTTGTGAACAGTTAGAAGTAACAAAACTTGAATGCTTTAGGTTGTAAACAATGTAAAAATGAACACTAGGCTTATGTTCCCCCTGGCATCTAACTCCGTAGGTTTATCATGTCCTCTCCAACTACCTCACTGATGTACATGCGAAATCTGACAAGTTATGTATCACCAACAACCTCTCGACACCCTTTGGTCGATTTCACTCATCTCCTCTTGGTCTCAGAGTGTCACATTACTAACCTTTTCCTTAAACCCTAGTTTCAAATATCTCCTCTCAGTCTTATTTGATTAGATAAAGACATTTATCTTAAGTAGATGACACTAATTAGCTTATATTAATAATTAACTCAAATCAATATTGTGTTATCCTTTTCCAAATATCTACCTCTATCTTGAGTTCATAGTCAAATACGGGCTAGATCCTAATGTTTGCAACTGTTAAAAAATCAATAAGAGTGAAGAAAACTACAATGCATGCAACAACAATGAGTTAGACGGATTGAACACTTTTCGTACTTTGTTAATCCACTATGATTCGCACAACCCTTGTTAAGGGACTTAACCACTTATCATTGTGAAACAATTATTGAAATACATAATTGAAATCATTAAATCAATCTGATAAAACCCCAAAGTCTCAAATTGAATAAAAAACCAAAATCCAAGAACACAATTCCAAGATCAAAAGCAAATCTCGATATCAAAATATATGTTTGTGAATATAAAGTGCATAAACCAAGTAAAAATTGTCAAAAAGGTTATTATCAAATAAATGGAAACCCCAGGAAACCAATCCACAACAAAAGGGGTAACCTAGAGTCGGTGGCCACCTACGGAGCCACTTATGGGCCGTAGGTGGCACCTACAACTATAGGTGGCCCCACGTAAGTGCCAGACTCCTAAAAAATCTATAGGGTCTCTGAAACTTCAACCTTATGGAACTTGTACTGGCACTTAAGACCATAGGTGGCACCTACAGACCGTTGATGCCCATCGTAGGTGACAGAGTCAAATTTTTAAGCTTCTGAATCTTTGTTTCTTAGCTCTCTGACACTTGTTTTGGCACCTACATCACGTAGGTAGTACCTACAGGCCGTAATTGACCACATAGGTGGTCCAAAACTCAAATTTTCACTTGTTTTCTCTAGTTTAGATCCCAGAACTTGGTTTCCTAGAAAACACATCACAAAACACATCATATCTGACAAAACTATCTAAGTAACTGCATATTTTTGTAGTTTTAAGCATAGAAAGTTCAATGAATTCATAGCACATCAACACCCTCAACTTTGAATGTTTGAATGTCCTCAAATAGAAAAACACAACTAAACAGCACAACAACGCTTAACTAGGAGAATCCTAAGACATCTATGCTATTCAATCATCAAATTTAAGCTCAAGAATATTACCCCATCCTATTTTAGCTTTTCAAAATCAACTGTGTGTATCAATGAAGCACAATATGTGACAACAGTGAATCAAGATATGGCATTACCTTAGCAACAAACAATCATGCATATGTACAAGTTACACTACCTAAATAAATAAGCAACTAGCAATACAACCCATGTACCCTCACAATAATGAAGTTCTACTCACTTAATAGAATCATGCATGTTAATGCAGGGATGATCATGAGACATTGATACTCACAAAGAAGATTTACCAATGTGCACAGAATACCATAGATTTGCCTTTATTTTTCTTACCTTAGCTTTCGGACAGTCGGGTTAGGATCACTATAGGAATTTATTCGGCTTGTAATGTAGTCTTAGGGGTTGGTATGGTACATATGGGAAATTAGTGACTAAGCCTCAATGGCACAATACTTACGCTACGGGTCCACTTATCAACCACTTTCTTTTATTTCGCCCTTATTTTTCCCTTTTTAATCTTTAATAGCTAACTCAGGTTGGGTGCAGTTTCTTTTATTCTTTTTTTTCTTTTTCAGTTTTTCTTTTCTTTTATTTTTCTATTTTTCTACCACACCCAACCCTTTACAATTCTTCATACCTACTTTATATTATGCATCCCTATGATAGCCACCCTCAACTTAGGAGATTTGCCTGAGATGAGGTGCATAATGTCCAAGGAGGACCAGGTCCATAACAGGTTCATTGTAACAAAAATGGTAAGCCAAAAGGTGAAACAAGAAAAATATTCTATATAGGCTCAAACTAGGGATCAAGGGATACTTATTCACTTTTGGAAGGTCATTTAGGCTAAAAGTGGACTAATATCCTAAAAAACCTATGATCCTTTCCTAACCAACTATCCTATAGCTTAGGCAAGACTAACCGGGCAAGTTCTGGATTCCATACACAAAGAGAACAAAGTAAGCATCTCACACACATGTGGTACAAGGTTGCATCACAAACTACTACCTATCCAATTTATGCAATTGTTAGCTATGATTATTATGTCCCTAATTCTAAAGTCAAAACGAGATTCATAATGGTCACACATATAACACATCACACAGGCCAAAATTAATTTTTTTTTGGAGGGGGGTTATTATTTTTCTCAAAAAAATAAAGTACATTAACTACCTTAGATACTCACTTTTCTCCTAGTTACCCAAAAACGCAACACAATACGACACGCAACTAATTTTATGGATACGCCAGTTCTACAATCATACTGCAACTAATAGTAAAAGAAGCACGACAACAAGAACCCGCGGTAGCTGTGGTTACCCTACCCCAAACTAAAAAACTACTCACTATCCCCAGTGCATGAAAATAATATAAAGCAAGGAAATGGGGACATACCTGGGATACACTAGGCGTCCATGTCATGCTCATCCCCATTCGAGGGTATCTCAACTGACGGTGGTAGTGAGGGCGGTGACTACTGGAAGACGTACCCTTCGTAATTTTAGCTCGTCGTACCACATCAACTACTGTGGGTGCCTTATAATCATGGGCGGCCTGCCTAAGGGCCTGATCAAATGGAATAAAGGGGTCCTATAGGTCCTCTATCCTAGCTCTCTTGGTCTACAAAGATGGGATCGACTCCTCCCTATTTACTAACAAATCAATTTATCCAGGACCATGTAGAGGTACAGGCTGAGAAAATAAGGGGGATAACATGAGTGCTGGCTAGAATATGGCTCTCAGTATAAGAGCATACGTATGCTCGCAATAGGGACACCTCCTCTTGAATCTTTCCTAAGTTAGGAGCCTCTATGTTGCTAAATCAAGCCAATAACCATCTCTCAAAAGCATCTATACAAGCGTACAACTCTCCAACAAACTCTAACATCTCAGCTAGAGTGCAGCCTATATACTACACTTTCCTCTCGGACAAGTGATGTTCTTGGGCTCACCTTTCAAGTTGCAACTAAGAGAGATCGTTACATTGCTCGACAAGTACTTTCCTCTCGGACAAGTGATTGTTTTATTGAAGTAACCTAACAAACACTTTCCTCTCAGACAAGTGATGTTTGTAGTCCTGACTCTATTAAGTTGCAGCCAAGAAAGATCATTAAAATAAAGAAAGGTTTATACAATATCAATTTTTTATGGACATACATTAGATTCACAACCCAAATTAGTATTCACATCAAGGTTCCCATAACTCAAGTAAAGAAAATTAGCTATTCATGATACAAAGATCAATAATATATATTGAATTCATAATCAAGAATAAGTAATAAATCATACCTACAATCAATCTTCAAATGAAAGATGTTTACGAGAATGTTAGGAACCCTCAGTGAGAGGTTTATCTTCTTTTCCGCCCCCACTCAGTTTGCATTCATAATTTTGGGACCAAATTCTTCGTATAATCACATGGTATTTTTATTTTTGTGCTTAGGGTTTTCAAATTTTTGCAATTTAGGCACAACTTAACCTTAATTTCTGATTTCCATACTATTACAACTTGAACTCAAGTTTCTTCCTTTAGAGCATCATGTTTTCAATACCTTACTACTTTAATGATAGGAGAACAAAGTTATGAGAATACCTGATGAGTTGACTCCACTTGATTATGTGAGAGAGAAGAAAAGATGAGAGATAGACTCTCATTTTCCTTGCAATCCCACAACTATCAGGAAGGAGGTTTCCTTGTATACTTGGGAGTGTTTTGGAAGGAAGTAAATATCCTACTAAGGAAATAAAATAATACTTAAAGAAGGAAATAAAATAAAGCGAGAACCTGAAGGGTTTGGATCTGGGTCGAGTTGGATTCGGGTCAATTTAGGCCCAGCTTTTCAAAAACAAAATAATGGCTGACGACAACTTGTGATAAGCCGTCACAAATGTGATATCTTATCACGTAGGTCGTTAGCCTTAATAGAGAAGGTATCCATTGCTGGTCTTTCTGACGACATTGGTGATAAACTGTCATAGTTATGATAGCCTATCACAAATATCACAAGACCACTTGGCTTGCATTCATCAATTTTTACCTTGACCTTTTTGTACCTCTTCAGTTCCTTCCTATTACTACCTAAATGAATAAAAACAAAATGCATGAAAATAAAATTTTGGGTTGCCTCCCAATAGCGCCTGATTTAGTGTCGCGGCACGACTTAGTTAGCTTGACTACTCAGACTTCATCAAGATGTCGTATCACTACCTCATTACCATATTCCTGGAATACATCCACAACCAAGAAGATATTTATCTCCTCCAACTGCTTCATAGGAGGTTACATTTTGAATCTGGCCTTCCTTTTTCCATACCTTAATTTGAGCTTATTGAGCTTCATATCAACCAATACTCTTCCGGTGGCTAATAATGGTCTACCCAAAATGATAGGTATCTCAAAATCAACATCACAATCCAACATCACAAAATTTGCAGGCAAAATAAAGTCATCCACTTTTACCAGAACATCATGCAATACACCTACTGGTCGTTTCACCGATCTGTCTGCCATAATATGACGCATCGTTGTGGGGGTAGGCACCCCCAATCTAAAATTTTTGTAGATATCAAGCGGCATCAGATTTATACTTGATCCTAAGTCACATAAAGCTTTGGTAAACTTCATGGACCCAACTGTGCACGATATAGTAAATGCTCTAGGGTCAGGCTTTTTCTGCACTAAGGTTTATGACGAAACGGCACTACTGTGGTGGATGTTGTCCATTGGATCACAGGTTAACTTCTGCTTCTTTGTTAGCAACTCCTTCATAAATTTAGCATAGTTTGGCATTTGCTCAAGTGCCTCCATCAGTGGCACGATCACTGTCAATTATTTTAGTATTGCCATGATCTTGCTAAATTTCTCGTTATCTTCTTTCTTTTTCAATCTCTGAGGAAATATAGGTGGTGGTCTTGGAATTTGTTTCAATGCCACTTCCCCTTTCTTTTCATCTTCTTTCTTTGAAATATCAATAAAGCCATCCAGCTTCTTAGACTCCACTAGATTGCATCCTTCTGATTCATCAACACTTACCTCCTTCTTCACAGCTTTACCTATAGAGGGCTAGATAATACCTTACCACTCCGAGTGGTAATCACCATATAAGAGCCATTAGTCCGTGTGTTCTGAACCGTATCACTAGGTAAAGTACCAGTTTTTCTCTGGTTCAGAGTAGTCGAAAGTTGGCTCATCTGCTGCTCCAACTGCTTAATGGACGCAGAGTATGAGCTAACCAGCTGACTGAGGGTAGAAAACTCACTTTTCATATTATTACCCCCGATTTGGTTGCCTCAACTCCCTTCAATAACTTTTCCATCATGTTCTCCATGGACATCTTGCCAGAACTAGTTGTCGCAGCATCCTGACTTCCAGGAGGAATATACAAACCACTCTTGTCATTATTATTTCTCCAATGTCCCTGCTCCCTATCTTTATAATTAGGCTTGTCATAGAAAGTCCGACCTTCGTTCCCTTGGCTATTACCTCGAAAACCCTCCTGATTACTCACATAGTTTGCCTCAGCCTCAACACTTGTAGACACAGTACCCTGAGATTCCACAGCCTTAACCATCTCAGTATTGCCTGTTAGCAAGTGCTTTGCCAGCAAGTCCATCTGCGTCTTCAAGTGGGCCATGTCCTGATCTCATTCCTCATCCCTTCTACGTTGCTCCATAGTAATACCACCAGCAACAATCGGGCTAGCCACTACAGAATCCTTAGTATGCCAAGCTCGACTCTGCTTGGTAGTTCTATTCAGCATGTCGAAAGCATCCAAAAAAGAGAGGTCAATAAACAAACCACCTATAGCGTTGTCCATAATAGGCTTCATCACAGAGTTTAAAGCTCTGTACAAAGTCTCTATCAGGTGAAAGTCCATCATATTGTGGTTCAAACATTGTGCAAGTTTCTTCTTAAATCTTTCCCAAGTTTTGTGCAGTGCTTTAGTCAGAAGATATCTGAAGTTGCTAATTTTGTCCCTCAACTGTACCCTTATGGAGGGTGGAAAAAACCATTCTAGGATCGTATCTTTCAACTGTCTCTAATTGGTTATAGAATCAGGCTCTAACTTATTCAACCACATTGTTGCCTCCCCAGACAGAGATAAAGGAAACAATCTCAACCTGATCGCATTCTGGATTACCCCCGGATTATCAAAGGATTTGCAAATAGTGATGAAGTTCACCAAATGCTTATGTAGATCATCACCAAGAAAGCCTCCAAATAACCCCTTTAGATTCAGGAGTTGGATCATGGTACTTGTTATGCTGAACTTTGCACTTGGTGCCAACAGTGGAGGAATGATAGCACCCTTTGCACCAGCTTCATCCATTCTTTCATCATCTTCATCAGCCTCATATTGCATAGGCTATTGACCACACCTTCCTCGAACTGGACAATTTCTGTTGACGTTTGACTGCACTGGTGCAGTAATTTGCTCAGCTCTCTTTGGGTTTTAAGGATTCAGCAATTCCTCATCACCCAAGTCTTCATTATCAGGGTTTTGGTGACGTGCTTGTTGACCCAAATCTTGCACATTCACCTGAGCCCTGGCTAAAGCAGTTAGTCTTTCTGCTTTCTGTTGTTCAACCATTCTTCCAATTAGTTGAGGTTTCGGATTGATTAGTAATAGAGGTTCTCCAGAACTTCTCGTGTTTGGCATAAAAAACACAGTACCTACAATAAACAAAAACAACAAATAAACGTAAATCAAGGAAACTTAACTATCAGCAATTTTTCGTACACAAAATTTTCAGTCTACAACCGTATTCTCCGACAACGGTGCCATTTTTGATAACGCTTAAATTACACTCTTGAATGGGTGTAAGAGATCATTGTCAATATAAAACCTAACTAGGTTGGGGTCAAATGCCACATGGAATAGGGTCTGAACTTTGATTTATTTATGAAAGATTTTACTGGTAGTTTACTATTTTCGAAAGATGGGGGTTTAAGTTCACGGTGTGTTAAATATCACTTTCAATACTTCAGTGTTTGTAATCAAGATAAATAGGAAACCAGAGCTATGTTCAACAAGGGTTTCGAGAATTGACAGATACTAGGTAATGCTAGAAATTCTCGAAATGATTAGAACAACAGAATATCCCTAACGATTATACTATCTGACTTATCTCTCCACCTCACCAGACAATTTATTATCTAATTCTCTCAAACTTAGATAACCTATTTATTTCCAATAGGATGTTATCTCAGGTAGATTAATCCAGTTACGGTATTAATCGTTAAATAGAAGGTTGGTAGCTTACGAGTCCTTGTTGATAATTTACGTTAGAAGCAAATAAAACCTAAGGCATAACCTAATGTTTGCAACCACTAGATTTTAGTTAAAACAACAGAATTTCAAGAGGTTTTACTACTCTTTGAATCCGTTAAACACCTAGTATCATATCAAACCCTAATCCATGGATCCCATAACTCCGGCTAATGAAATTAGCTGCTTATGATTTGATGAATGAAATAACAAGCTGAATTCATGATTATAATGATAAACTTACGAATGGATAGAAAACAACAAGTAGTTCCTCCGATTTAATCACAAGGTAGAAACCCCAAAACTAGTTGATACAAAAACACAAGAATATTTTATGAAAGAGAGCAAAAATACGTGTTTCTCTTCTTACAGTTGATGTCTGATAGATGAATTATGAATGAATCAAAAACCCTAAAAGATGCTATTTATACTATAGCCTAATTAAGGAAATAAAATAACAAAATTAATAAAATTATTTGGAATAGGTGACGCCCAGGCGGACGCCGCGTCAAGAAGTTGACGCCCTATCACGGATGACGTCAGAGAGGCTTCAGTTGCCTTCAGGTTCTGTCTTAGGCTGACGATGTGGCTGACGATGCATCAGGGATCTGACGGAGTATCACCAACGTCGTCAGATATCTTCTTCCCATGCTAACTTTCTGCTTAGGCTGACACCATTCTTGACGCCTTATCACAACTTTGACGCCACGTCACCTACATCGTCAGAAATACTCATCAAACTATAACTCCCTTTTTAAGACTGACGCCAATACTGATAGCTATCATGAGGCTGATGACTTATCACGGAGGTTGTCAGCCATTTTTTCTTCTATTTTGCTCAAATTTTCAACTCTTTTGCTCCATTATTGTTTATTCTCATTTCTTCAGCCTTTTTCTACAATATCATGAGCAAACACATCAAAACAACAAGAGTTGCTTCAGAATTCACAATTATTTTGAGCTAAAAAGCATTAAATGTGTTAGCTTTTGCTCACACATCAGAACTCCCATCTGATTACTCTACTGCTGAATAAGGCACGGTAATGGCATAGTAGTCAAATCCCTGATTGCTCTATCATATAACTCATATCTGATAACTACTTCAAAGTTAACTTCATACTTGCTATCAAAATTTCGATCAATATAGCTTTGTCACTTGTCAACATATTGTCTGTAGTAGTCAGACACAACCAAAAATGAACTATGATCCACCAAAACTTTGCGACAAAATTTAGAGCCGCCTTCTTAATCATCATATTTTTTCTCTATTCAGAGGGTGTCATATCCCAGTCAGAAATCTGGTTGGCAATCTATCTCACAAAATCCAACCTTCGTCTTCTATGATCATCATCCCTCACCGTCTTTCTGTCCTATAAAAACCTCAATCTCAAGTCATACTCAATAGTAGATATTGGGGCTACATAATCAAGCCCAAAAGAACTCGACAGATTATTGTTGCTGAAAGATCCACCTAAACCCCTCTCAGCAAAGTAGACTTTACCTGGGGCTGTGATGCACCTCTACCTCTTCTAGGTATAGTCAAAGTAACTATGGCGGCATAGGATGTGTAAAACTCACAGACCAAAGCCTGATTATAGGAACCCTTGGGTATAGTCATCCACCCAAGTTGGTATCAATCAAATGCAGCTGCAGGCTTGGTACCCCTACTATCCCTGATAACTCAATCCTCCTCTAATACCAAATAGACCTAGCAAGTAGATCTACCTCAATAATGAAACTATCTCACTCATACAACACCTGCATCTCTGTTGCACACCACCACAAGTTTACCTCAGCAATAGACACAACCTAGGTATGTGTAGACTCTGAAGCTGGGTCATTTTATGGTGAACTGGGAGGCTGAGGATCCTGTGTAGGGAGGTCTATGCATGGTGTTGGAAATGATGGCACCTGATGTGTGGTCTGAGCTGTACCCTTCTCAGATTATGGTACTACTAGTGATGAATGATCATTTAACCCCTCTTTAGACTAGGGTTCCTATGTAGTCTCCTTCTCTACTATATCAAACTCACTCTCTTCTTCAAAATCCTTCTAACTCTCTTCATACTAGGGAGAATATGGGGGTGACATCCTGACTAACTTTATCCTCAGCCTAGGAACTGGTTTGGCAACAGCTTTATGGGCCTCCATCCTGTGTAGATATGAGATAAGAGCCCTACTGAGTCTGTGCTAGTAGCTGAATGCCTAGGGTGGCTGGAACAATGGATTCAGCTGTAGCTTATCTGTGGCCCCTAGTCTGTAGAGATACTGGTCTATCTGGGATAACTGGGTACTTTTTTATTGAGCCACTATGCTCAGGGGATTCATCTCATCGTCTCGATCTTCCTGCCCTCTTCATCGAAGCCTTAGGTGCCATAGTACCTGAAAAAACAAGTGTTGGTGCTTGAAAGAGAGTAAGGGATTGCAAAATTTGAAATAAAATCAAAATTGTTAAAATTCAAAATTTTCCCCAAATCTTACATCCCTATATAGTAAACTTTAGCCCATTCTAGTCCAATATTGCATATACACTTGTATCAACTTTCAAAATACAGGCAAGACACACAAACTTTTAGGTTTCATCAACCTTTTTTCAACTTGTACTTCCATTTAGGGAATGATCACAGAGTTTTAATTCAAGAACAATGCATCGTTTCCAGTTCTATTTCTCAACTCTCTGACCTTGTTATGGCACCTACGCCATATAAGTAAAACCTACAGGCTATAGGTACCAACATAGGTGGTACAAAGCTCAAGTTTTCACTTCTTTTCTCTAATTTAGCTACCAAAACCTGGTTTCCTGGAAAACACAACACAAAACACATCATATCTAACAAAATGACCTAAGTAACTGCATATTTTTATAGTTTTAAGCGTCGAAAGTGCTATGAAACCATAGCACATCAAGCTCAAAGTCTCAAAAATGGTGAAAAAGGATTATTTATACCCAAGTCAGGTGTCACTAAAATAGTCAAGTAGCCGCTTTAGCGGTCACTGCTAAAGGGGTCAAGTGCCGCTTTAGCGGTACCCGCATAAAGCTGCGCATTTGTTGAAGCTGACAAGGTCCACTTTATCCCCCTCCGCTAAAGCAGGCAAGGGCCGCTAAAGTGACTATACCCACTGACATCCAACTGCTAAAGCGGTCAAAGCAATGCTTTAATGGCTGCACCAGCTGAGGTCACCAGTTAGAGACTTGGAGAATTCCAAGTCTTCGTAGTTCTCTCGGGATTCATCCAAATCCCAAGACTGTGAACAAACTATGCTACCCTATCAAATTTGATGCTGTAAATTTAGTGGCGATATTAGATTTTTGAAAATACATCATTTTCACAAAGTTGACCCTCAAAACCCAATTTCATAACTTTTTGAATCGAGGATTGAAATGAGATATAAAACTCATAAAACCACACTAATCATGCTAAAATCAACATTTCAAACATACTGATGTAGTCCATTTTTCCATCCAATGCACAAATCAATAAATGTTGACCAAAGTTAACTATAATACTTTTAAGCCACTAAAACACCATAATATCACATAAATCCATACCGAAATGCACTAAGAACCATGCCAATTATCCCACACCCCAAAAATACAACAAAACAACCACGAGAAGGGGTAGAATGGTCAAATCATATAGAAATAAATATTTCATGTAAGTCACCAAAAATCAAGTCATTACATCATCCACCACTAAAAATTTAGTTCATCCTCTAACTAATGGCAAGGAAATACCTGAATCAAACAAGAGTCGGGGAAAAGAACTACACATATCTGATTTGACCTATCAAGTAGCCTCATCTATAGGTCGATGTATCCACTGGACCTTACCATTGAAATATCTCTATAATGCAATCGTCTAACATCACTAGCAAAGATGGACACAGGATCCTCAACAAAAGACAACCTCTCATCTAATTGGACTGAATCCTAATGAATAATATAAAACTCATCTGGAATGTAATGGAGAAACATGAAACCATTAAAACTGGATGAACAACTGATAAATCTGGGGGCAAAGATAACTCATAAAACACATCATCAACTGTTCAAAGAATCTCAAATGGGCCAATATACCCTGGCTTAAGTTTACCCCTCTTCCCAAACCCCATCACACCCTTCATGGGAGAGACTCAAAGAAAAACATGATCACTAATACCAAATCTTAAGGCCTGAAGTCTAAGATCTGCGTAAGACTTTTTTCTATTCTAAGCCGCTTGAAGCCTATCCTGAATAATCTGAACTCTATCCAAGGACTCATAAAGCGAATTTGTACCTTGATTTATAATCTCAAAAACCTCAAACCAACCAACTAAAGAGCGACAATTACTACCATATAAAGCCTCAAAAGAAGACATATTAATACTGGAATGGTAGCTATTATTATATACACACTCTGCCAAAGCTAGATGCTGCTCCTACTAACCACCAAAGTCCACCACACAAGTATGGAGCATATCCTCCAAGACCTGAATAGCCTGCTGTGACTGATCATCGATCTTGGGGGGAAGTCTGTACTAATATCAAATCGAGTACCCAAATTCTCCTAAAAGGTCTTCTAAAAGTGAGATATGAACACTGAACCTCGATTTAAGATAATAAATACTGGCACACCATGAAGACACTCTATCTCATGAATAGAGATATGAGCTAACCTCTCAACAGTGAAAGAAACTTGAACCTAAATAAAATAAGCAGATTTGGTCAATCAATCCATGATGACCTAAAAATTATTAGAACCATGAGAAGTACATGGCATTCTAGTCATAAAGTCCATAGTGATCCATTCCCATTTCCACTCGAGAATGGGTAACCTCTGAAGCAAACCACCCAGTCTCAAGTGCTCATCCTTCACCATCTGAAAACATAGGCAATGAGCTACAAAATCCTCTACATCCTTTCTCATACCACCCATGAGTAATGCTGCCTCTAATCATGATAAATCTTAGTTACTCTTGGATAGATAAAATACCTGGAACAATGGGCCTCCTCCAAAATCAATCTAATCCCTTTGCCCACTCTCTGTACATAAATTTAGCCTCTAATCCTTAAAATATCATCTAAATCAAGTAAGGCTTCCTTAGCCTCATCGCTTAACACCCTATCCCAAATCAAACTCAATCTAACATCATCAAACTAATGAGCTCAAATCTGCTCCATCAAAGAAGACCTAGCCTCTATAAATGCCAAAATATATCTATGTGTCAAAATATCAAGCCTAACAATCTGTTTAGCTAAAAACTAAACCTTTAAGGCTAAAGGTCTCTCCTGGGTCAAGAGATATGCCAAGCTACCCATGCTAGTCAACTTTTGGCTTAAGGTATCTACAACTACATTACCCGTGCTCGGATGAAAGCGAATAGTCATGTCATAATCCTTAAAAAACTCAAGCCAATGACACTATCTCATTGGATGAAGAATTACTTAAGGCTATGATGATCTAAGAAGATCTCATAATAGACTCCATACAAGTAGTGCCTCCATAATTTCAAAGCAAAAACAATAACGCACAAATCCAAATCATGAGTAGGATAATTCTTATCATGAGTCTTCAACTGATGAGAAGCATATGTAATAACCTTACCTTCCTACATCAACCCAACACTTAACCCAACACCTAAAGCATCACAAAAGATGGTAAAACCCATGCCCTCCTCGGGAAATATTAAGATATGAGTAGATGTCAATAAATCCTTGAGATTTTTAAATAGATTGGGTCATAGGTATAACCTACCACCTATAGGTTAGGTCGTAAAAATCAGAATCAACTTACAATCTTCAAAATCTCAACCCCTACTCACAGAATGGGTCATAAGTACAGAATCAACTTGAAATCTTTAGAATATCAACCTACTAATCATCTTACTACCCATAGGTAGGGTCATAGGTTCAATGTACCACCCATATGTTGGGTCGTAGGTTGGTCTTTTAGTAAATCGTTATCCTGTTTTCTCAGTCTTTGCTTCGAACCCTATTTTCCTAAAAAATCAACACAAACATATATCATATCAAACAAAAATACCTATGTACTTGCATTATTTCCTTTTTAAGCATAAAAAATGCAGTAAAACTAAGGCACATCAGAGGGAGTTGAGGATGATTCAAGAAATAGTGGTCATCAACTGCATGGCTACTGTGTATTAGCCACAATTATTTTTTTTTTGTGGAGGTTAAGATGTTTCATCGGTTGGAGATAATTTCAATGTGGGTAGTACAAAGGCAGTGTTGAGATGGGGAAATATAGGAGAGAAAAAAAGAAAGAAGAGATAAAAAAAGGAAATAGAAAGAGAAGAGTGTCTATAGAGTTGGATTCCGATGGGTGGTGGTCGAAAAAAGGAGAGAGACAGTTATGGAGTTAGATTTCATTAGGTGGTGGTTGGAAAAAGAAGAGGGGTAACTATTTTGGTGTTGGGTGGCGACAGTAGTGGTTTTTGTTGGTGGAAGTCATGGGAGATAGTAGGCAAAGATAAAGGCGATGTGGTAGCAGGCCCTTTGATTATCAACTCAGATAGTGGAAGTGATAGAGAAGAGATGAGGGCACAGGAAAAAGAGGCTCGCCGGAGGTAGCGAAATTTGTTGAACTAGTGAAGGAGGGGGGGGGGGGGGGGAGAGAGAAAACGAAGGAGGTGGGCAACTATTTTTTCAAAAAAAAGGGACTAGGTTAAGGGATTTTGGGGTTGGCTTGGATTAAAAAGGAAAAGAAAAGGGGATTTGACCTTAGTTGTTGATCACATAAAATCAAATAGATATAATTAAAAATTAGAATGATTGGATCATGGGTCAAAATTGTGTCATGGAATTGGGTTAAAAATTTTATGGGGATTTAAAATTGAGCCAAATTGGACTCAATGTAGGCTAAAATTGGCAATAATTGGACAAAATTGTTCTATTAATTAAATAAGTTAAGGAATTGAATTGACATAGGCTGCTATTTAATAAATACTATATAATTTATATATTTTTTGAAATAAATTTGAATTATAATATTTAATTATAATACTATATATTTTTGAATTGACATAGGCTGTGTAAAATATTTTTGAAATAAATTTATATATATATGTGTATATGTGTGTGTGTGACCGTCAACGATGATAGTAATAATTATAATATTGTTAATAATAATAATAATAATAGACTATGTGTTTGTAAATTATTAGTATGCATATTTTGCAGAAACAAATTAATAAATATTGAAAAAATTATGTAAAATGTTATATTTAAATAGATAAATTCAATATACTACATATAAACCACATTGCATACTTCTATATAATGAATGTGACATATCGAGGTTATTTGATACCAAAATAATATGTAAAGAAATATAGTATTTGAAACTAACAAATTTGGTAAAATAGCAACCTAGGAGGAATATTAAGAGGTCAAAATTGAGTGTCAACAATGGTCAAAATAAATAATCTATAAACCCGATCCATTATTAAAGAATCACCCATGGGGGTAGATACACAATGAGACAGATAAAGACTCCCAAGACAACTCTAACTACAATGCATAATAAGTATACATATATGATTAAGTAGATCCCGAATCAAATAAAGCAATAGCTGCCTGATGACACTGAAAGTGTATATGTAATAACAACATCCGAAGACTCTACCTTCGTCCTACCAAGTAAAACATATAAATGACCTTGCCTGCAACTGACTGGGCGCCTGATCAACCACCTGTGCCGCCTTCCTGAGGACATTCTCAAGAACCACAAGGAACACCCCTGCAATCTTATATACCACCTCTAGCTGGGGCCTGCATTACCCTAATCAACTGAACACTTTGCGTTGAAGGCACAACTGCCCCACGTCGGGACACTCTTTAGAATAATGGATAATGAGCTCATAATTGTAGCATGCCCCAGGCACTCTGCTCTGATCAAAAGATCTTGCTGACTCAAAAAATCTACCTTCACTAGAAAACCCAAAATGTACGCCTCTCGTAGAGTGGCCATTGCTTATCTTACAATAATTATTATAATTGGACTGACCTCTATCTGTAATCTAAAGTGTGGCATGAACAGGCGTACTAGGTTGATTCTGATGCTGATAAGATGGATGCAGGGGGTATTACTCTAAAAATTTCTTCTTCTAAACTGTGAGCCAATCCAGCTCCCACCGAAACTATCTTGGTAACGTGGTCTCTTATCACTGCCCCCATGGGCCTTGTGATGTATCTCCTCCATAGTTTGGGTATAAGAAGATACCTCAATAAAAGTCCTACCATTTACAACAAATATTTGAGTAGCCATATGAAGAGGAAGTCTTAGGCCTTTACAAAGAACCAAACCTAATCTTAATCATGGAACTATGCCTCATACTCTAAAACAGTCATAGAACCATACTCTAATATTGAGAATTGATCTCTCAGATTCTCTCAAAGGCTGCGAGGCATATACTTCTCTAATAAAACCTCAAAGAACTAAGTCCATGTCAAATAAGGGTATCTAGCTGGCTGGGAATCAAGGTAACCTCTCCACCAATGCCTAGCTACCTAGTCTAATAGAAAAATACTATAGTTAATCTAATGAGTTTCAACTAGGCCCAAATTACGGATTTTATACTCATAAGCAATCAAGACTCAAATGCATCCTCATCTGAAGCCCCTACAAATCTAGGTGGAGTCAATCTAAAAAATCTGGCCAACATCTTTTGAACCTCAATAGACATAGATGGCTAGATGGTTACTGGCTGAGCAACTACCCTATCTGGAGAGACCTCAACTCTAGGAGCCGTAGATACAAGTTGTGACTCTACATCTAAACTATTACCGTTAGATAATGTACCACTAATCAATCCCAACAACTAAACCAAGGCATATCTAAGTAACAAACAAGAAATAAGCCCTGGTGGAACCTGGGCTGCCCCTTGGACCATCAATGACTGAGGTGGCAAAATCTCTGGCTCAAGAACAAAATCAGTATCTGGTGAAGGATCCCTATCCTGACCCTTAGTTGGGGTTGCAATTCTTTCCTAACCTAGGGCCCTGGGTCATCCTTGACCTCTAATAGGAGACTCATGAACTCAAGGTCCTCATCTCCAACCATCGTAGTTCACATCCCGACCAAAAAGAGTAAAAGAAGAGAAGATCGACTTTGTCAATGAAAGCTGACCCTATCTTTGAGTACTAAAAGATTAGTGGATATGTCATCAGTGATGATCACTAGTACTCAAATCTACATCCAAAAAAGATATAGAAGTATACTATGAGTACCAAAATAATGGGTACTCAGTAGGCATCATCGACCAACTGAGCTAAATTATAATAAAAGTATAATAAGATATGAGAATATGAACTAAAGTCAGTGATAAAGGGTAAAACTTAAAATAACACTCCGACTGACAGATAACTAACGAAATAAATATAGTCCAGGAATACAAGCTAATTACAGCCTAATTGAGCCTTTATAATCCTAGAAAGTGCAATCAAGAGAAAGATAATCCAACCAATACCCCATAAGCGTGATGGATATAATTAAAAAAGAACTACTGGTAGTAATAATAATTATAAAGTAAATGACAACCAAAAATTAAATCTAAGAACCCCTTTTATACCCAAACCACCAGACTTGAATTGGATTCTTCACACATAAGTGAAACATAAATTCTAGACTCAAACCAAATTCTAATATCACATATTTCGTACTTGAACAGGGAATTTAGCATCATGAGTGAAATAGTAAGTGCTAGACTCGAACCGATCTTTAAAGTAAGTATGAGGTAACAAGTCTAGTAAGGAGTTAGAAAGATATCTAAATCATACTAAGGCTAAAAAATATATGCATGGCGGTAAAATAAGGCCTCCTAGGTCTACAAAGAGATGATTGGGGTATTTGACCTTAAAGAGGGTCAACAGAGCCCGCTACTAAACTTCAAAAGTTCATACTAAGGTGATTTCTACCCAAAAACTAGAATAAGGCTTCCAATTTCTACTACTAGGTGTTAAATAAGTATAGATATGTCCTAAGGTAACAATTTAACTCAAGAAAAGAAGGAATGAGTCAATTCTACCTAAAACGACTCTCTAACCAGCTAAATATTCTAAATTTTCACTAAATATGCATCCAACCCATAAATTCTAATCTAATTTAGCCTAATAATATAATAATACCATAATAAAACTCAATCTATAAGGAAAGTAAGCCTAGTCTACCTAGATGTGATGAAGCCTGAGAAAGTCCACCAACTGGGGCTTTTTTCTTTCGAGAAGCCACCTCATGATGCCACGCTATCAAAATAATAAACCACACATTAATACAAGGATAACAATACCCATATATCATATAAATACTTTGGTCCAAAATAAGGCTAAAATCCCATGTGGGGTCTACTTACGAATCACAACTTTGAAATCGTCAAAACATCCCTGTAAGCTCAGGGACCATTTACCTTTCAAAATGGGTGAAATCCAAGCACAATACTTCCTCAAATACACCTACAAGGGATATAGGGGTTTGGGTTCAAAATGGAGAATTAAATAAGAAATTAAAGAAAACTCAAGGAAATCTTAATGGAAAGACACTCCCAATGAATTCTCCAACCCTTCCTGAATACCCAAAGAGTAATGTCCACAAGTTTTTGGGTCTCTTAGAAATTTTTTGAGTCTTGGGACTTAGAAAAAATAAGCTTGGACAAATAAGAAATGAATTATAAAGGGGGAGTGCCAAAGACGACTGCTTAACTAGTCAAATTATCACTTAAGCAATCACCACTTAAGTGGTTGGGTGTCCCTAAAGTGATCCTTAACTAAAAGTCAGCCCTCGCTAAAGTGGTCAAGGATCGCTTAAGCGGCATTCGCTTTAGAAATGAGGCCCCAACTTAAGTTACTAGGTGGGGACCAATGTTGGTCGGTAAAGAGATCCCCTGGTCGCTAAAGAAACCAAAGGTCCATTTAAGCGGTTGCACTAGCTGAGACATGCACCGATACTTAGACATTTTTTCCAAGTTTTGATATGACCCTAAGAATTCTTTCAAAATCCCATGAATGCAAACAAACTATGATACCCTATCAAATTTGATGTTTCAGACATAACGACACCATTAATATTTCCATCCGGGGTAGTTTCAATGAAATATAGGTCCCAAACTCTAATGACTGTTTTAATCAAAATTCACCCAGTAGCCCAAAATGAGTCAAGAAGACTCCAGGCAAAAACAAAAGGTCGCCCTAGCCTAAAATCAATACTTTAGATCTAACAGAACTATCAGAATTGGAATATGAGCCAGTTAATCTGAGGTGGAATCCTGATAACCCAATTCTTAACAACAAAACTTTAAAAACTAAGAATTGACTCTAAAAATTAAATGGGATATCCGGTAATCAAAATATCAGCTCCAGCAAGTAATAAATGACTTAGGGTAGCTATGTGAAATCTCTAAGCAGTGAAATAGTGTGAAAATGCTGAAAATGACCTGGAGAGTCATTATAGGAGGGTAGAAACTACGTAGTCCATACCTTTAAATCAGATGTGAGGTAGATAGGTTATTTTTGATAGATTTCAGGATCAATATTAAATCAATCATACTAATAGTACAAGAAATAATAGGTAGTAACAAATAGTGGCAGATCCAGAATTTTGGATAAGTGGGCTCAGATATACATGTTGGAAGCCTCGATAAAGTCGCCAGCAAAAACAACAAGCAAAATTTGCCCGTTACTTTACTTTTCATTTGTTACCATAAAATAAAGTCATCACTTTGAATTCACCATTCTTTATTTTTTGAAAAGAAGGTAATCTTTTTTATAAAATATTACAAACTCTATTTACGTTTATCTTAAAAATAATTTATCTACTTAGTTTCTCAAATTTTGCTTTTAAAAAATTAAATATTGGTTAATATTAATCATATCTAATTTTAAAATATACCAAACTCTAAAACTTGTAACAAAATATAATTTCCTTTTCCTGTTTAAATATAACAACAAAAGTTTATTGTTTTAAAAGAAACAAAAATCAAACAAAAAAGTTGTGAATAAACTAACTAAATCAAATAAAGAGAGATTATAAGGCAAATAAAGAAATATAATATACAACAAATAAGCAATCCCATATAAGTCAAACTAAATTTTAACTAAAAAATATAAATCATTTCAAATATGTACTTTTATGTTAAAGTGAAAATTATAAGAGAAGGAAAAAACAAATTACAACTTGGGACAAACTTTTTTGAACTTTGAAATAAACATAAAAGTGAAGCCTCATTTAAGTATAACAAAATAGTCAAAAAATAAGGAAGAAGTTGCGCAGAGATTTAAAATAAGGTTGTCTGCTATCCTTTAAACCCACATTACCACTAAGCCATAAAATGATTTTACATCAAGCAAATTCAATTTATTTTATATAATAAAGCTTATTTTGTTGTAGATGATATCTATATTTGCACATTGTATAATTTTTTGATGAAGCGGGTTCATATGAATCCTTTTGGAACCACGTAGTTTCGCTCCTGGTAACAAATCAAAATTATCAAATAATACTACAATTTATCTACTCGAACCAATCAAAATTATCAAATAATACTACAATTGATCTACTCGAACCAACATACATCAACAAAATACCAAGAACAAGAAACTACAAGTGTAGCACTACGATAACTAGTACGGACAACAAGATAATGCACTCTTACCTACTAGCATAGACGTACTCCTACCCACTAGCCTTCTACCCTAATTCGCGTCTTTTACTCCTTTCTATCTTGGGCCATATCCACAGTAAGTTGTAACTGCACCATGTCATGTCTAATCACTTCTCCTTAATATGTCCTCAATCTATGTATACCTCTCCTGAAACCATCCATACCAATCTTTAACATCTTTGCATGGGCATTCATGCATCGCCTTATCACATGCCCTAACAATCTTAACCTCACTTCTTGTATCTTGTCTTCTATTGAAGTCACTCTATTTCTGAATCATATATCCCCATTTTTAATCCTATATGTCCTAGTAAACCTACACATCCATTGTATTATCCTAATTTTTATCACCTTCATCTTTTGGATGTGAGAGTTCTTGACTAGCTAATACTCTAATCCATACAACATAGTTGGTAACCACCATTCTTCAGAACTTACCTTTAGATTTAAGAGGCACCTTTTATCATAAAAGATTCCAATGTTAATCTTCATTTCATCTACCCTACACCAATACAGTGAGTGAAATCCTAGTTAGTCTCACCATTTTTATGGATAATAGACCATACTACCTTTCTTTGGATAACCTATGTATCAAGCCTCACTTTTATTTTAGCCTCATACTTTGTTTCACTGAATTTGCACTCTAGATATTTCATCGTAGTCCTACTCAACTTAATTTCTTTTGACTCTATGTAATGACCCTCTTGGTCATTTTCTATATTTCTACACTATTTCAATGTTTAGAGCTTTCCCATAGTTATTTTAAGTAATTTATGACTTGATAGAGACGAAAGTTCAATCATCGAGTAGTTTATTTAATTTTCAAGGCTAATTTCCCAGCCTGAAGTTTTTGCTATTAAGAATTGGGTATCGGGCCTAAACTATAGGCAAATAACCTCGTATTCCAATTGTAACAGTTCTATTAGATTTGAAATGCTTCTTTGAGGCTATGGAGACCCTTGGTTCATGTCTTAAGGATTTCAAACTCTTTTTGGGCTTTTAGGTGAATTTTGGTTACAATGATCCTTGGTTTTGGGACCCATATTTTATGAAACAACCTTGGATAAAAATTTTGATAGTGATGTTGAGTTCAAAATTTTGGTTTTGGTAGGATAACATAGTTCATTTTCATGCACAGGATTTTAAATAATTTTTGAGGGTATGATAAAAAACTTGGAATATTTGCCAAGTTGTTGGTGTAGCTTCAGCTAGTGTAGACCAAGGTTATTGGTTATCACATTTGTGAGTCCCTGGGTTGTTATTATGAAGACCAAAGTAATTGGTCATCATATTTGCAAGAAGAATTCTATATTCGCGATGAATTAATTGGAGTGAAGGACGCGTTTGCTATGGGGTCCCCACAATCACGATAAAGAGACCTCTGTTAGTATTAAATGTTGTGGAACCTAATTTCACTCAAACTCCCATGTCTAATAAATGCCCTAGAGAGCAAAAAAAGTGGATAGATCAATCCTTGGGCGTTTGGGGCAATTTGAAAACATCATCTTGATCATTTTCTCATTAATATATCCATAAGTTTCTATTAATTTCTTGAATTTAAATCTAATTCCCTAGTTTACTTTACGAGCTGATTTAGGATTCATTTGTGCTATGATTTCACCTATTTTTAAGGGTAAATAATCCTTAAGCTTAGAGGAACGTGTAATGACTCTCCATATTATTTTCTTGATTTGTGTACATTTGTAGTATTTGTAGCATTTTGAGCCTTCCCACAGTGACTTTAGGTTTGGTGGTGATCAAATAGTTTGTTTGGATTTTAGGCTTATTTCCCTATTTTAGAGCTTTAGTTATTTAGGATTTGGTCTTGAATCAAAACTCCTAGTAGATGACCTCAGATGAGAATTCTAACAGTGCCATCAACTTTAAAATGTGATTTTAGGCAAGGTAGACCTTTGGTTCAAGTCCTGAGGCACCTGGGCTTATTTTGACCAATTGGTCGGAAAGTTGAGAAATTGGAAATTTGAGTGTGGGATGCATACTTGGTTGAAACAACCTTGGATAGAAAATCCAAGTGCATCATTGAGTCTAAAACATCAAATTTTGTATGTTTACATAGTTTATTTGCACATACAGGGTTCTGGATAAATCTCGAGGGCTTGACAGAAACTTTTCCAAGTTTCAGCTATCATCAAGTACAACTGCAATCACAAACAAAGGGTTGAAATCATATCACCCTTGCCGGAGAAAGTAGTGTGATTGCACTAGGTAGTGTTGTGATTGCAACATCTCTTTTTGATGTAATAAGCTGTGATCGCAGGTGTCGGGCTGCGATAGTAGGACTTGGTACCTAATATGGGTATAAATAAACCCCTAAGTCACGAAATTGTCCATTCTCCAACTATTTATTGAGAGCTTAAACCCTAAAAAGTGAGATTAGGTGGTATTGATGCTTGAAGATGATTTGGGGAGCTTGGTTATTCATTATTCTATGATTTACCTTCAAATTCATAGTAAGATTCCTTCAATTTCTTGATAAATTCTTAGAAATTAGGGCTTTGAATTCTTAAACTATAAGTGTTGATTTGAGACCTGATTTGTGCTCCGTTTGTGCTCAACTTTTGAGCATAACTTCCTTGTCCTTCTTGTGACCTTGTAACAGTTTCAATTTTTGATTTTCGTTAGTGGACTCTGCAGGCCCGTTCTTGACCCAAAATTTGAACTAACCTATTATATGTAAATATGGGTCTCATTTGACTCCTAATGATGCATAGATTACAATTTTGATAGCATAGCAATATGTCGAGATTGTCGAGTAAAGACAGACATTTTATAGATGATTCAAAGATTTGTAGTTCAGCTTTGAGGTTGGCTTCTGTCTACTTTTTCTCTCAAGGCCATGTGTGTTATATATTATATGTGAATGTAAACGTTAAGGTTGATTATGGTAAGACACCGAGACCTAGTATTGATTATTTAATGCTTGGTGATTAGATGAGGAGTTTGACCCATAAGGTGAAATGTTTATTACACTTTTAGGTTCCTATTACTTCTTCATAGATTGAGCTAATTTGTAGAGTGATTGTGCTTGATTTGTGATGTAGTTTAAGTGTTGGAAACATGATTAATAGGAATATCCTTATTTGGACTATTTAGCGACCTTGAAACCTTAATTTAGGCAGAGATGACTTAATTTCTCGTGTTCTAGGTAAAATTCCTATCTTAGGATTGATTATGTCTTATGTACTATCTACAAGTAAATTTAGACACCTTAGCCAAGATCGGGCTAGAATCTAATTGAATATAGAATTTGACGATTAGAAGTGGGTTCTTCCATCCTAACTTAGGCCAAGACTTTTGTTAGCCCTTGCGGACCTATTCATGCATGTTATACATAGTTGAGACTATTGAGTCTTTAGTCTAATATACTTTATGATTGATGATGGCTTTCTCCAAATTATGATTAATGTCTTGTAGTTATGATATGAATTTTAGACTTGATTTACGATAGGGTCCATCGATATGCTTAATAATATATGTATAGACAAAGTTAGGATATATGGCCTATAGATATAAGATGTCTTCTAAACATGATATGCCTCATAGTTTTAATTTATGGCCTAGTGATATATTATGCCTCCTAGATGTGAGATGCCTTATTGATATGGTATGCCTCCTAGATGTGAGATGCCTTATTGATATGGTATGCCTCCTAGATGTGAGATGCCATATTGATATATAATGCCTTATAGATATGAGATTCCTCACAGTTATGATTTATGGCCTTATAGATATCATATGCCTCATAGTGTGAGATGTCAAAGTTATGATTTATGGCCTTATAGCTATGATATGCCTCATAGATGTGAGATGCCTTACAGATATAATTTATGGCCTATAGATAGTACAATATGCCTCATATATATTCTATGACTTATGAATATGATTATTAATATGGGTTTCAAATATATATGTGGGCTAGAGGTCGTGATTATGATGATTAATTATTCAACACATTATTGGGCCGAAGGCCGTGTTTTGATATTGATTGGACATCTGAGAAATATTTATCCTTGTAAAAGTTGTGGTTGTATTTTATAGATATATTGATACGTATGGTTCCATTATTTGAATACTATTGATAGCATACATAGCTGGTACATTTATGATTATTAAATTGATAAATGATATGATTCTGACTAAAATATGATTTTATTACTATTTTTCCTAAATAAGGGTTAAAGCCCACTTTTAATTTTAAAACAGATTTCTTCATAATAATAATTGCACCGCCTTAATGAATAACCTATGTGAAAAGAGATTGGAAATGATGTTTTAAAGATTTGATCGAGATAGATTTTGGTCTATGATTTTGATTCTACTATTTACTTCGGTTGTGAGAGACTCCAACCCTTTATACACTTTTATAATGATTTAGTCTTGAAGTTTACCTTGAGTAATAGATTTACAGATTTACACTCTTTTTATTTACAGCTTAAGTGTGCACACCTATTATGTATCAATATACATATCTCTCCTATGTGGGATGGAGGATGATAATGTATTTATGATATAAATTTTGGGTAAAACTCAATGATAGATTATAGTATTGATGTTATGTGTGTGTGTATGTGTTGATGATATGTTTATCTACTTGGAAAGGCTGGAGAATGATTATGATAATATGCTTATATGCCCGGCAAGGTTGGAGAATGATTATGATGATATGCTTATATACCCAAAAATGCTGGACGATGATTATGACGATATGTTTATATACCCGAAAAGGTTGGAGAATTATTATGATGCTATGCTTATATACCCAGCAAGGATAGAGAATAATTATGATGATATGCTTATATACCTGGCAAGATTGAAGAATAATTATGATGATATGCTTATTTACCTGGCAAGGTCGGAGGATGGTTATGATGATATGCTTATACACCCGATAAGAACGGAGGATGATTATGATAATATGGTTATATGCCCGGCAAGACTAGAGGATGATTATGATGATGATGGTTATTATGGTGATGGTTATGATGATGATTATTATGATATTGATTATACTTACTGGTTTGAGTTCGAATATACATTATGATACTTTGATCAGTTATGACTTTGTTGATTTTGTTGCATTCATCTTTGCATACACATTGGCTATCACTAGCATGCACCTATATCTATCAGCCTTATGTAGTATCACATAGGTATGGGTGATGAGTATGGCTTATGGTGTATTGTATATTGATTGGACCTTCTGGCCTGGGGAGATGGGGGTTCGTTATAGGATTAGTTAGGTATGATTTGTCTGGACTATCTGGTTACTCGCGTTATTGTTGCTATTGTTATTATTATTATTATTATGATAATTGTTGTGGCTAGTTATGACCGATTGGTTAATGATTCAGTATCAAGATTAGAGGTATGATTTTGGCTCATTTATCTTATGATAATATTATTATGCATGATTATCTTATGATTAGATATATGGATTAGAAACCCTGATGTATACTAGCACTAGCTCCTACTATGATTATAAGGTCTTAAAAATGCTAGACTGATAGTTTAGGCTATACCTCGAGTTGACCGTGTTTATATATATATATATATATATATATCTATCTATATGTAACTATGGTGTTACCATATATCCCTTCCTCTCATTTATTTAAATTGTATATTCATTCCTTGGGCTTAAATACTCATACATATCTTTCATTCACCCTTATTTCATATATGGGCTGGTGATATACAGTATAGTGTTGAGATTCCTGAGTATGGATGGAATAGGATGGTTTATCCTTAATACTTAGCCTTATTATGGTAGTTTCAAGGGCATGAGTAGGATAGTTTGTCCTTATTATATCATTGGCTTTCTTATGTGGTTGTTGGATATTCGGGTATAGTTTTTCATTTTGTTTATATATTATATATATCTACATTATCTTTGAAGCTCAGTCGGCAGTTGCCTAATGCATACCATATATTTGGTACTCGTACTACACTCTACCACCTGTAGACTATAGTATGGGTTATCGCCGGTGGTGTATGCATTCTATAGGACATAGAGTGATATCTCGATGTTCAGAGTATTACTTCCTTCCCTCTTATGTACTAGACTAGTCTCTATGTTGTATTCAAAGATGGTTATATCTGTATATTCATTTAGTACCTCACTAGTATCCTTCTAATGTTAGACGCTCTTGTACTGATACCACTAGGTTTTGGGTATGTTATATAATTGATCTTTTATTATATTTATTTTGCATTCTTTCCTTCATTATTGTGGTAGTACATTACTAGCAGTTCCAGACCACGTTATTGGCTTGCCTACTAGTGGGTTATAGTAGGCTCCGTCATAACCTGAAAGATTAGGTCATGATAGAATGTTATGATAGTTTCCAAGTTATGATTCGGTAAGCGAGCCCTATATGGGATTCTTACCTCAATTTTGAAACTGGAATATTTATATGCAATATGAATATTGCAATTCTTGTGTTAATACATAGATTATTATTTAATAGTGTGGCATCATGCTGAGGATTCTCGTAGGGAAAAGTCTCCAACTTTGTAGACTTTATCAAGCTTTTAGCAGCATCCAAGTAGGCTATGCATACTTCTATCTTAGATTGAGCTTTATTTTTACAATGGTATGGTATTATGCTAGTGATAAGAAAGGTTTTATGACTTGGTTGTATATTTAGTGACTTTTGGATTACTTAGCCATTTTAGGTGGAGTTTGGTATGATTCTTCCTCCTTCATGTTAGGTTGTTATAAGAAGCCTAGTTTTAAATTATTTAATATATAGTGGGACTTTGGAGATTTAGGTTAGTTTTGAGTAGAAACTTGCCTTAGTATGAGTTTTTAGGATTAGTAGCAGGCCACACCAACTCTCTTTTAGGTCAAATATCTAAAATAGCCCTTTTAAACATGGGAGGTCTTTTTCTACAACCCTAGAATAATTCTCGACACTTAGAATGATTTAAACACCTTTTCAACCTTTGGCTAAATTTGTGGTGTTAAAATTACTTACTAATTCTAGTGCAAGTCCAACAAACTATGATTCATAAGTGATACTTGGACATGATGATATGATATTTTAGCCCCGCTTCAAGTCTAGAATGTATGATCTATTATGAAATTATGATGATGATATCGCTCTTCAAATCTGGTTAAATTCTAATATGATTGTTTGAAGGAAATCAAGGGCATGGTCTCACTATTGTTCACTTTAAGTTTTAATCATCGCTACTCTTTTTTTTTGTATCCACTGCATTATGGGGGCCGACTGGGTTTTTCTGTTATTTGTTTGCATATTCTGGGCTTGTCGGGGCCCGATTAGGTCATAGACTATACTTTGTTTGATTTATTAATGATGCATAATTATTGTTCATTCTCAAATATAGATTTAGTAAAGAAGATATCATTTTATTCCATGACTTCATTTTACTTTATCATATTTTATTACACATATCTTATGGTTTAGGTCAGTCAACTGATGATGCCTACTGGGTACTCGCTGTTTGGTACTCATGCTACACTTCTACATTTGTTTTATGCAAATTCAAGTATGACCCATCACCTTTGATATTTTATCCAGCTTGCTTTTGGGATTTGGAGATAGGGTGAGTTTTCAAAGTCGAAGCTGGTCCTCTCTCCTTTTACTATTTTTGAATAGTCTTTACTTTTGTTACTATCTGTATATTTTATACTATTCAGTACTCTTATTTTTGGATTTAGTGTCTCTTGTACCGACCTTTCTAGGTTGTGGGATATTCTTTTGTTCTCCCTCTCCAGTGTGATATTCATACTATTTTACTTACGTTTTTGTTTCTTACAATTTTATTGCATGCTTATTTTTAGTACTTCTTATACCTTCCATCAATTAGACCTTTACTTCACATTTTGGTCTATGGTTTGGCTTACCTATAGATGGGTTAAAGCGAATGCCATTATGACTCCCAAAATTGGGTTGTGACTAATTATTGTTAGAGTTAGGTTCACTGATATTATTGGTACAAGCGCAAGTGTCTAGGGGCCCAAGAGAGGATACATTAGAGTTTCTAATTGTTTGTGAGAAGAGGCTCAATAATTTGGGTCTAGTTAAGACATGTGGGATCAACTATACTGCCTTTCAGTTGGATTTGGTAGCTCTTATACTAATATCACTAGGTTTTGGCTTACCTACAGATGGGTTAAAACAAATTCCATCATGACTCCTAAATTTGGGTTATGACAAATTAGTATCAAAGTTAGGTTAACTGATATTGTTGGTACAAGATCAAGTGTCTAGTTTAGTCCGGCAGATCAGTGTAATGACATACACATCCTATCCTTTGGAGGCTATAAGCCATTCTTCGGATACCTCATTTTCTTTATTTATTTTTGTACGTCGAGTCTTTATTGATTAATAAAGTTATTCTAAATTCACTCTTTAGCTGATGGTTAGGATGCGAGGTAGGTCATCTAAAGATGAGGACCCTGAGTCTATAGCTAGGGCACTTGTTAGAGATTGTGGCCGACCCAGAGGTAGAGACCATGCTAGGGATGCAACCCCAGCTAAGGGTCAGGATAAAGAGCCTTTACAAGATCCTGTTATTGCTCTCGAGCCATATATTCTTCCACCCCAGCCATTGGTGGGCTAGGGGAAAGCCCAAGATCTACCCAAGTTTATTTCTTTTTCAGTGCTCAGAGATTCCTTTCTTCAGTTGTTAGAATTAGTAAGTGGTGCACTGTCTGTTGGTGTTTAGTCAGCAAACCAGAGTGGTACTGATTTAGGGCACAAGCCTTAGTTATGGCTCCTAGAGCTGAGATTTCACCAACACTAGTAGTTCCATAATTGGCAGTTTCTCATCCAGCTATGACAATCAAAGAGAAGAAGATGTTGGGCTATTTTTTGATATTAATTCAACATAGATTTGTAGGGGCCCAAGCGAGGATACTTACATTTTATGATTACTTGTGAGAAAGGGTTCTGTAATTTGGGTCTATTTTAAAATATTTGGGATAAACTATATTGCCTTTCAGTTGGATTTGGTAGCTAGACTTTAGTGGAGAGGTTATGCTGATTCCAAGCCAGCTTGATCTCCCCTTATGACATGGAATTAATTCTCTGAGGCTTTCTTGGAGAAGTATATTCCTCGCAGTCTTTGAGAGCACCTAAGAGATCTTCTTACCAGTTTAGAGTAACGTTCTATGATGGTTGTGGAATATGAGGAGAGATTCTATGAGTTTGTCAGACATACTAGTGTGAGCCTACCTTTATAGTATGAGCTGACATGATGTTTTGTTAGAGGGCTTAGACTTCCTCTTTACATGGTTATTCAGAGTTTAGTTGTTGCTAGTAGGTCATTTGTAGATATTTCTAGCTATGTCCAAACTATGGAGGAGATGAATCACGAGGGTTTAGGGGTGGCGATAAGAGTTAGTATCAGTAGGTTTATTTCATTGGAAGCCACAATGGCTCATATTTCAAAGGCAGAGGTTTGCAGGGTAGGTATGCTTTGCATCAGTCTTATCAACACCAGGGTCAGTCTAGTAGTCCTGTTCATTCAATATTTTAGATCACAATCGGAGGTCAGTCCAATTATAATGACTATAATAGCCAGGGTAGTCATAAGTTCTCGAGAGGTACATATTCAAGGTCTTTAGGATAAGGTAGAAATTCTTAATAAGTCGGTTCTTTTGGATAGAGTAGAGTGACTGAGGTACGAGTGGTATGGGCTTGTCATATGCTGACAAGTGTTAGTTGGTGGGATAGTTTTGGTTACTGGAATGGGTACAACTTAGAGGTACGAGTCATAGGGATTGGTAAGAGTTGTATCAAGGACTCGTATGGTGGGCAGTGTTTTATCCTCCTCGTATTTCATTCTGCCAGGGATATGGGTCATTGGTACAGATCGTATGCTATAGTTACGACTTGGTTGGATGAGTCGTATACTGGACAATATTTGATCCAAGGGTTGAGTCTTGGATACTAGAGGTAGGTACCAATTGTATAGAAGGGTACAATTTATATGGGTCAATCGTATCCCTGTAATGGGTTTTTAAGGGATTTAAGTAGGGGTATTCTGGACATTTCTCTACTTACCGTAACTAAAACCCACGACTTCTAATAAACTTTAGAGGCTATTTACCCTATTTAATGCCCCGAATCTGGTACCCGGAATGCTACATGGTGCTCATGACCCCGAAGGACCACAAGCTAACCCATGACTGATATCTGTACCTGAACACTGCATAATATACTGTGTAAATGAAGAAATAAAGCTGTAAGGCTGTAAGGTTCAAAACTAAGACACAATATATAATAAAATAAAACATCTCTATGGGGTATGAAATACCCAAAACAAACTAATAAACTAACTGAACTTGATAGTCTGAAAACCTCTAACTGTCTGAATAAGGAGTTGATGGGATATGTCCCCAACTAACTCCAACTACTGAAATAAACTAAGTATTGAAATGATAACATAATGCTCATGTCCTCAAGGGATGAGGACTCACTGCTGACTCTGACTGTTGAGTACTAGATGCTACTGATTCTCTGGAGCTCGTGTTTTTGAACCTATAGTATAAAACACCATAGCGCCAATGCGTCAGTATGATTGCATGCACTAGTATGCATGTGAGGTAGGCTGAATGCAAAGGGTTCACATGCATGAACTATACTAACTGACTGAAAAACATGAACGTGAGAATACATGCGTGAATACATAATAACTGTAACTGAGTTTGTGATAACATGATTACTGAATCTGAGTACTGATAACATGAGATACTAATAACTGTATATCTAAAATAACTAATACTGAGCGACAATATCTGACAGTTAAGTTTTTGATGGAACTAGCTGAGTTTTGTTCTGTTCTGAGGTGACTGCATCTGACAGTCTTGATTTCTATAAAACTATCTGAGTTTTATTACTGAGACTAAATGACTGTATCTGACAGTCCTGATCTGTAACTGAAACTATAGGAAGTAGTCATCTAACCGACATGCCCCATATAATGCAATATAACTGTGTTGGGGTTCAATCTGTAACCCCAATTGGAAGGGTGTCAATACCTTGCCACTGGTAAGGACAAGCTGTGGGTGAACCTCATCTGGTAGTGTCCCCAAAAGAGAATGGTGGGACCCTCATTTGACAATGTTTATCCACCTCAAAATCCCTTATCTGACAGTGTTGATGTCTCAACCTATGCAAGGATGACTTCTAAGAATCACACCCTCATCTGACAGTGTGTGTTCCCATCCTTGGGTTCACTCAGTGTTAATTCCTACTCCTATCTGAATAGACACTGAACACGGATTACTGAACTGAACTGGACTGAATTAACTGAGTTTTCATTAACTGACAGAGTAGTACTGAGATAACTGTATTATTGAGCTTTCCTGAGTCACATGACTGATCGAGTTCTATGGATCATGGCTTGACTGAGGATATCGTGAAAACAAGACACTAACTCTAGGCACAACTATATTTTTTGGGTACAAGTATCCCCAGGACTCGATGGGAAGAAACTGACAAAGCATGAATTTCTTGAATACATGACCAATATCACAATACATAATACAATACGTTGGAGATTTCATGAAGTACAAGTGTTAAAGCACCACAATGGCTACACATATAACCATAGTTCATTGACTAAGAAATTTTATCAAACACTTGATGTGCATAAACTTGTACATGAATGAAGATTTCATATTATTATACTAGTATGGGATTTTTCCTTCACATAGGCATTTAGTCAAACACATGGGGAGTATGCTTTGGTTATACCATCATCAACACATCTAATAATCATGGATACATCAATCATCTTGTAAATTGAAGGGGGTTTATCATGATTATTATGCAAATCTTCATATAATAGGGTCAATCATTGGAATATGTAGTTTAAAACATGAATTAAAACCCCACAACAACATGAACATGAATTTTAATTCAATTTAAATCATGAACATTCATCAATACACAAATCTTGGATTTCGAAAAGAGATTTCTAAGCTTCATGGGTGAAAGAGACCCATGAATCAACACATGACATAACTTGATACTTGATTTGAGAAGATTGATGGAAGAATCCTTGAGATTTAGATCTTGGAAACCTCTCTTCTTATTCTTGAGAGAATTTGAGAGAAAAGAATGTATTTTGGTGAAATGGAGGCTGAATTTAGTGTTTATGGAGCTTTGGGGTGAAGGGAAAATACCAACATACCCCTCCAAAAATGTTTGGAAAATTCTGAATTCTACGACTGACCATATTGGGTTGATGTCGTCACATATGTGATAAGCCGTCAGCTCATGTCGTCACTTGATGCAGGAATTTATGACTTTTTGCCTAAGGCTGACGACATTAGCTGATAAGCCGTCAGATATGTGATAAGCCGTCAGCTCATGTCGTCACTTAGTTGCCAGGCTAACATGCTGGAGTAAAATAGGTATAACCTTTTGATCCGCTATCGGATTTGGGAAAAATTGGTGTTGTTGGAAAGATAATTCAATTATCTATCTGATGGTTGGTCATGAGCTAAAAAATTCATAGTATAACGAGAGATATACACGTTTGAAGTTGACTATACCAATATCCTTCCCAAGAATTCATTCAGTAAGGAATGTTTTGATTCGCCTTATAGCTAGGACGTATTTGAGACCTTAATTGATATGAAACTTGATCATGAAACTACCAAAGAACCATGATGTACTATACATAAGCTTAAAATATGATGCTAATATTGATTTATATTTTTTGGGGTATTATAATATCTCCCCCTTAGGAACATTCATCCTCAAATGAGACTGATTAGACTGAGAAAAATGATAACTGAAAGTACATACTGGACATTCACAATTGAAGCATGATTTCATGTCTGACATGACTAATAAGCTGGTTTTATCATATTGAACATGCATATCTGATGCATGAATACATGACTGAGCTGACACTTGAATACATGACTGAATATGTAATGGTACTTGGTACAATGTTTATAATGGAAATCTGAACATGAAACTAAATAAGCTTAAGGAAAATTATTACCTTGAGCTGAGTCTGAGTTTTCGAAGAAGATGTGAGGGTATTTAGCTTGCATGTCTACTTCAGCTTCCTAAGTAGCTCCCACAACGAACTGATTCCGCCAAAGAACTTTGACTAGAGGGACTTCTTTTTTCCTTAGTCTACGAATCTGGTAGTCAAGGATTTTGACTGGAATTTCTTCATAAGAGAGACTTTTCTAAACATCTATGCTCTGAATAGGGACTACATCTGCTTGGTCACCTATGCACTTTTTGAGCAAACAGACATTGAAGACTGGGTGAACTGAGGCTAGATTTGAAGGTAATGCAAGCTCATAAGCTACTTTGCTGAAGCGACCTAGAATTTTGAAGGGACCGACATATCTGGGACTAAGCTTTCCCTTCTTGCCGAATCTCTTCACCCCCTTCATGAGAGAGATCTTTAGATAGACAAAGTCATCTATTTTGAACTCGAGATCTTTTCTACGTACATCTGCATAAGACTTTTATCGGCTCTGAGCAACTCGAAGTCTCTCTCTGATCAACTGGACTTTCCCTAAGGCGTCGAATACCAAGTCAGGCCCTATGACTGAGGCCTCACTAACTTCGAACCAAAAATCCATAGAGAGCTTCGAATGGACCCATCTGAATATTGGAATGATAGCTGTTGTTTGATGCAAACTCAGTTAAAGGCAAGTGGTCATCCCAACTTTCCTTGAACTCAATTGCGTACTCCCTTAGTATATCCCCTAAGGTATGAATGATCCTTTCTTCTTGACCATCTATTTGGGGATAAAAGGCTATATTGAGATAAATTTAGGCACCAAGAACCTTTTGGAATGCTTTCCAGAAGTGAGAGGTGAACTGGGTATCTCTGTTTGAAATAATAGACAACAGAATACCATGTAATCTAACCAACTCCCTGATATAGAGTTTGGCGTAGTCCTTGGCTAAATAAGAGGTATGAACTAGAAGGAAATGATCTGATTTGGTCATCCTATCTATAATGATCCAAACTGAATCATGCTGACGGCGAGTACGTGGCAAACCCGTCACAAAGTCCATATTCACTTTTTTCTATTTCTAGGTGGGAATAATAAATTCTTGTATGGGACCACTAGGCTTCTAATGCTCTATATTAACCTGTTGATATGTAGAGTACTTAGCCATAAACTCTGTAACATCTCTTTTCATCCCACTCCACCAATAGATCTCCCACAAGTCGCAGTACATCTTTGAGGCCCCTGGATGAATAGAGAAGCGCGCACCATGCGCTTTTGCAAGAATTTGCTGCCTGAAGTCATCTACACCTGGAATATACAAATGACCCTAACAACGCAGAACACCATATCCCCCGGGAGAAAACCTCAACCTTCTAATCCTTGACTAACTCTTTCAACTTGACTAGATTGGGATCTCTATCTTCTTTTTCTTTTACCTTAGAAACTAGAGATGATTCTAAATTACTCTGAACCCATACATCACCCTCCTCTGTATCGACAAAGCAAACACCTAGTCTGATAAGCTGATGGACTTCCTGAACTAACTTTTTCTTACTGTCCTCAACATGAGCAACACTATCCATAGACAGTCTACCGAGAGTGTCGGCCACTACGTTGGCCTTGCTCGGATGATAAAGGACACTCATTTCGTAATCTTTTAAGATCTCCAACCACCTTCTTTGGCGGAGGTTAAGATATTTCAGATAGAATACATATTGAATGATCTTATGGTCTGTGAACACATCTACATGAACACCGTATAGATAATGCCTCCAAATCATTAAGGCAAATACTATGGCTGCTAACTCAAGATCATAAGTCGGATAATTCTTCTCATGGGGTTTAAGCTTTCTGGAGGTGTAGGCTATGACCTTTCCATGTTGCATGAGGACATAACCCAAACCTACCCTGGATACATCACAATATACTCTGAAACTATCTGAACCATCTGGAAGAGCTAGGACTAGATTGAGGTGAGTCGAGTCTTCAGATACTAAAAACTCCTCTCGCAAGATCTGACCACTGAAACTTGACTATCTTCTGAGTCAATCTGGACATAGGGGATGCAATAGAAGAAAATCTCTTAACAAACCATCTATAATAGCTAGCCAAACCCAAGAAACTCCTGATATCTGATGGAGATACAGGGCAAGGACAGTTTCTTACTGCTTCGATCTTTTGAGGATCAACCCTAATGCCATCATCGAAAATTATATAACCAAGGAATGCTATTGACCTTAGTCAAAACTCACACTTACTAAATTTAGTGAACAAATGGTGATCTCTGAGAGTCTAAAGTATAATTCTGAGATGGCCTGCTTGATCACGCTCACTGTGAGAATAGACCAGAATATCATCTATGAAGACTATGATGAATATATCCGAGTACTGCTTATACACATGGTTCATCAAGTCCATGAAAGCTGCTGGGGCATTAGTAACACCAAAGGATATGACTAGGAATTTGAAGTGACCATATCAAGTTTGGAAAGTTATTTTCGGAATGTCACATTCCCTGAATCTAAGCTGATGATAGCCTGATCTGAGATCTATCTTAGAGAAATAGCTGGCACCCTGAAGTTGGTCAAACAAGTCATCAATACGGGGAAGTGGATACTTATTCTTGACCATGACTTTATTGAGCTGATGGTAATCAATGCACATTTTGAGAGAACCATCTTTCTTGCACACAAATAAGACCGGTGTGCCCCGCGGGGACACACTGGGCCTGATGAACCCCTTATCTAAGAGATCCTTCAACTGCTCTTTCAATTCTCTAAGTTATACTGGTTCCATTCTATATGGCGGAATAGATATAGGCTGAGTATCTGGAAGAAGATCATTGCTGAAGTTTATTTCCCTTTCAGGAGGAATTCTGGGAAGGTCTACGGGAAAGACATCTGAATATTCATTCACGACTGGGACTGAATCAATATTGGGAATTTCAAAAATAGTTTCCTTGATGGCACTCTGCTGATTTGGGTGATCAGACTAAGCTGAGAAATGGTTCTGCTAACCTTGATAACCAGATTGGGGACAATCTCTGACTCTGTGGCCTGGCTTGCCACATCCAAAACAGACATCGCTGCCAGCTCTATTAACACCCTTGTGGTTCTTACCATATGTCTAACAAAGGGGATTAGTTTGGGCATTGCTGACACTGCCCTGAGACTTAGAGCCTGGCACCCAATCTCTATTATTATCCCTGAACTTAGAAGCTGGAGCACTAGCCAAAAAAGGAGCTGGGGCTGGTGACTTAGGATTAAACTGAGAATGGTTTCCTCATCCTGATTTGGGCTGAGAAAAGTTTAAACTACCTATCCTTGCTCTCTTATTCTTGTTCTCCCTAATCTTAATATTTTGCTCCTCTATGTGCTGAGCATGAGTCATAAGCCTGGCTAAAGTCATGTCACTATTCGACATCGCAGACCTACACTCATTGACCACACTATCATTCACCCCAGAAACAAACTTACTCATCTTAGCCCTGCTGTCTGCAACTACATGAGGGGTATATCTGGATAATTGAGTAAACTTAAGAGAATACTCTTTCACCGTCATGTTTCCCTACTTGAGGTTGATGAATTCTAACACCTTAACTTTTCTCAGCTCTAGAGGAAAAACCTCTCTAAGAATGTAGTGACAAACTCCTCCCATTCTATAGGTCCTGCATCAACTGACCTTTCTGAATTACACTACTTGTACCAAGTATAAGAAACATCCTACAATTGATATACAACTAGCTTTGCACTCTCACTAGGAGTAACCCCCATGATGTCTGTAACCTTTTGAACCTGATCGATGAATTCCTGAGTGTCCTTATCTGACATAAACCCAAGAAAGGATGGAGGATTCATTCGAGAGAAGTACCAAATCCTGGCTGCAGCTAAATTAGCCATTGGGTTGGCCGGAATGACAACTGGTCATTCATTCTGAACAGAAATTGACTGAGCAAGAGTAGTGAATGTAGCTTTGAACTCTGCATAAGAAACATGTTTGCCCAAAGGATCTTCGGGCTAAGGGGCTAGTTAATTCCCATTTATTCTTTTAGGAGGCATGTTCTGTAGAAGAAAGAGAGAAATAGATTAGACTAAGAGATTAGCTTAAGATTATGCTCACTGGCATGACATGAATACTGAAAGAACAGAAACTATTCCTAAAACATCTTATAGCCTCCTGCACATAAATATGGCGTGTAACATACCCATGCACAAAACTCTACTAGATATGACTTTTAGACTTCCTAGGACACTATTGAACCTTAGGCTCTGATACCAAGTTTGTGATGCCCCAAATCTGGTACCCGGAATGCTACACGGTGCTCATGACCGTAAAGGACCACAAGCTAACCCATGAATGATATCTGTACCTGAACACTGCATAATATTCTGTGTAAATATAGAAATAAAGGCTGTAAGGCCATAAGGTTCAAAACTGAGACATAATATATAATAAAATATAACATCTGTGTGGGGTATGAAATACCTAAAATAAACTAATAAACTAACTGAACGTGATAGTCTGAAAAGCCTTTAACTGTCTGAATAAGGAGTTGATTGGATATGTCCCCAACTAACTCCAACTACTGAAATAAACTAAGTAGTGAAATAATAAGATAATGCTCCTGTCCTTGAAGGATGAGGACTCACTGCTGACTTTGACTGCTGAGTACTGGAATGCTACTGATGCTCTAGAGCTCGTGCTTCTGAACCTATGGTATAAAACACCATAGTACAAATGCGTCAATATGATTAAATGTACTGGTATGCATACGAGATAGGCTGAATGCAAAGGGTTCACATGCATGAACTATACTAACTGACTGAATAACATAAACGTGATAATATATGCGTGAATACATAATAACTATAATTGAGTTCATGATAACATGATTACTAAATCTGAGTACTGATAACATGAGATACTGATAACCATATAAATGAAATAACTAATACTGAGTGACTATAGCTGATAGTCTAGTTTCTGATGGAACTAGCAGAGTTCTGTTCTATTCTGAGGTGACTGTATCTGATAGTCCTAAATTTTGTGGAACTATCTAAGTTCTATTACTGATACTGAATGACTGTATCTGATAGTCCTGATCTGTAACCAAAACTATGGAAAGTAGTCATCTAACCGACATACCCTATATAATATAATATAGCTGTGTTGGGGTCCAATCTATAACCCTAATTAGAAAGGTGTCAATACCACACCACTGGTAAGGACAAGATGTGGGTGACCCTCATCTGATAGTATCCCCCAAAAAATGGTGGGACCCTTATCTGACAATATTTATCCACCTTAATAACCCTCATCTGATAGTGTTGATGTCTCAACCTATGTTGGCTACATAGTTCTAGAATGCTAGGATGACTTTTTAGAATCACACCCTCATTTGAAAGTGTATATTCCCATCCTTGGGTTCACTCAGTGCAAATTCCTACTCCCATTTGAATAGTCACTGAACATGGGTTACTAAACTGAACTAGACTGAATTAACTGAGTTTTTGTTAACCGACAAAATAGTACTGAGATTACTATATTACTGAGCTTTCCTGAGTCAGATGACTAACTAAGTTCTATGGATCATGCCTTGACTGAGGATATCATGAAAACATGACACTAACTCTAGGTACACAGCTATATTTTTTGGTTACAGGTACCCCCAGGACTCGATGGGAAGAAACTTACAAAGCATGACTTTCTTGAATACATGACCAACATCACAATCCATAACATAATAAGTTGGAGATTTCATGAAGTACAAGTTCTAAAGCACCACAATGGATACACATATATCCATACTTCATTGACTAAGACATTTCATCAAACACTTGTCATGCATAAACTTGTACATGAATGGAGATTTCATAGTATTATACTAGTATGACACTTTACCTTCACATAGGCATTTAGTCAAACACATGGGGAGCATGCTTTGGTTATACCATCATCAACACATCTAATAATCATGGATACATCAATCATCTTGTAAATTGAAGGGGGTCTATCATGATTATTATGCAAATCTTTATATACTAGGGTTAATAATCAGAATATGTAATTTAAAACATGAATCAAAACCCCACAACAACATAAACATAAATTTTAATTTAATTTAAATCATGAACATTCATCAATATACAAATCTTGGATTTTAAAAAGATATTCTTGAGCTTCATGGGTGAAAGAGACCCATGAATCAACACATGACATACCTTGATACTTGATTTGGGAAGATTAATGGAAGAATCCTTGAGATTTGGATCTTGAATCGGAAACCCCTCTTTTTGTTTTTGAGAGAATTTGAGAGAAAAGAATGTATTTTGGTGAAATGGAGGCTGAATTCAGTGTTTATGGAGCTTTGGGTGAAGGGAAAATACAAAAATACCCCTCCAAAACCATTTGAAAAATGCTGAATTCTACGGCTGACGATATTGGGCTGATGTCATCACATATGTGCTAAGCCTTCAGCTCATGTCGTCACTTGATGCTGGAATTTATGACTTTCTACCTAAGACTGACGACATTAACTGATAAGTCATCAGATATGTGATAAGCCATCAGCTCATGTCGCCACTTAGTTGCCAGGCTAACATGCTAGAGTTAAATGGGTATAACTTTTTGATTTTGTTGGAAATATAATCAATTATCTATCTTTTGGTGGGTCATGAGATCAAAAATTCATAGTATAACGAGAGATATGCTCATTTGAAGTTGACTATACTAATATCTTTCCTAAGAATTCAATCGGTAAGGAATGTTTTGATTCGGCTAATAACTAGGACATATTTGAGACCTTAATTGATATCAAAGTTGATCATGAAACTATCAAAGAGCCATGATGTACTATGGATAAGCTTGAAATATGGCACTAATATTAATTTTTATTTTTTGGGGTATTACACTCTATTATTCTATTCATTAATACTTAGAAACTATTCCAAAACACTCCATAAATTTCTCAAGAGCTTCTAGGATAAGAAGGATAGGGTTTCATCTTGGGGCTTGCTTTGGGGCTTGCTTTGGTGATTTCTTTCCATCAATTCTTTTGTATAAGGCATGATTCTCTTCTCTTATTATAATTTTACTAAAGGCATGATTTATATAATTGATTTCATGATTTTACTATGTCATGATTATAGTTTTCAACTATTATTTGGGGTTTTTGATATTAAATGCTTGATTATAGTTTCCTATAGTTTCTAATTATGCTTTTATATGCATTAATGATGGTTTTGGATAATTGTATTACATGTTAATAGTTTAATGGTCTTTGGAATTGGTTTTGGTTATATTATACCCCTAAGGTATTTGATAAAATGCTTATAAAGATAAGTTTATTGCATTGACTTCTTTTAATGGAACTCTTGCACGTTTTAAACTTGGTAAAGATTTATACATGGTTTAAATGATTTGGAAAGGCTAATGGCTAAATTTTTATGATTTTAGAGAGCATAAAAGTCTCCTAAGAGGATTTAATATGGTAATTGGAAGGGCACCTAAGGCCCCCTTAACCTAAATGGTTTGTCTATGGATATTACTTGTAAGTAATGGGGTGGTATGATGATACCACTAATGTTAGCCTTGGTTAATAAATGGTAAATGGATTGTTTAGACATGGTTTTAATTAGGCACTAATGGCGGGGTGTGTAGCTAAGCTGTGGAAGGTGGCGGTCCAGGGGGACCAGAATTGGTAACTCATAGTTGTTGATATGAGGGGTCCTCGATGACCGTGTGTATGTGTCACATTTTATATTGGGGGATGTACTAGTCATCTCATAGGATATTCCCTAGTAATGCAGTTATATGCACTAGGGCCCTTTCAACAGGGGGAGATAAACCGATATGGCCCTGGGTGTTCAAGACGATAAAGCTACACAGCCCAAGTAAAGGGTTTAAATATATGCTAGACCCGGTTCCCTTTCCTGACATTTATATGTATGGTTGTATGCATTATTGATGGTTTTATTTGGTTTTATAACTGTTATTATTTTTTCCTTATCCTAAGATTCATGCTAGTGGTCATTTGCTAACCCCGTCTAATGGGGGCTGTATACCCATGCTATGCAAGAACCAACCATTCTACGCTATTATTAAATATGCATATTTTGTATTAACATTTGGACAGAAGTGGTGAGCTTTCATCCTTTTGGGAGGCATCATTTCACGTTATGGATTTCTTTAGACATTTTTCCTTTTTTTTGATATTGGTTTTGGCCATGGTTGGGGGTATATCCTAATTGGATTTGTTTACACTTTTGGATAAAGGCGTTGTGGTACTTCTGGGGGTTGGTATGGGTAGGATCAATATTGTGTCATCCTTGAATTGGAATAAGCTAGTGGGCTAACATCATTGGATGATATTATTGGTTGTTCTATCCTATTATATTTTGGGGTTGATTTTTCATATTATGTTCTAGTATTCCCTTTGGTTTATGGCCTATGGTTTGGTTTGGTATGGTTGGATGGTTGGTTTGATATGGGTGGACTTGATTGGGTCGGCCACGGTTGTGACCCTATCCTATAATCTTAATGAGAACAATAATGCTACCTTCTTATATATTCAAAATTCAACCCACCTAAGGCTGGATATAAGTGGTTGGGTTAGGTAATAAGGGGTAGTCCCTGGTGCTGGTTAGACTTAGGATGCCCACTACGACAAAGCCTGGTGTCTTGTCGTGTCAAGATTGTACCAGAACCTAGGTTTATGGTCAATTGGGAAGTCCATAAAATCATGTCGAGTTGAGTCTATTTTAGGGGTGTGAAGTGCGCCACACTCATAAGAGAGAGGCTGCAAAAAATTTTTGATTGTTTTACTTTCTTGGTATTCTATCTTTAAGCTTGAGTTATCAATCCTGGAATCTCCTCTAATCCTTGTTTGTTAGTGTTTCAGATCATGCCTCATAGATCTGGAACACAAGGACATTCTTCCATCCCATCTGGGGATAATACTGAAGGGCTACATCCTACGTCTGGAGTACATCTTCGATCTCATGGTCCTATTCTTAATGGTGCTAGAGTTCCTCCTATTATGGATAATTCTCCTCAGATCCCTTAGGGCAACATGATGAACGCAGAATTTCATCAGTCTATCTATGTGATTTCCCAGTTGGTTATTTCTCAGGCCGATCGGGGTGCGGCTAGTCCTTTGTCTGCTGAGGCCAGAAAGGTTGGTCAATTTATGAAGATGGGTCCTTCAACTTTTACTGGGGTGAAGGTGGAAGAGGATCCACAGGGCTTCTTGGATGAGATAAAAAAGATTTTTTGGGTGATACAGGCTACTAATGTTGAGGGGGTTAACTTTGCAGCTTATCAGCTCTAGGATGTTGCTTATTAGTGGTATGAGGAGTGGGACAGGGATAAAGACAATATAGAAGAGGAAGGGTTATGAGAGGACTTTTCTAATTCCTTCTTGGATCAATTCTTTCTTTACGAGTTGAGGGATGCTAAGATGGAGGAGTTTGTGAACCTCAGACAGGGAAGAATGTCAGTAAAGAAATACGATTTAAAGTTCCATCAGTTATCAAGGTATGATCCTAATTTGGTGGCTGATATGAGGTTGAGAATGAGGAAGTTTGCTTCTGGGTTGAATAGGGATTTAATTCTGGAAATAAAGACTACCTTGCTAATTAAAGATATGGATATCTCAAGGTTGACTATTCATATACAGTAGGTTGAGGATGAGAAAAGGAAACAAGAATAGTTTCGGGATAGGTAGGGAAAAAGGATTAGGTTTTTTGATCAGAGAGGTGCTCTGCTCAGTCTCAGGGTAGTAGAGATGGTGGCAAGTAGGAGAAAAAGAAGTGGGAGAGTGTTGGATCTTTTTTTGCTAGTTCTACTTATCAGTCGGGAGACAGGCGTCCTCAAGGTGGTGCTAATTCTCGTGCATAGGTTGCTCAATTAATCATCCAAAATATTGATGTTTTTCTCAAATACTCTCAAGAACTCAAGCTAGGGTTTACATAGAAGGTCCAATTTCAAGAAGTTTTCACCATCAATCTTCACGAAATCACGAACTAAGGTATGCATAGTGTTCATTCATGGGCTCCTTTCTTCCATGAAGTCCAAGAATCCTTTTTCAACTACAAGTTATGTATTTTCTTCATGTGTTCATGCTTTGTATGTTCTGATAAATGAGGAATTGATTTTTATTCCATGATTTGATGATGAATTCCATGTGGTTTGATTACTATAGATAAATATTTATGAAATCTCATGACTAAAACCCCTTTATGATAAAATTGGAAGTGAACCATGATGTTTAATTGCTATACCATGATGTTTACATGTACTATGCCTGTCATATGTTTGATAAAATACCTAGATGAAGGAAATTTGCCTAACTAGCATGATATCATGAAAATCCCCATAAATGTACAAGTTCATGCCTATTAGACGTTTGATGAAATGCTTCAATAAACGTATTATGGTGATTATCATGTGTTCAAGAATATCAAGTCATGTTAGTTTTCTTCCATCGAGTCCTGGGGGTACTTGTACCCAAAATATTAGCTGTGTGCCTAAATCCATGTCATGTTTTCACGATACTCTTAGTCAAGCTTTGAACTCTTAGACTTCAGATAGTTTTATGACTCAGGAAAAATCTCCGTGATCTCATGACTCAGTCAGTTGTCAGATATCAGTAGTATTCCATCAGATACAGAAATTTAGTAACTCAGTCCATGCTCAGTTCAGTTAAGTAAATCATATTTAGCATCTATTCAGATGGGAGTAGGAATTATCACCCAGTGAACACAAGGATGGGGACTCACCTATTATATGAGGGTGTTATTCCTAAAAGCAATCCTTGCATTCCAGAACTATGTAGCCAGCATAGGTTGAGATATCATAGCCTACTATATGAGGGTAGATGAGGTGTCTTAACTTGTTATGCAAGGGTTCCTACCATTTTTACTAGAGTTACCTGTTATATGAGGGTTACTCATATATTGTCCTTACCAGTGGCACGGTATTGACACCTGTCCAATCAGGGCATAGATTGGACCCCAACTCAGCTATTATAGCACATTTAGGGCATGTCGGTTAGATACTACTTCCCACAGTTTCATGTTATAGAATCAAGACTGTCAGATATAGTCAATCAGTCTCAATAATAGAACTCAGATAGTTCTTCAAATTTTAGGACTGTCAAACACAGTCAACTCACACATAGAATGGAACTCTGATAGTTCCATCAGATTCAGGACTGTCAAAAATAGTTACCCATGTTATCAGTTATGTCATGTTATCAGTATCAAACTCAGTAGTCATGCTACCATGGTATCAGTATCATGTTATCACGTTGTTAGTTACATTTACGTATTTATGTATGCATTCTCACGTTTATGTTAGACAGTCAGTTAGTATTGATCATGCATGAAAACCCTTGCATATAGCCTACCTCATATGTATACTCAGTACATTCCATTGTACTGATGCATTTTCAGTATGGTGCATTCTTTTTTTACTACACCATAGGTTCAGAGACATGAGTTCTAGATCAGCAGTAGATTCCAGATTCAGTAGTTAGAGTAGAAGTAAGTCCTCATCCTTCGAGGACATAATGATTTTCTAGTATCTCATTGATTAGCTTATTAGTTGGAGTTAGTTGGGGACATGTCCCAACAACTCCTTATTTAGATTCTTCAGACAGTAGAGGCTTTCAGACTAGATACAGACTAGATACAGACTATTATATTTTATACTTTAGTTTTGTTTTGGGTATTCTACTACCCCACACAGATGTTACGTTATTCAGTTATGTTTATGATCAAACCTTATGTCCTTTCAATGCATGTTTCCATATTATTATGTTATATTATGCAGTATACAGGTATAGATATCAGTCATGGGTTAGCTTATGGTACTTTGGGGTCATGAGCATCGTGTAGCATTCTGGTTTAGCAAATTGTGTTGTTACATACTTGGTGTCAGAGCCTAAGGTTCAATAGAGTCCTAGGAAGTCTGAAAGCCATATCTAGTAGAGTTTTGTGCATGGGTGTGTTGTATGCCACATTTATGTGCAAGAGGTTATGAGATGTTTAAGAATAGTTTCCCTTCTCTTAGTATTCATGTCGTGCCAGTGAGTATAATCACAAGTGAGTCTCTTAGTCTAATCCGCTTCTTCTCTTTATTTCAGAACATTCCTCCTAAGAGAAGAAATCAGTTAGCCCCTCAGCCCGAAGAACCTTTGGGAGATGATGTTTCTCATGTGGAGTTCAGGACCATATTTACCACTCTTGCTCAATCAGTCACTGTTCATAATGAATGGCCAACAGTTGTTTTGGCCAACCCAGTGGCCAACTCAGCTGCAGCGAGGATTCAGGACTTTACCCGAATAAATCCTCCAACCTTCCTCAGGTCTAAGTAGATGAAGACCCTCAGGAATTCATTAATCAAGTTCAAAAAGTAACATACATAATGGGGGTAATTACTGTTGAGAGTGATGAACTAGATGCATATTAGTTGTAGGATGTGGCTCATACTTGGTAAAAACAGTAAAAGTCTGAAAGGGTGGATGATGCAGGTCCTATAGAGTGGTAGGCATTTGTCACTTCATTCATAGAAAGATTGTTTCCCCAAGAGCTTATAGAAGATAAGGTGCTAGAGTTCATCAACTTCAGGCAGGGCAATATAACGGTGAAAGAGTATTCTCTAAAGTTTACTCAATTAGCCAGACATGCCCCTCATGTGGTTGCAGATGGTAGAGCCAAAATAAGTAAGTTTGCTTCAGGGGTGAACGACAGCATGGTTAATGAGTGCAGATACGCCATGCTGAATAGCGACATGACCTTAGCCAGGCTTATGACTCATGCTTAACAGATAGAGGAGCAAAATATTAAGAAAAGGGAGAAATAGAATAAGAGAGTGAAGACAGGTAGTTTCAACTTCGGTCAGCCTAAGTCAAAAAGAGGAAACTGTTCCTAGTTTTATCCTAAGTCATCAGTTCTAACTCGCTCTACAGCCACTGCTCCAGTCCCTAAGTCTAGAGAGGGTAACAAAGATAGAGCTCTAGGCTCTAAGTCCCAAGGCAGTGTTAGCAGTGCCCGTACCTATCCTCTTTGCTAGAATTTTGGTAAGCACAATCAGGGTATTCTTGGAGAGGGTAGTGGTATTTTTTATAGTTGTGGCAAGCCAGGCCACAGAGTTAGAGACTGTCCTTAGCCAAGTCCACAAGGTCAACAAAATCGCTCCTCTGCTCAGTTTGGTCTCCCAAATTAGTAGGGTGCCACTTCAAGTGCTACTATCGGGCAACACCCAAATCGTCTCTATGCTTTTTTGACCTGATAGAATCAGGAAAATTCTCCTGATGTAGTTACTAGTACATTACAGATCTTTTATGTGTATGTTTATGCTTTGCTAGATATAAAAGCTCCTTGTCTTTTGTTACTCCTTATATAGCAGTTGATTTTGAAGTCAGTCTCGAAATTCTAGTGAAACCCTTTTTAGTATCTACCCCAGTGGGTAAAACCATTATAGCTTGGTGGGTATACAGGAATTGCCCAGTTATGATATTTTAGAAAGTCACGTCAGCAGATTTAGTCGAGTTAGAGATAACTTATTTTGATGTCATTCTCAACATGGATTGGATTCATTCCTGCTATGCCATAGTCGACTGCAAAAATAAAATAGTTTAGTTTTAGTTCCCGAATGAACCCATCCTAGAGTGGAAGGGTAGTGTATCCTCTTTTAGTAGTTAACTTGCTTCCTACCTTCGGGCAAGGAAATTGATCTATAAGGGATGTGTTTATCATCTAGTTCGTGTTTGAGATTCTAGTTCTGAGGATCCCGGTCTTGAATCCATCTTAGTGGTGAATGAATATTCAGATGTCTTTCCCGAAGATCTTTCAAGAATTCCTTTCGAAAGGGAAATAGACTTCGGTATTGATCTTCTTTTAGACACTCAGCCTATCTCTATTCCTCCATATAGAATGGCACCAGTAGAACTCAAGGAACTAAAAGAATAGCTGAATGATCCCTTAGATAAGGGATTCATTAGATCCATCATTTCCCAATAAGGCGCACCAGTCTTATTCGTGCGCAAGAAAGACAGTTCTCTCAAAATGTGCATTGATTACCGTTAACTCAATAAGGTTACAGACAAGAACAAGTATTCTCTTCCCAGATTGATAACTTGTTTGACCAACTTCAGGGTGCCAATTATTTCTCTAAGATAGACCTCAGATCCGGTTATCATCAGCTCAGATTTAGAGAATGTGACATCCTGAAAATAGCTTTCTATAATCGGTATGGTCACTTCAAATTTTTAGTTATATCCTTTGGTTTTACCAATGCCCTAGCAGCTTTCATGAACTTGATGAACCGCGTGTTCAAGCAGTACTTGGACATGTTCATCATAATATTCATAGATAATATTCTGGTCTATTTCTGGACTGAGTGAGATCATGTAGACTATCTCAGAATAGCACTTCAGACTCTCAGAGATCATCAGTTATTCTCCAAGTTTAGTAAGTGCAAATTATGGATAAGGTCAGTATCATTCCTTGGTCATATCATTTCCGGTGATGGCATTAGGGTAAATCCTCAAAAGACTAAAGTGGTAAGAAACTGGCCTTGCCCTATTTCTCCATTAGATATCAGGAGTTTCTTGGGTTTGGCTGGCTATTACAGATGGTTTGTTGAAGGATTTTCATCCATTGCATCTCCTATGTCCAGATTGACTCAGAAAAAAGTCAAGTTCCAGTGGTTAGATCCATGCGAGAAGAGTTTTCAAAAATTAAAGACTTGACTCACCTCAGCTCTAGTTCTAGCATTACCAGATGGTTTAGACAGTTTCGTAGTATATTGTGATGCATCCAAAGTAGGTTTGGGTTGTGTCCTCATGTAGCATAGTAAGGTCCTGGCCTACGCCTCCAGACAGCTTAAGCCTCATGAGAGAAATTATCCTACTCATGATCTTGAGTTAGCAGCTGTAGTCTTTGCCTTAAAGATTTGGAGGCATTATCTCTACGAAGTTCATGTAAACATCTTCACAGATCATAAGAGCCTTTAGTATGTCTTTTCTCTAAAAGATCTCAATATTTGTCATAGAAGGTGGTTAGAGCTCTTGAAAGATTATGACATAATTGTCCTGTATTAATCAGGCAGGACCAATATAGTGGCTGACGCTCTCAGTAGACTCTCTATGGGTAGTGTTTCTCATGTTGAGGATAGTAAGAAGAAGTTAGCTTAAGAAGTACACTAGCTTCCTAGACTAGGCATTCGGTTAGTCGATTCTTCAGAGGGTAGTTTATATGGTCAGAGTAGTTTAGAATCATCTCTAGTTTTCGAGGTGAAAGAAAAGCAAGATAGGGATTTCAGCCTTGTCAAGTTAAAAGAGTCAGTTCAAGATCAGAAAATAGAGGTTTTCTCCCAATGGGAGATGGTGTTCTTCATTGTCAGGGTCGTCTTTGTGTTCTAGACATAGATGACATAAGGCAGTGAATTTTTGTAGAAGCACATGGTGCGCGCTACTCTATTCATCTAGGGGCCACAAAGATGTACCACAATTTGCGGGAGATCTATTGGTGAAGCGGGATGAAAAGAGATGTTGCAAAATTTATGGCTAAGTTGACCATGCAGGAGTTCAGTAGTCATACCTGGAAGTGGGAAGTTATGAACAAGGACTTTGTGATGGGTTTACCTCGAACTCGTCATCAGCATAATTCAGTTTGGGTCATTGTAGATAGGTTGACCAAATTAGCTCATTTCTTTCTGGTTTATACCTCTGATTCAGCCAAGGATTATGCCATACTCTACATCAAAGAGTTGGTCAGATTGTACGGTGTTCCGTTATCTATTATCTCAAACAGAGGTACCCAATTCACCTCTTATTTCTGAAAAGCATTCCAAAAGGGTCTTGGTACCCAAATTTATCTTAGTACAGTGTTTCATCCTCAGACAGATGGTCAAGCAGAAAGGACCATTCAGACGTTAGAAAATATGCTAAGGGTGTATGCAATTGATTTCAAGGGAGGTTGGGATGACCACTTACCTTTGATTGAGTTTACATACAACAACAACTATCATTCCAGTATTTAGATGGCTCCATTCAAAGCTCTCTATGGTAGGAGATATAGATCTCCAATTGGTTGGTTCAAAGTTAGTGAGGCCTCAGTCATAGGGCCTGACTTGGTATTCGATGCCTTAGGGAAAGTCCAGTTGATCAGAGAAAGACTTCGGGCTACTCAGAGCCAACAGAAGTCTTATGCAGATGTTCGTACAAAAGATCTCGAGTTTGAGATTGGTGATCATGTCTACCTCAAGATCTCTCCTATGACGGGAATGAAGAGATTCGGCAAGAAAGGAAAACTCAGTCCCCGATATGTCGGTCCTTTCAAGATTCTTAGTCATTTTGGCAAGGTAGCTTAAGATCTAGCCTTAGTTCATCCAATCTTTCATGCTCTTTTCTCAAGAAGTGCATAGGTGACCTATCAGTCGTAGTTCATATTTAGAGCATCGATGTTGAGAACAGCCTCTCTTATGAAAAAATTCTAGTTGAAATCCTAGACTATCATACTTGTAGATTGAGGAACAAAGAAGTCCCTCTAGTTAAAGTTCTTTGGCAAAATTAGTCCGTCGAGGGAGATACTTGGGAAGCAGAAGAAGATATGCATACCAAGTACCCTCACCTTTTCCCTGCCTACGCAGATCAAGATCAAGGTAATAGTTTTCCTTAAGCTTACTCAATTTCATGATTAGTGTGCATCACTAACTTAGTATACCATGATAATCTCGGTATCAAGTACCACGGTATATTTAGTAATGCATTCATGTATCAGATCAGTTATATAGTTATGCATCAAACATGCATTCTCATTGTGAGAAAACTTAGTTCTTCAGAACTTTCAGTTATGCATTTATGAATCAGTTATGCATACAGCAAATATACATGTTCAATATGTTATGTTCAGCTTTTCAGTCATGTCCGTCATGAGATCATATTCCAGTTATTCATGTTTAGCTAATTTTTCCCCTCTCTGTCATTCTCATTCAGGGATGAATGTTCTCAATGGGGAGATATTGTAATACCCGTGCTTTCTCTTAGATAAAAAATCATCACAAGGATGTTAGAACTTGCTTTGAAATAAGAATTCATTCTTATACACGTGGTATTTCCATAATTTTCACTTCTTATCACATGGAAAATTAAATAAGCTTTCCATTGATATATAATTCGCCTAAATCTGACACCCGGGCGAAGAGTAAGGTCCTTTTTAGTAAGCCATTGTTTGACCTGAGCCTTCAGCGCATCGTGGAGATAGCTCAAATGGCAATTGTCAAATTCCAACATTGCTCCACGAGATTAGCGCATCGAGCCAAACTTTTAGGTCGTAGACAAGGTGGAAACGTGATATCTCTACGTCGTGACTCCATGCAATTTCCCAATTGTCAATTCCAGTGACACGATGCGATAATACCGCATCGCGCCAAGGGCCCAATTCGGGAAATTTTACTGAAAATTAAATTACATTTCCAGGGTTAAAAAGGGTCAATTTTATCCCCTATATAATCTTCCAAACATGGGATTTAGCCCTTATTCATCCAAAATATTAATGTTTTTCTCAAATACTCTCAAGAACTCAAGCTAGGGTTTACATAGAAGGTCTAATTTCAAGAAGGTTTCACCATCAATCTTCATGAAATCATGAACTAAGGTATGCATAGTGTTCATTCATGGGCTCCTTTCATTCATGAAGTCCAAGAATCCCTTTTCAACTACAAGTTATGGATTTTCTTCATGTGTTAATACTTTGTATGTTCTCTTTCATGTTGATAAATGAGGGATTGATTTCTATTCCATGATTTGATGATGAATTCCATGTGGTTTGATTACTATAGATAAATATTTACGAAATCTCAGGACTAAAACCCCTTTATGATAAAATTGGAAGTGAACCATGATGTTTAATTGCTATACCATGATATTTACATGTACTATGCCTGCTTTATGTTTGATAAAATACCTAGATGAAGGAAATTTGCCTAACTAGCATGATATCATGAAAATCCCCATAAATGTACAAGCTTATGCCTATTAGACATTTGATGAAATGCTTCAATAAACATATTATGGTGATTATCATGTGTTCAAGAATATCAAGTCATGTCAGTTTTCTTCCATCGAGTCCTGGGGGTACTTGTACCCGAAATATTAGCTGTGTGCCTAGATCCATGTCATGTTTTCATGATACTCTCAATCAAGCTATGAACTCTTAAACTTCAGATAGTCTTATAACTAAGGAAAAATCTCCATAATCTCATGACTCAGTCAGTTATTAGATATCAGTAGTATTCTATCATCCATGGAAATTCAGTAAATCAGTCCATGCTCACTCTAATTCAGTAAATCATGTTAAGCATCTATGCAGTTGGGAGTAGGAATTAGCACTGAGTAAACCCAAGGATGGGGATTCACTTTTTCTATGAGGATGTGATTCCTAGAAGCAATCCTTGCGTTCCAGAACTATATAGTCAGCATAAGTTGAGACATCATAGCCTGCTATATGAGGGTAGATGAGGTGGCTTAACTTGTTACGTGAGGGTTCCCACCATTCTCACTAAAGTTACCTATTATATGAGGATTACTCACATGTTGTCCTTACAGTGGTGCGGTATTGACACCCTTCTAATCAGGGCATAGATTAGACCCTAACTTAGCTATTATAGCATATTTAGGGCATGTTGATTAGGTACTACTTCCCACAGTTTCATGTTACAAAATTAGGACTGTCAGATATAGTCAATCAGTCTTAGTAATAGAACTCAGATAGTTCTTTAGATTTTAGGACTGTCAGACACAGTCAACTCAAACATAAAATGGAACTCAGATAGTTTCATCAGATTCAGGAGTGTCAGACACATGCACCCGTGTTATCAGTTATGTCATGTTATCAGTATTTAGACTCAGTAGTCATGCTACCACGGTATCAGTATCATGTTATCACATTGTTAGTTACAGTTACGTATTTATGTATGTATTCTCATATTCATGTTAGACAGTCAGTTAGTATTAATCATGCATGCAAAACCTTGCATATAGCCTACCTTACATGTATACTCAGTACATTCCATTGTACTAACACATTTGTGCTATGGTTCTTTCTTTTTATGTTACAACATAGGTTTAGAGACACAAGTTCCAGATCAGCAGTAGATTCAAGATTCAATAGTCAGAGTAGAAGTGAGTCCTCATCCTTTGTGGACATAATGATTTTCTAGTATTTTATTAATTAGCTTATTAGTTGGAGTTAGTTGGGGACATATCCCATCAACTCCTTATTCAAATTCTTCAGATAGTAGAGGCTTTCAGACTAGATGCAGACTAGATATAAACTATCATATTTTAGACTTCAATTTTGTTTTGGGTATTCTATTACCCCACATAGATATTATGTTATTCAGTTATATTCATGATTGAACCTTATGGCCTTTTAGTGCATGTTTTCACATTATTATGTTATCTTATGCAGTATACAGGTACCAATATAAGTTATGGGTTAGCTTGTGGTCCTTTGGGGTCATGAGCACCGTGTAGCATTCCAGTTGAGTAAATTGGGTTATTACACACCTGGTGGGGTGACATCTACTTCTATTATTTCTCCTGGTTCTAGTGTTAGTTGAAATAGGTTGTATGCTTTGGCATCCCAATAAGAATCTGAGGCATCATTTGATGTCGTTGCTGGTACGTTACAGTTCTTCTCTTATGACATATATTATTTGCTTGATCTGGGGTCCACTCTTTCTTATGTGACTCCATCTATGGTTGTGTCTTTTGGTTTTGGTATGGAAGTTATTTTAGACCCTTTTTCTATTTCTACCCTGGTAGGTGACTTGGTTATTGCTAAGAGAGTCTATTGGGGGTGTGTGGTATCTATTGGTAGCAAACCTACCTTGGTGGATATTTTCGAGTTGGATATGGTAGATTTTTATGTAATTCTGGGTATGGATTGGTTTTATTCTTATTATGTGTCAGTAGATTATTGGACCCGTAAGGTTATCTTTAAGTTCCCTGGTGAACCGATTATAGAATAGAAAAGTAGTTCCTTAGCTCCTAGGGGGATGTTTTCTTCTTATCTTAGAGCTTAGAGGTTAATCTCTAAGGGTTGTTTTTATCACTTGGTCTGGGTTAAAGATTCTAACTCAGAAGGTCCTTCTTTGTCTTTGATCCCTGTGGTTAATGAGTTTCTAGAGGTCTTTTCAGATGATCTTCCTGGTGTTCCTCTAGATAGGGAAATAGAGTTTGATATTAATTTGCTTTTGGACACTTGTCCAATTTTGATTCTTCTATATAGATTAGCTCCAACTGAGTTGAGGTAACTCATGGAACAACTTAAGGATCTTTTGGATAAGGGGTTTATTCATCCTAGTATTTCACCAAAGGGTGCACCAGTGTTGTTTGTGTGCAAGAAGGATGGTTTCCTTTGGATATACATTGACTACAGGTAGTTGAACAAGGTGACAGTCAAGAGTAAGTATCCTTTTACTCAGATAGATAATTTGTATGACCAGTTACAGGGTGCCAAGTTCTTCTCTAAGATAGATCTTTGGTATGGGTACCATCTGCTTAAGATTAGGGAGGTAGATATCCCTATAATGGCTTTTCATACTCAGTATATGAATTTTGAGTTCTTGGTGATGTCATTTGGGTTGACTAATTCTCCGACAACATTTGTGGACTTGATGAATAGAGTTTTCAGGCAGTATTTGGATCTCTTCATTATTATGTTTATTGATGACATTCTGGTTTATTCAAAATATGAGGTACATCATGCTAATCAACCCTGTGTGGTGTTGTAGACCTTATAGTTGTATGCCAAGTTCTCTAAGTGTGAGTTTTTATTGAATGCTATGACTTTCTTGGGTCATATTATTTCTAGTGAAGGGATCATGGTGGATCCATATAAGGTTGCTGTGGTGAAGAAGGGGCAAAGGCTTTTCTTTGATAGCTATTTCTTTGACTAAGTTGACTCAGAAGAACGTTAAGTTTTCTTAGTCGGATACTTGTGAAGGGAGTTTTGAGAAGTTGAAAGATAAGTTGACTTCGGCTCCAATCCTAACTTTGTTAGAAGTCAATGATGGGTTTGTAGTTTATATTGATGCATCTTGGGTAGGGCTTGGTTGTGTTTTGATGCAGCATGTGAAGATGATTGCCTATGATTCCAAGCAGTTGAAGGTACATGAGAGAAATTATCCTAATCATTATTTAGAGTTGTTGGTGGTTGTGTTTACTTTAAAAATATGGTGGAATTATTTATATAATGTTCACATGGATATCTTTTCTGATCACAAGAGTCTTCAGTACATGTTCACTCATAAAGAGCTTAATCTCAGGTATAGGAGTTGTCTCAAGCTTCTTAAGGATTATGATATGAGTCTTGACTACCACCTAGGTAAGGCTAATCTGGTTGCTGATGCTCTTACCAAGTTATCCATGGAGGGTTTGGCTTATGTGGAGAAAGGCAAACAGAAACTGGTGAAGGATATTCACCGCTTGACTAATCTTAGAGTTTGCCTCTTGGACTCTAAGTATGGTAGTGTGATAGTACAAGAAGTGGTTCAATCATCTCTTGGTGCAGATATTAAAGAGAAGCAAGTGTTGGATCCTGTCTTGATAAGAATCAAGGGTAAAGTTGGGGGAAAAGGTAGTGGTGTTTAAGATTAGTGGTTATGGTACTTTACGATACCAAGGGAGGTTGTGTGTTCCTAATGTCAACGAGCTGCAATAAAAGTTTTTGGATAAGGCGCATGCATCGTGCTATGATGTTCATCCCATCTCGTCTAAGATATGTAATGATATCAAGGAGATCTATTGGTGGAATGGCATGAAAAGAGATGTGGCTGATTTTATGGCTAAGTGTATGGTGTACTAATAGGTAAAGTTTGAGCATATAAGGCTAGAAGGGTTGTATCAAGAGAATGATTTGCCCAAATGAAAATAAGAAGTGATCAACATAGACTTCATTATCTGTCTTCTTAAGTATCGGACTTAATATGATTCAATTTGGTTCATCGTGGATAGGATAACCAAGTTTGCACATTTCTTGCCAGTACAGACTACCTTTTTGATGGAAGATTATGCACGGTTGTATCTTTCGAAGATTATGAAGCTGCATAGGGAACTTCTTTCAATTATCTTTGATCGTGGTATACAGTTTATGTCTTATTTATGGCGGTCTTTCCAAAAAGGGTTAGGGACTAAGGTTAGTCTGAGTACTGCTTTTCAGCCACAGTTGGATGGGCAAGCAGAGAGAACTATTTAGACATTGGAGAATATGCTTTAGGATCGTGTGATTGACTATGGTGGCAATTGGGTTAAGCATCTAACTTTGGTGGAGTTTTCTTACAACAATAGCTATCATTTGAGTATTGGTATGGCTCCTTCCGAGGCATTGTATGGTAGGAGGTGTAGATCTTCTATTAGGTGGTTTGAGATTGGAGAAGCAAACATGTTTGTCCCGGATTTGGTTTATCAAGCAATGGAGAAGGTTAAGGTAATTCGAGATAGGCTTAAAGCTGCCCAAAGTCGCCAAAATTCCTATGCAAATATTAGGCATAGATATTTGGAATTTGATGTCGGGGATAGGGTGTTCCTAATGGTGTCTCCCATGAAGGGAGTGGTGCAGTTTAGCAAAAAGGGGAAACTCAGTCCCTGGTTTGTTGGTCCTTTTGTGATTTTGTGAAAAGTTGGCAATGTTGCCTATGAGTTGGAGTTGCCATCTAGGTTAAGTTTGGTTCATCCGGTCTTTCATGTTTCTATGTTGAGGAAGTGTCTTGGAGATCCTTCTTCAGTTGTTCCTTTGGAAGGATTGGGTATTTCATATTCTCTGTCTTATGAAGAGGTCCCAGTTGAGATGTTAGATAGGCAAGTTTGTTCGTTGCAAACGAAAGATGTGGCTTTGGTTAAGCTTCTATGGCAGATCCATAAGGTGGAAAAAGCTACTTAGGAAGAGGCAGAGGGCATGAAGTCCAAGTATTCGCATTTGTTTTCTGCTCCTGAGATTCGTGTAGAAGGTATGTGTCTTGAACACATCTTTATTTTATGAGTTTTTTTTAAAGGAAAGACTAACATCTTTGCCTCTTTCTTTTCAAACTATGTTGAAGGGATGTTTGATAATGTAGATGACTTTGTATGTGGTTACCCCTACCTTATTCATCATTCGGGGATAAATGTTCCTAGTAGGGGAGACTAAAATATTCTGGGATTTAACCCCTAGAAAATTTCTTGGAAATCCATTCACCAGACCCAATACGACTCTGTCATATGCTGACTAGTGTTAGTTGGTGGTATAGTTTCGGTCACTGGAATGGGTATGACTTAGGGGTATGAGCGTAAGGATTGGTATGAGTCATATCATAGAATCGTATGGTGGGTGGTGTTTGATTCTCCTGGTTTTTCATTTTACTAGGGATACGGGTCATTGGTATGGATCATATACTGTGGTTACAACTTGGTCGGATGAGTCGTATACTGGACACTGTTTGATCCAAGGGTTGAGTCTTGGATACGAGTGGTGGGTACCAATTGTATAGAAGGGTACGATTTTTATGGGCCAGTCGTATCCCTTTGATGGTTTTTTTAGGGATTTAAGTGGGGGTATTCTGGAAATTTCCCTACTTACCCTAACTAGGACCCGCTACTTCTAATACTTTTTGGACGCTATTTACCTTATTATTCTATTCATTAACACTTAGAAACTATTCCAAAATACTCCATAATTCTCTCAAGAGCTTTTGGGGAAAGAGGGCTAGGGTTTCATTTTGGGGCTTGCTTTGGTGATTTCTTTCCATCACTTCTTCGGTATAAGGCATGATTCACTTTCCTCATTGTAATTTCACTACAAGCATGGTTTATATGATTGATTTCATGGTTTCATTATTTCATGATTATAGTTTTCAACTATTATTTTGGGGTTTTGATATTAAATGCTTGGTTATGGTTTCCTATGGTTTTTAATTATTCTTTTATATGTATTAATGGTGGTTTTGTATAATTGGATTACATGGTAATGGTTTAAGAGTCTTTTAAATTGGTTTTGGTTATATTATGCCCCAAGGTGTTTGATAAAATGCTTATAAAGATATGTTCATTGCATTGACTTCTTTTAATGGAACTCTTGCATGTTTTAAACTTGGTAAAGGATTTACACATGGTTTAAATAGTTTGGAAAGGCTAAAGGGTAAATGGTTATGCTTGTGGAGGACATGGAAGTCTCCCAACAGGATTTAATATTTTAATTAGAAGGGCACCTAAGGTTCCTTTAACCTAAATGGTTTGGCTATGGATATTACTTACAAATAATGGGGTAGTATGACGATACCACTAATATTGGCCTTCGTTAATAAATGGTAAATGTATTGTTTAGACATAATTTTAATTGGGCATTAATGGAGGGGTGTGTAGCTAAGCCGTGGAAGGTGGCAGTCCCAGGGGGACCAAAACCGAAGACTCATATTTGTCGATATAAGGGGTCCTCGATGACCGTGTGTGTGTGTCACATTTTATATTGGGGGATGTACTAGTCATCCCAGATAATATTCCATAGTCATGCGGTTATAAGCACTGGGGCCTTTTTAGCTGGGGTATGGGCGGGATCGGTATTGGTGTTGGCCTTGGCATTGGATAAGCCGGTGGGCTGACATCATTGGACGATATAGTTGGTTGTTTCATCCTATTACATTTTAGGATTGATTTTTCACATTATGTTCTGGTATTCCCTTTGGTTTATGGCCTATGGTTTGGTTTGGTGTGGTTGGATTATTGGTTTGGTATGGGTGGACTCGATTGGGTTAGTCACGGTTGTGAACCTATCCTAGAGTCCTAATGAGAAAAATAATGCTATCTTGTTATATGTTTAAAATTTAGCCCATCTAAGGCTTGATATAGGTGGTTGGGTTGGGTAACAGGAGGCGGTCCCCGGTCTTAGTTAGACTTGAGATGCCCATTACGACAAGGCCTGAGGTTGTGAGTGGGATAATTTAGCCTTGCAGCACAGAGTGTTCTTCTGATCAAATTAGTGCTGCCGCCAGAGAGCAGTGGTTTTCAAGGTGGTAGAAGTGGTCTTAGGGTTCTAGAGGGGGTTCTCATTTAGGTAGGATAGGTAGTCGATCACGTACACACTTCGAAGGTGGATAGTGTTAGTTGTATGCGGTACCTTGTAGGCCTGAGGCAAAGTCCTTGGATTCTATTATTATTGGTATAATTTAGTATACTGTCTGCTATCTATTGATTTATTTGATCTAAGATCCACTTATTTATAAGTTACTACTTATTATGCACCATGATTAGAGTTGTCTTAGGAACCTTTATCTGTATCATTGCATGTATCCATTCTCATGAGTGATTCTTTAGTATTAGATTAGGTTTTAAAGATTATGTGTTATGACCGTTCGAGGGTTTGATACTCGAGATGACCTTATTGTGATAGGTATAATAGATTTTGTTGCAATTTCGGGCATGAACTGGTTATCCCCCTATCATGCAGTCTTAGATTGCTTCGCCTAGATCGTTACCTTAGCAATGCTTGTCTTACCCTTGATTATGTGGCAGAATTCTTTTAGTTGCACATTAATGGGGAATATTTCATATGTTAGGACTAAGAGATTGGTGTTGTAGGGTTGTGAGTATTATCTTGTCTATGTTTTTAATATTAGTATAGCGAATCCTTCACTTGATTCTGTTTCTATTGTTTGTGAGTTTCTTGATGTTTTGCATACTAACCTACCTAGATTTCCTACTGAGCATGATAATGAGTTTGCTATTAATCTTGAGCCGAGAACCCGACCTATTTTTATGACACCTTATCAAATGGCTCTTGTTAAGCTTAAAGAGCTAAATTCCTAGCTTAAGTATCACTTTGGTAAGGGTTTCATTAGGTCAAGTGCATTGCCTTAGGGTGCTCCTATTGTGTTTGTGAAGAAAAAAGATGGTTCTATGCATATTTGTACTGACTATAGATATTTGAATAAGGTAATTGTGAAGAATAGGTATCTTATTCCTTGAATTGATGATTTATTTGACTAGCTTTAGGGTGCTTTAGTGTTTTCTAAGGTTGAATTGAGATACGGTTACCACCAATTAAGGATTCAAAAAGGGGATATCCTTAAGAAAACCTTCAGGACTCGCTATAGTCACTATGAGTTCCTAGTGAAGTCTTTTGGGTTGACTAGTGCCCGATCCATATTCATTCATGTGATGAACCGTGATTTCAGGAGCTATTTAGACTCTTTTATGATTGTATTCAATGGTTATTGTCATGCCTCAAATCCCATTAGGGCGGACAGGTACCCGTAGCCGTAAGACCCGAGAGAACCAACCTATAACCCTATACATCTCATGTATGTAAATATGATAACCAAGGGTTCTAACATATATGATACAATGCATAAATGAGAGCAATCACGCGGGCAAGCACCAAATTATATGCAAGACTTAGTCGTTGGGTCCACAATATTTAAGAGACAACACATTACCATACTTAATTTTACATTTCTCTACAAAGCCTCTAAAAGATACATAGAAACTTAGCTAAGGTCGGGACAAACCCCCGCCATACTCTTAACTTCTGTACAATACCAAAATATATAAAATAGACTAGGAAAGTCCCGAATCAATCTGGAGCTACCAATAGCTACTGGATATCCTGGGCTCCTACTGAGAAGGTGTATCTGCTAAAGCACCTGTGCTTGCAACATGAAATATAGGTCCCCCCATAAGGGGCGTCAGTATGAAAGTATGTACTGAATATGTAAGGCTAAAAGTAACCACACATGATATAGGGGCTCAATAGAAATCAAATACAAGTGTATAAATAGTGCTAGTAGACCACCTTTAAATATAATTGTAGGGTCAGGGACATTATATTCTTTTCTTCATTTTACCTTTCTTACTTCATAATCTTTGTAAGCCAAATGACACAAATGACTAGCTGATCAGTGGTAAATAGAAAAATCGAGATCAGCCTATAATAGGCTTACGCCCCTAAGCTGCCACCGATAAATAAATATTAAGATCAGCCTATGCTAGGTTTACACCCCTGAGCTGCCACCCACATATACAAGTATCGAGATCATCCCATCCTAGGCTTATGCCCCTAGGCTGCCACCCATTTTAACACAAATTCCGTTACTTAGTTTATTTATCCTTTGACATTATTCCTTTGGTGGTCTTAACATTATGGTGCTTTGAAACAATAATCGACCAATAAGAGAAATGTGAATAAACTCTTAATTCAAAGTCAAAGAGGTATGGGGTAGATTGTACACGAATGAGATTTTTAGGAGCTGAAAATAACATATGGGTCTTATTTGAGTTAATGGACAACTCTTGAGACTTTCTAGTGAATGTAAAATACAGACTCAATAATAAGCATGTGGTGAGGTATTTTAACACATTAGGGAGAGGGAACAAGGTTGTTAGCTAGATAGGAGATCATGTGCTGCTATTAGGTACTATTTACTATGGGAAAGCTTTAAAAGATTACGTTGTACCAAAAGTGCTGGATTTCATGCCAAAGAATACGACATAGAGTGGCCTTACAAACCTGATCGTACAACTCCAATACTAATCCAACTTGGCTTCCTGCCCTTTAGAATATTTATCTACGATAAAATATATCGTAAACTAATATTAGCAAGCAACCAATACATTTGGGCTACTTAATTTTGCCAAAATAGTAGTCGGGCAGTAAGCCCTTAATTTGCCAATTGAGGGTGTTAATTTAACCCTTTTCGTATCCAATTATAACTATATACATACAAATTCTTTTAAGATCCCCCAAAATAACTTTATTACAAACAGAATGAGTAATAAACGTGTACACCAATTATCTTGATAGTGTACCACCATACCTTTCTTTTATATTTCAATACAAACTAATCACACCTTTCCCCAACATCAACCTGGCAGCCCCCAACATATACACACAAAACAGTCCACAAAATAGCCCTAAATCCCTTTTATTATAGCAATCGATTATTGAACTCATCATCTCTTGAGTTCTCAATAACAAACCTCCATAATTCTCTCTCAAATTCAAATACAAGGAGAAAAAATTGGAGCAGTCACCTTACCTTAATTCTGCAACTTATTCTTTTAATTGAAACTCCCTAAGAACTTCAACTTTCATTTTTCTTCACACTCTAAACAAAAGAAGAAAAGAGATCTCTTAATAACAAAGAAAAAATGAGCAGTTAGCTTACTTTATATTCTACCATGGACATAAAATTAAGCATGAATGGCATGTTTTCCTAATCTTCTAAGGGAGAATTATGCTAAACCTCAAGTGTTTTCACTTACCTTGGCCTGCAAAGGTTTGGTTTCTCCAAGAACCCTAAAAGAAAATATAGGGCTGATCCTAGTTTCTTTAAAGAAAGTAGAGAGAATTTATGAAGCATAATGTTTTTTGTGACTTAAGAATGAGAGAACTGACCAGCAACTTGGCCTTATAAAGGCCCTATTTTTGCTATCTCTTTAGATACATTTTTGGACCTCAAAATTGGTCAAATTGGTCCAAGTAGGTGATGCACCTACTACTTAAGGGTTCAAGCTGCTCAAAATTTCAAAGTAGGTGATGCACCTACTTACTTAATTCTTACTTGGTCTTAATTAAATTGGGCCTTGTCAGATTGGAGTATTGGGCCTTTTCTCTATCTTCTTTCTTTTTACTTAATTTGGGCTTAAATAAGAACATTAATGTGGCCCAAATCTGATCCATAGCCTTGAGCCCATTAACTTGGTCCAAATAGCTCAAGTAAGTGATCCACCTACTAGCTTAATTAAGTCAAACAAGCACCTCAATAAATTACTCTATTTTCAGTTCTTAATCTCCTTAATCTAACTTAAAACTTGTATAGACTTGGTCTTTTTAAACTTTTGATTCAAATACCGGCTTACAATTCTGAGTTTAATAGTTGTATCGATGTTAACTTGGACGCGTCACTTAAACTATGGGTAGTGTCTAGAATTCTGTCTACACCATTAATACTCGCATAAAAGATATCATCTGTTACCTATACCACAAGGCTATACCAATTTACATATAAGTAGAACAAGTGCATGCAAAGTATAAGGTGTTACAGTTATATCCTTGGATATTTAAGGGGTAGGGAGGATCATGACCAGAATTTAAGGATTATGCTCCAAACTTAGAGAGATCATAGGCTTTTTGCCAAATTCTCAAAGTATGAGTTCTGGTTAGATTCTGTGACATTCCTATAACATATGGTTTCTAAGGTTGGGATTTTGATGGATCCATCAATTATTGAGGCTACTTGTGATTAGGACAGACCTACATATTCGATTGAGGTTTGCAATTTTATTAGGTTGGCAGGCTACTACGTTCTATTTGTTAAGAGATTTGTTACTCTTCTAGAACCTATGACCAGATTGACTCAAAAAGAAGTTTCCTTTTTGTGGTTCAATGAGTGTGAGTTGAGCTTTTGGAAGCTCAAGGACTTTCTCACTTTTGCTCCTATTTTGACTCTGCCAATTGAGGGCTAGGGCTTTACAATTTATTTTTATGATTCCCGTGTTGGTTTGGGTTGTGCTTCGATGAAGTATGGTCAAGTTATTGCTTATGTGTTAAGGTAGGTAAAGGTGAACAAGAGCGACTAAACCATCCATGGTTTGGAGTTGGGACATTAGTTTTTTGCTTAAGATTTGGAGGCATTACTTTTATGGTGTTCGTTGAGAGATCTATGGTAACCATCATAGTCTTAATTATATTATAACAAAACAGGACCATAATTCGAGATAACACAGGTGGATTGAGTTGCTAATGGACTATGATCTCTCTATCCTATATCATTCGAGCAAGCCAAAAGTGGTAGGGAACTCTTTGATTTGGAAAACAGTAAGTATGGGTAGTGTCCTTCATTTCAGCTTTAGAGTAGCCATTATCTTGGGAGATTTGGTCCTTAGCCAACTTGATGGTTTGATTTGATATTTCAGACCATAGCAGGATTCTGTCAGTGTTGAGGCTAGATCTACCTTAATGGAGCAGATTTGGGTTTTTTATATTGATAATTCTAGGCTTAGTGGAATTCGTGGTCAATTGCTGATAGGTAAGTCCAGTTGGGATACCTTTGACTCTTAGGGTATTTTGAAGTTTGATGGTCGTATTTGTGTTTCTAGGGTTGGAGACCTTATTTAGTTTATATTGTAGGAGGCTCATAGCTTCTAATATTCAATTCTCCCTAGGAAAGCTAAGATGTATAGAGATTTGAGGCAACACTACTGGTGGAGTGGTATGAATAAGGATGTACCAAACTTTATAGCTCAGTGTTTGTGTTGTCAGCAGGTAAAGGTGATGTTGGGTATATTTATGCACTTTAGTGTTGCTTTCCTAGCTTATTTAGCTTTGTTTTGAGGACTTCTCGTGTGATTTATGTGTTGATGGTGATATAAATAAATATTTAAGTGTTCAAGTATGTGATTACAATGTTTAAAGGCGTTTTCAAACAAGTTTGGGTTTAAATTGATCACTTAGAGTCTAGACGAGAAAACTAGTTTACTAGCTTGAGCTAGGTGTTGTTCTAGTTGTTTTCGATAGATTCTAGTAGGTTTATTGAGTTCCTAATGGTTTGAGTGTGTTTATGAGTGTATAAAATTTCTTATAATGTTTTAATTTTAATTGGAACACGCCAAGAGTCAATATAATAAGTTAAAGATCAACGTGGACAAGCCTAGTCTTAGCTTGTGTTTTTAGTTAATCATTATAAATTTTGTATTTTTTTGACCTCTAATATTTGGTGTGTGATTATGTAGTATTCTTGGTGATTTGATTATGGTGATATATTGATGAAATACAAGCTGTAAATTGAGTGGAAAAAATACCACAAGGCAAGGGATGGAAGGAGAAACACTTAGACGAAATTAGGTGTCAAGAGGCACATTCCAGTGAGCCAGTGAGCCTATGCGAATTGGTCGCATCGTGGAGCTCTTTCCACTCAATTTTCAATTCCCCAGACCCCTTTTTCCTATATATCCACCACAATTCTCCATTATTCCCATGTGATATCCAATGCGCCGCAGACCTCTCCCCATATACGGCTTAAGTCCTCAACTATAAATAGAATACTTTGTAACTTATTCTAATCATATCTGGACGTCTTGGAGCATTATGAGGGGATAATAAACACTTTATTTAGGGTTTTTAATCTTTAACTTTATCATGTTAATATATTTTATTTTGTATTCAGGTATTCGGATCATGATTATGTCAATTAGTGGCTAAACGCCCCCTTTCCGAGGTTAAAGCCAATAACATGACTACTATCATTTTGAATTGATTTTGTTTGATTTGCTTATAATATTTGGTTGTTTGTTCATCCTTGTTTGAAATATTTTAAGGAGTAGCTAACCTTAGAATACATATTTTGTCAACCATGTGATCTCGGGAGGGGGAATAGGAAGATAAAACATGGGGATAAACAAAGTAAGGTTCTTATTCTTTTATAAAATAAGAAATTTGAATTAGCATCTAGAATAGGGATATACCTAGAAGCCTTGCTTGGTTCACATGTATGATGATAGTTTCTTGTAACTAATTAGATAATTACATCCCCACTCGATGATGTAGTTGTAATGTCTAAGTTAGGTAAACGATTAGAGGTCGGGAGACCATGGTCATGCGATAAACCCTACGAATCAACAATCAAGATAAGCAATCTAACGAATGAAGTTCAATAGCCTAGTATGATTATTAGAAGTTCCTTAACCTTGGGCTTTCTTTCATTGATTGTCTCAAGTCTTTACTTTACGCACTGTTTACTTTACTTTTAGTTTATCAATTCCAAAACTCTTTTAGTTACGCTTGCACTAAGTTAATCGTAATAGTTGAATTGGAATTTGACAGTTGCTTAACACTAGTCCCTGTGGGATAGATACTTGGCTGGTAAAAGGGCCACTTTACTACTTGTGAGGCCACGTACACTTGCGTGTGCGCAACATGTTTTTGGCGCGTTGCCGGGGACTTGTAATTTGGCAATTGTTTTATTTTTAGTTTCTCTTTAGTTTTTTTGGTGCTTTACACTTGGTATTGGTTTGGTATTTGTAGGAAATAGGTTTATAGACTAGTAAGCTGGCAAGGGATCGAGAATTGATTGAACCAAGACCCAAACCCGAGCAATGCTTCCATCAACAATGGAGAGAAGCTATCCTTCTCCACTGTATTCCGCAAATAGAAGATCAAGAAAATCCTGTTCTCATGGCTGAAGAACAACCAACCCGCAAGACAGTTCAAGAAGTAGCAATCCCACTTCTGATAAATTTGACCTCCCCTTCTTAGAAACCATCTACTAGAGGTGATTTTGAGCTAAAACAGAATATGGTGCAGATTCTGATCAGCAATGGATAGTTTGCTGGGATTTCACATGAACATCCACAAGTCTATCTGTGGAACTTTTCTGAGATTAGCGACAAATTCATCCCTATGAGTGTGTTAACTGATTATGTAAGGATATCACTATTTTCCTTCTCAATTCTGGGGGAAGACAAAAAGTATGCTGAGCCGGCAAATTCAATCACAACATAGGATGAATTAGAATGCAATTTCCTCATCTGGTAAGACTGCGAGACTTCGCAGTGAGATTGTGTACTCAAGCAAAATCCAGATGAGAATTTATATCATGTTTGGGAGTAGTTCAAAGATCTTCTTCAGGACTTTCCACACTATCAACAGCTCAATGAGTTATTAGCTCGAGGCACTTGACTATAACACAAAATTTTGCTAGATTCAGCTATAGGTGGTCAAGCTTCGGAGCTAACGTTTGATGAGCTATATATGTTGTTGAACCGCATTGCTCAATGGAATCTTGAGTGGTATTCAGACTCACGAAGTACTACAAAGAAGGTTGCAGGTGTCCTGGAGGTGATCTCTAATGGCAACTACTGAAGATAAAGAAGAAAATGGGACATAAAAAGGGAATTTCACCCAAACTTGATTTATGGACAGTGGTTGTTCAAGACACATGACTGGAAGGGTTGATTTCTTCCTCTCTCTCAAAACACTTCAAGGAAGAAGTCTGTCTTTTGGAAATGGAAAAAATAGATATATAAAAGGTGTTGGAAAGTTTGGAAAATCACGTCATCATACAATAGAAGATGTGTATTATGTGAATGGCCTTAAATACAGTCTTCTAAGTGTATCTCAAATTTAGGACAAGGGAAATGAGGTAAAATTCTCATCTGATGGTGTACAGTATCGAGCATGAAATCTGAAAAAATTATTCTCAAAGACAATAGGATCAAAACCATGTATGTATCTAATCCGGAGTCTGTGGATGATGGGGAATTAACTTGTTTAAAATATCAAAGTGAAGAGGCTCATTCATGGCATAGAAAACTGGGACATGTAAGTTCCTCTTTCCTAAACAAGTTAATTTCAAGAGACCTGGTCCATTGTTTGCCAAAGCTTAAATTTCCCAAAAATAAAGTTTGTGATGCTTGTGTTCAAGAAAAACAGACCAGATCTTTCTTCAAATTGAAGAAGCAAGTAAGTATTTCCAGACCTCTTGAAATACTTCACATGGATTTATATGGACCTATTAAAGTCTAAAGTCGAGGAGGGAAGAAATATGTGCCGATAATTGTAGATGACTACTCTAAGTTCACCTGGACAATGTTTATGAGAACCAAAGATGAAACATATAGGGTTTTTGTGGCATTTTCCAAGAAAATCCAAGTGAAGCTAAATTGCAAAATTGTTGAATTTAGGTCTGATCATAGAATTGAGTTTGAAAATTCTCTTGTTGATGAATTCTGTACTGAGCATGGAATAAGTCACAACTTCTCTACTCCTAGAACTCCACAATAAAATGGAGTTGTTGAAAGGAAAAATAGAACACTCAAAGAGATTGGTAAGACTATGCTAATTGATAGTAGTCTTCCAAATAGTTTCTGGGATGAAGAAGTAAACACTGCTTGTTATGTGACTAATAGGTGTTTGATTGGATCACTTCTGAATAAGACTCCATATGAGATGTTATTCAATAGAAAGCCTAAGTTAGACTACTTCATACCATTTGGAAGCAAATTCTGTATGCTAAATAATGGGAAGAAAGAATTAAGAAAATTTGATTCCAAGATTGATGAAGCAGAGTTTTTACGCTACTCTTCAATAAGCAAGTCTTATAGAGTCTTCAACAAAAGAACTTTGTGTATGAGCACAAGATTTTAAGAAGCAATGCTATTCCAACAAAGATGGTAAATTCCTTCCCAATGTTATGAAAGGCAAACAACTTCCTATCATGACTCAAAAATGGTGTCATGATGGCATTTATTGCGGCTCAACCTTGATAAGTAAGTCAATAATCAAAGCAAGACCTTTAGAACAAACTCATGTCATATAAAAATCTAGAAGTTTGAACAAATATATCATCCTAAAAACTGATGTCACAAGTATAAGAGCATCTAATATAATATCAAAATTGAAATGCACAGTCTATCTCTAAAATAGAAGTAAAGAAAACTAATAGATTGAGGAGGTCTAGAGTCAACTCTTAAAAGCCTAGAACGGTCCAGCAGCTCGAGATATCACCAACTCCACTGTATGAATTGGCCTTTGTGAGTGGTATTCATGCTAGGATCCACATTGAAAGGGCACAATAAGAATGAATATGGTCCACTTGTACTTAGTAGCTATCATAGGCTGACCGAGCAAAATATAGAAAATAATATAAGTAACAAAAACTATGAGTGTGTCACCTGCAACCATAAAAGTTCCATAAAAATAGCTCAATCCGTCTTCACTAATAGTTATAATATAGATATCACAAGTCAACAACACCACAATATAAGCCCCCATTAGCGCACATAACAGTAATAATAATCTCAAAATATAAATCTCATAGTTATTTTCCTTAACCCATAGCATGTTTTACTTAATTATTAACTACCAAACTTAATCTAAAAGATGTTAAGTCATAATATACCTCCAAACAACAAAGAAAAAGACAAAAGTGATTCAACACGGGGGTTTCCCCTTTCGAACAACCTCAAAATCAACTACAATATTCAAGTGTAGAATCTACTCATTAGAAATTAGATAATATTCATATTGCCCATATTTGAGTCGAGACCAAAACGAGTTCAATAAATGATTTTGAAAATGAAATGAGTAAAGTTTGATTTTTTTAAGAATTATATTCCCAAGGATAAAGGAATTTGTGATTTAAAATGCACACAAAAATGGAGTTAAAACGAGGTCCAAATTAAAGAAAAATCATTTCTAAGCTTTACCAGTAAAATCCTCAAAATCCTATTTAAAAATCATGACTAAAGGGTGTTTTTGAAGATGTAATCAATGGGAAATAATAAGGATATGAGTTTAGAGGTTATCTGCATGAACCATGATGAAGAAACCCTTAATGCCTTTCTCGAATCTTAGAGGCACAAAAATTGAGTAAAATTACAAAATTGAGGCTTATATATTATTTTGTGCACAGTACCTTGCTATTGCGAACCCCACCTCACAATCACGAGGGTCAATATGGACTAGCCAATTAATTGGACTTTACATTTGTAAAGGTCCACAACCCAGACCATCGCGTTCTCCTTAGCCCTATTGCATTCTCAAAGAAGGGAAATCACTCAACCCGATTTGACTACTCTTCATGATCGCGGCCAACACCAATGCAATTGTGATGAATGATTTATTACTTATATGCTTTCACAACTTGGGGGCCGCATTCGCCAAGAATGATTCCCTTTCCACTAGATACCAGTAAAAAGTTTGATTTTCATGATTTCCAATACCTCCAAACAAAATCTTGGGATTCTTTTGAGACCAGATTGAAGTAAACTATAAATGCTACTAGACTATTTTCGACATTTGGGACTCAACGATACCATTAGATATTTAAAAGAAGATTGTATTAAGTAAATTAAGCCCCAAGACTCCTTTTAGGAAAATTTTCAAATGAAGGGTCAAAATACAAAATAAAGATCTGAACCCTACTACTAGCCCAAATTCGACATTCTGGATCTAATGAAATTGTCCAAATCATCATTCAAGACTCAAAACATCAAATGTTGACCATAGTCAACTATAGGGCTTTTAAATCCTCTAAAAACCATAAACTTACCCAAAGCATTCCCAATTGCATTAGAAACTCTGCCAACTATCCCCACACCCTAAAATCAATATGTAGCAACTACGAGGAAGGAAAAATGGTCAAAACATATAAAAAGAAAGATTTCACAAATCAAGTTATTACAGCATCTACCACTAACACTCTAGGTCGTCCTCGAACAAAAAGGCAAGGAAATACCTAAAATGGTAAAAAGCAAAGGATAACTACTATGTATGTCGGACTCGAGCTCCCAAGTAGCCTCATCAATAGGATGTTATCTCCACTAAACCTTAACCATAGGAATATATCTAGAATTCAACCGTCTAGCATCTTTTACTAAAATGGACACTAGTTACTCTACAAAGGTCAACCTCTCGTCCAACTGAATGAAGTCCCAATGAAATATGTGAGACTCATCTAGAACATAGCATCAAAACCCAGATACATGAAAAACTTGATGCATGGCTGAAAAGTCTGGTGGTAAGGCCAACTCATAAGCAACCTCCCTTATCATCTAAAGAATCTCAAAAGGCCCGATATACTTAGGATAAGCTTTCCCCTTATCCTGAACCTCATCACACCCTTCATGGGAAATACATGAAGAAAGGCTTGATCATCGATCCTAAACTTCAAGGTATAAGGCCTACAACCTACATAACTCTATGGCCTACTCTAGGCTGCCCAAAGCTTATCTTTAATTAACTGAACCCTATCCAAAACTCAAGAATAAAGTCGGTACCACGATGTCAATCTGTTGAAGTCTCAAACCAGCCAATAAGAGATCGATAACTCCTACCATACAACGCCTCAAAAGGTTCCATCTCAATACTTGAATATAGTTGTTATTGTAAGAAAACTCCTCTAAGGTCAAATATTGTTCTCACTGACCCTCGAAGTCCATACCAAATGAGCATATCCTCCAAAATCTAAATTGTCCACTCTAATTGACCATTGGTATGTGGTGGAAAGTTGCACTGAGGTCGACCTGAGTATCTAACTCCTTTTGTAAAGTCCTTCAGAAGCTTGAATTGAACATTGAACCTTTATCTGAAATAACAGAAATGGGTACCTCATGAATATGTACTATTTCACAAATATTGATGCAAGCCAACCTCTCGGCACTGAATGTTGTCAGAACCACAAGAACTACGAGGTAACCCACTCATGAAGTCCATAGTATCTGCCCCCACTTCTACTCAAGAATGGGTAATCTCTAAAGCAAAACACCCAATCTTTGATGCTCCGCCTTCACCTAATAACAACACAAACATTGAGCTAAAAATCTTCTACATTCTTCCTCATACCACCTCAATAATAAAGTTGCTTCAAATCACAATACATCTTAGTCACCCTTGGGTAGATAGAATACCTAGAACAATACGTCTCCTCCAAAATAAGTCTCACCCATCCACTAACTCTTAACACACAAACTCCACCTCGAATTCTCAAAACACCCTCAAAATCAAGAGATGCCGCCTTAGCCTCGTCTCTCAACATCTTATCTCAAATCACTCTCAAATTATCATCATCATTCTGGTGAACCCAAATCTTCTCCATGAAAGAAGATCTAGCATCTAAAAAGGTTAAGGTTAACATCTTGGTCTGATCAACCATAATATCATCTTTGATCACCACATGACACAAGAAAAAGATAGAATCCAACCAAAACACATAATTGGAAAACTTAGCATACAACTTCTCATCACGCAACATCTGAAGTACAATCTTATACTTCACGTGATCGACCTTACTTTTGGAATAAACCAAGGTATCATCTACAAATACAGTCATGAAAGAGTTAAGATACAATCAAAATATCCAATCATAAATTGTAAGAATACTGCAAGAGCATCGGTTAACCCAAAAGACTTATTGTATCAAGTCCAAAAAGCCAACTTTGGAAAATCTAAAGCTTTAATCTTCAACTGGTGATACCAGGATCTCAAATCAAAATTGAAAAATGCCAAACCACCCTAAAGTTGGTAAAAAATATTATCAATTCAAGAAAGAGAATACTTGTTCTTAATTATAACTTTGTTCAACTACCTATAATAAATACACATGCACGTAGAACCATCATTTTTATTCACGAACAAGATATAAGGACCCCAAGGAGATACGCTAGGTCTAATGAACCCCTTACTCAATAAATCCTACAATTGTTCCATTGATTCCTTCAACTCATCCAAATCCATCCTATAAAGAGGGATGGAAATGGGCTTGGTATTTGGCTCCATATAAATAGTAAATTAATATCATGATTAAGAAGCATACCGGTCAAATCTATACGAAAAAAATTCATGATCTCATGAACAACCCAAATAGATCCATAGAAGGTGGGGAGAAAACACTAGTATCATGGACATAAAACAAATAAGACAAACACCCTCACTCTACCATGTGATAAGCACGTAGAAAGATATAACACCCTTCAGGCCAGAATTAAGCATACACATCCATGATAACCTTAGAACACCTGGCATAACTAAGGTCACGGTCTTGACATAATAGTCCAAGATAGCATGATAAGGAGCTAACCAATCCATACCCAAAATAACATTAAAATCAACTATATCTAGGATAATCAAGTCTACTCAAGTCTCTCATCTCACAAAGGTAACCACATAAGATTAGTTGTCATGACTCAATTTATGAGTCATGATGACACCTACTAAGTCCCACAAGTAGGTGCCAATACCATAACCCAGATCTAATACAATGGGTTAATTCGGTTGGGAATACCCATCATAGGCCAAATTTAATGAACACAAGTTATAAACAATCGTAGTATTCTAAATTAATAAAAAAGTCAATACATGAATACCAATCCTATGACCTGGTAAAGAGCATCTAATGTCAATAATACAACCCAAAAGACTCAGAATATGGTAAATACACATATCTCAATACAAAAGACTGAATAACACTAACACAGAAGGAAATGGGAGAATTAGAGCTTCAAGAGCTCACCCTATCTTCGAAAAATCAACTTTGCATGAACAATGATCAATGGAGAATGCTAGTACTCAGATCTACAAAAAAAGGTACATAAGTGTATTATGAGTACCAAAAAAATAGGTACTCAATAGGCTTCATCGGCTGACTAAGCTAAATCATGTTATGATGCAAGATAATCATAGATAAGTCAAGGTATAGAAACAAACCTGAATCATCTCCATCATCACTGTACATAATTATCAAATAAACCTAAATAATAGCAATGACATAATGTAAAGAGATCAAACACGAGCAACCATAATTATGAAATTGGCCCCCATACGCCAATTGGTGCAAAAGTAAAAACCTCATCACAACATACTAGAGAGTACACACAAAGATCTTTTATGAATGCACTATTTACACTAACCATCACCATAATGCAACCATCATCTTATAATTCATCACTATTCGACATTATACCATCACTTAGTTATTTACCAATAATATTTCACAATACACTAGTTATTAATTAATTTCTCCAATCACTGGCATTATTCAACAACTAGTTAACATAAATAAACTAATCACCATTTTATCAACTAGGCATTCTCTATCATTAGGCATCATAATATTAACCAACAATATTTTTAATACCATATTTCATCATGGATTATTTTAATCCTCATATAGAATCAAACTAGGAAAAAATATAATCAAGACTTGGAATCAAATCGGTCATGAGTATCATCAAGTCTCAAAATGAACCACTCATAATTATCATCAAGACTCAAAATTAAACTGGTCATAAATATCATCAAGACTCGAAATTAAACCAATCATAAATATCATCAAGACTCAGAATTCAACCTGTCATAAATATCATAACCATCATCATAATAATATCATCAATAGTATAAATAACAATGTAATCATTATTAATATATACCAAAAATATCATAAAGCACTAAGATTTTTCACCATAACTTCAATACCCCTTTTCAACAGTCTAGTAGGCATAAAGATTCACCAAAGCTAACATGAGTCATGGCCTAAGGTAGGTTAAGAGTCCACTCTAATCCTTGAATTCCAACTTAGAAAAATTGCTACCCAAAGTAGGCTTAAGGTATCTAACACCACCCTTAGATGTTGAACAAGCCTTGATTAGACCTAAGATAGGATTTTTCCCTAAAACACGAGTAACTAGGTCCTTTATGCCTAATTTGAGTGACTCAAATCATACT